>NC_083319.1:54766097-55107360 GCF_963455315.2 Globicephala melas | reverse complement strand
ATGGATCATGTTTTTCTTATAACAACCAAATGTAGTCAGTCATGTGTTCTTCTGTTGTTGTATCCCTTCACTCTTGGAAGACATGTTGAGACACAGAGCCCTTTGCTGTCCAACAATCTAAAAGCCAGGGGTGGGTCAGACGCTTAGATGATGCCTCCAGTGTTTCTAAGCCTGCTGCCTCCTTGGGAACAAACAGTGCTGTCTGTACAAGGCAAGTGCCCTTGTTGAATAAGGATGGCAGAGGGAAATGATGACTTCGTTAGGAGATGGAGAATAGCATAGGTAGGCTTTAATTTCTGTAATTTAAATTTTTGCAAATTCTGGTATTCTGTTAAAATTCTCTCTATCTGACATTTGTGTCAGCATGAAAAAAAGTAAGAATACATATATTGGTACTTGCTTTTTTTAACATGAAGCTTAATTATTTTTCAATGTAATTATTGACTGAGGTGGAGACCAGGGTAGCCTACAGTTCTCAGTTCAATAACTCTTTTTTTTAATTATAAATACTTTTATTTATTTGAAATTGATTGTTTTTAATTTTTTTCTCTAGTTGCGGTGAGCGGGGGCTACTCTACGTTGCAGTGCGTGGGCTTCTCATTGTGGTGGCTTTTCTTGTTGTGGAGCATGGGCTCTAGGCACGTGGGCTTCAGTAGTTGTGGCTCACGGGCTTCAGTAGTTGTGGCTCACGGGCTCAGTAGTTGTGGCTCACGGGCTCAGTAGTTGTGACACACGGGCTTAGTTGCTCTGTGGCATGTAGGATCTTCCCGGACCAGGGCTCAAACCTCTGTCCCCTGCATTGGCAGGCAGATTCTTAACCACTGCGCCACCAGGGAATTCCCTCAGTTCAATAGTTCTTGATGTTAACTTCAGCAGAAATCTATGTCTGCTTATTGTACTCCCAGGAGCCATTGCAGGCAACTCTACCTTTTAAAATAAATGTTAGTTCTAAAATTAAATTAAAAGCTGGGTCTTGGCATCTCATGAGTACTGTGTACTCCCAAGTTATTTCTACGAAATGTTAAATAAAACATTTATTGGCTATGTTGCCCCTGTCACCAGGCAGAAGCTGTTATTCCTCTGCATATGGGAGGGAATCATTGTAAGGTGATGAAAGGTGAGCAGTAGCTCCTCAGAGGAGTCAGCCAGAAAGACTGTAGGCCTTAGTCTCATTATAGTAGAAATAACAATCAGAAATCTGTCCTGATCTTTGCCCTGAAGGAATGTAAGCAGCTGTTCCTGACTTCCTGAGGCTACTGGTTCCAAAAGCAGTTCAGGTGAATCTACAAGGTCAAAGTGGAAGAGGAAACAGAAAAGGTCTGATGAGCCATATGCCAGTTCCAGGCACTCCAGCGGTGGAACCAGTAAGAGGTTGGGAAAAAGTAGGTACAGGGCTTCCCTGGTGATGCAGTGGTTAAGAATCCACCTGGCAATGCAGGGGACACGGGTTCAATCCCTAGCCCAGGAAGATCCCACATGCCATGGAGCAACTAAGCCCGTGCGCCACAACTGCTGAGCCCATGTGCTACAGCTACTGAAGCCCGTGCACTTAGAGCCCGTGCTCCACAACAAGAGAAGCCACCACAATGAGAAGCCCGTGCACCACAATGAAGAGTAGCTCCCGCTCGCCACAACCAGAGAAAAGCCCGTGTGCAGTGAAGACCCGACGCAACCAAAAATAAAATAAATTTTAAAAAAAGAAGTAAGTGCATGAGGAGATTCACATGTATGTATCTATGGGTGTGCACAGCTGTGGGCATTCCTAACATTTGGGGTTTAGTACATGCTGGAACAACTGTTAAACTTGACTTGGTTGGAGGGAGCTCCTTTCAATCCCCAGAGATTGGTAGCTAGGATGACAACCCAGATGAGGTATTTGAAGTCTCCGTTTGGTGAATGCAAACCTCTGTCTCTATAAGCTGGCATAGTCTTACCAGATGGAAATGCCAAGGATGGGACTAGTGACAAGTTTTAAGGATTTAGGGACCCAGCCATCTCCTAAACTACAGCCAGCCTGGGATTTAGGGACTTGGCTGTCTCCTGAACTGCAGCCAGAGTGGAAGGTTTTGGAGTGGAGGAGTTCAGACAGCAGCAGCAGAGGGAGCTGCCTGTGAATTCTGTAAGATAACTCTGGTTGTTAGTAAGATTTTACATGTTATGGGGACATTTTTCACACCCATGTAATCTGCTCTGAATAGAGACTTCACTGTATAGGGTTGTCTATGTGAATGCCAGACAGACTGTAACCCAGACACATATGTTAAAACACACATATGCACACACATGTAATGTGCACAGATACCTGTGTGCTCATCCCTCTGGGAGCATTTGTAGAGATTCTCACTGTATGAGGTATATCAGGACCACATGAATGTGATGCACAGACTGCAAAATTTCTGATGTAAATAGGTAGACTTTAAGAATGATGAAGGCAAAGGTTTTTGTCTCTTTTGGTCAATGATATATCCCCAGTACATAGAAGAGTGCCAGCACATATTAGGTGCACAATAAATATTTGTTGAATGAGATAGGTAATATTTCACCACCAATAATAGCAGCACCGGGCTTCCCTGGTGGCACAGTGGTTGAGAGTCCGCCTGCCAATGCAGGGGACACGGGTTTGTACCCCGGTCCAGGAAGATCCCACATGCCGCGGGGTGGCTGGGCCCGTGAGCCATGGCCGCATACCGCAAAAACAAAACAAAACAAAACAAAACAAAAACAATAATAGCAGCACCACCTATACTACCAAGAACAATTACACCAGCGAACTAGAGAATTTCACAGGAGGAGGAGCACTTCAACTTGGGAAGGTACTTAGCATGTTGCTTGGTATATGATCCTTAATTACTGAATGAATGGGGGAACTTTTGTATTACTCTAGGTTTTTTTAAATACAAAAGTAATACCTGGCCATGGTAAAAAAAAAAAACACCCAAACATTAAAAAAGAGTGTATAACAAAAAGTAGAATTCCTCATCACTCTGGCCACTAGTCTCACTTTCCAGAAGCAACTAGTATTTACAGTTCATGTGTGTGTAGGGGAACATACTCTACACTGTTCTGTCCTTGCCTTTCTTGTGTTTGATGTCTTTCCTTATCAGATTATATAGATCTACCTCATTTTTTTTCAGCAAAGGCATAAAATACCCATAGAATTGTATCATGTAGATGTAACATAACTTATTTAATTGGCCTCCAGTAGTTGAAAGTTGCACCCTTCTGAAATGTCACTTGACATTTCAAACAATGTAACAGTGAACATCTTTGTCATGCTTCAAGGGCACCATTGCCAAAGCCTCAGTGGGAATGGTGCCACCTGGCCCAACACTGTGTAATGCAGTGGTCCTGAGCCTTATACTTAGTCTTTGCACACATGTCCAAGTGTTTCTGTAGGATAAATTTCTAGAAGGACAACTGCTTGCTCAAAGCCTATGCTCAGTGTGAAGTTTGATAGCTAATCTCCATAATGTTGAATGATGTTAACATGACATAAACTGATTAGTCATTTGTGGGAGTCTGTATTAGCCAGAGAAATAGAATGTCTACCTATCTATATATCGATATCTATTTATCTGTCTCCTATTGGTTCTCTCTCTATATATGTGTGTGTATGTATATAAAGAGATTTATTATAAGGATTTGGCTCATATGATTATGGATGGTGAAAAGTCCTAAGATTTGCAGTTGGCAAAGAGGAGACCCAGGTGAACTGATGCTATAAGTTCCAGTCCAAGTCTGACTCTGAAGGCAGGAGCTGGATGTCCTAGCTAGAAGAGAGTCAGGCAGAGGGAGCAAATTCTTCTCTTACTTACCTTTTGTTTTGTTGAGGCCTTCAGATTGGATAAGGCCCACCCACATTGGGGAGAGCAATCTGCTTTACTCAATCTACCAATTCAAATGTTAATTTCATCCAGAAACACCCTCACAGACACACCCAGAATAATGTTTAATCAAACATCTGAGCACCCTGGGACCCAGTCAAGTTGACAGATAAAATTAACCATTGCAGTGTACTCACTTTTATTATTTTTTAAATAAATTTATTTACTTATTTATTTATTTTTATTTTTGGCTGTGTTGGGTCTTCGTTGCCACGCGTGGGCTTTCTCTAGTTGCGGCGAGTGGGGGCTACTCTTTGTTGCAGTGCACAGGCCTCCCACTGCAGTGGCTTCTCTTGTTATGGAGCATGGGCTCTAGGCATGCAGGCTTCAGTAGTTGTGGCACTCGGGTTCAGTAGTTGTGGAGCACAGGCTTTGTTGCTCTGTGGCGTGTGGGCTCTTCCCGGACCAGGGCTTGAACCCGTGTCCCCTGAATTGGCAGGCGGATTCTTAACCACTGCGCCACCAGGGCAGACTGCTACTCACTTTTTTTTTTTTTTTTTTTTTTGCAGTACACAGGCCTTTCACTGTTGTGGCCTCTCCCGTTGCGGAGCACAGGCTGTAGACGCGCAGGCTTAGCGGCCATGGCTCACGGGCCCAGCCGCTCCGCAGCATGTGGGATCTTCCCGGACTGGGGCACGAACCCGCGTCCCTGCATTGGCAGGCGGACTCTCAACCACTGCGCCACCAGGGAAGCCCTGCTACTCACTTTTAAAATGCAACTTGAGACTAAAGTATGACTTTTATTTTTATCCTATTTGCATAAGTAAATGCACTAATACTCAATGATTTGTATGTGTTAAATTTTGTTTTCAGATTCTTGGTCTTTGAACACTATAAGATTTAGTGCTAGTGAGTATATTCTACCTTTTAAAACACTTGTTAATGTATTACGATAAAGCTAACCCTAGCTCCTGGCATAATGCTCTCCCATGAAAGTCTAATTTAACCTTCCTTTTACATACGTAATATTGCAAACATCAGTGGGCATTTTACATCCAAAGGGCTTTGGGTTCATACCTTTAGAGATTTCCTTACTGATGTTTCTCAGCTGTTACTTCAGCAAATTCCAAATTCACTCTTGGTGATTTTTATAGCTATAATAGCCACAATTTCATTTATAAATGAAATAAGTGGCCTTTGATCATATACTCTTTGCAAAGCCTGATGCACTCTGTTGAATGTGTTTTGTTCCCTCTGTATTTTTAAAAGCAGTAGCTGCACTAGAGACAGCTTGACCTTACCGTGAGAAATAGCATTTTATCATGAAACTTGGCAGAGCCTTCAATTTCCTCCTGTTTAATATCTGTCATTCATTCCCATTGTCCAGGAAATATTCTCTCTGCTCTCCATGTGAAAGTTGTTATCTCTGGTGGCAGATACAACTTCTCTGAGGCCAGATCATCCTCATCCCACAGCTCAATCATGTAGCATTGCCGGATCCCTGTGGAAAACCAATCATGTTCTTTAAAGTGCGGCTGGAAAGTTAATGATGCAAAAGAAAGACACTGGATCCCCTCAACATAGCATTAAGTTCCTGCCCACTTCCCCTAAATTGTGTGCCAATCTCTTTGACCCTGCTTATGAATCCAGCAGGCATAAAATAGAGGCTGAAATGAAAGGAAGAGGCCTCAATATAGCATTAAGTTCCTGCCCACTTCCCCTAAATTGTGTGCCAATCTCTTAGACCCTGCTTATGAATCCAGCAGGCATAAAATAGAGGCTGAAATGAAAGGAAGAGGTCTTATTTACCATATCAAAGTATTGAGCTAGAAGGGACCTTAGACTTTGTCTAATCATAAACCTTCATTATAAAGACAAGAAAGCTGAGGCCCAGAGAGGGGAACTGACTTGACCAAGACCACTCAGCTAATTGGTGTTGGAGCTGGGGCTGGAAAACATATATTTTTATTGACTAATTTAACTGATATGTAATTTGCATACCATAAAATGCAGAGAACTGAGATGTCTAGTTGATGCATTTTGACAAATGGATATATCTATGTAATCATAGCTAACACACCCACGTCCAATCAAGATATAGAATATTTCTGAGGAATTTTCCATATATTCCTTTCTAGTTAAAAGTAGGTTTTTCACTTCTGATCTAGTGTTTTTGCTACCACTGACCTTTTCACCATCATATAGGTATGCTTACCATTTGACGAAAAGAGCCCAGGGCCAGAAACAGGGTATATAGGTTCTCCTTCCAGTTCTTGTTCAATTAACTGTATGATATTAGGCAAGCAGTTTCACTGAGTCAGTGTCTCTAGCTATTATAGGATGGCGTCCGGTGGGGAGCCAGATTGTAAAGGTAATAAAGCTTGCCTTTGGTTCTTCCTACCCTTCTTTTCTGAAATCTTTCTTATCTGGGCTGTGAAGTGTTGCTAGTTCTATCTAATTCCAACTACATTCTGTATGTTGTTTTGATCTAGCTAAGTACCATTACAAAGTAAGCTGAGTAGTCTGTTTTATGTCAAGGTATTAATAACTTTGTTCCTGGAAATGCTTGTGTTTAATAATCATAGGGACATCTACAGTTTATTGGAACCTACACTGTATATCAGGCATGTGTTTAGTACTCTATATATGTTGCCTAAATGGATGTTGCCTTATAGGAGCTCTATAAAGTTGTTGGGTCTATAAAGTTGTTGTTTAGGAGCTCTATAAAATTGTTGGTTGTAAGGCCAGTCTGAGGCTCAAGTAGGTTAAGTCATTGGCCCATAATTGCACAGCTAGTAAGTAGCAGAGTTTGCACTGGGACCCAGATCTGCCCAACTCCACAATCAGGACACTTTCCATTCCCCTTCCTGCCTCAGGGAACTCTTGAAGATGACAGTGACTTCACCCAAAGGAATAACTCTTTGAAGTTAGAATTTGAGGTAGTATATCTTTCTGGAGGGAGAATGACATCTGACCGGGGAGCTCATGGGCAACATATGCATCACCCCAGGGCTGTCAGTGTGGTTGTTCTCCTGGTCCCAGGACCACAGTGAGAAAGGCCTGAGAAAGCCCTGTGAACAGTGCACATGTGCACATGAGTTCTATGTTTAACTGTGTCTGGACAATTCTGTGCACTGGGGTTTTGGACTCAGTAAGGTGGAGCAAATGGATTTTGGAGGGCAAGTAGTTATTACAGCCAATATCACCTATAAAAATTGAGATTGCAGGCCAGAGTATATAACTATGTTAATTACAGGAAAAGAGAAAGGAATCATCATGCACTCAAGGAAGTAACTCTGGCTAAGGACCTCATGCCTACTAAAGGGGTGCTCTGTCCTCTTCCCCACAACATAAAGAGAGGTTTCCTGGTGTAAGGGTATGAACTGAATCTTATTCACAAAGAAAATGATTAGGAAGTTTTGCCTGAGGGAATACTCAAGAGTTTCTATTGGGGTATCTAATTTCATTCATATACCTTTGCTTCTAGTTGTCTGACTTGCAAGTTTAGCATAGTATTCTCTTTTAAAAGCCCTATTTTAAAAGCCCTATTGGGGGCTTCCCCAGTGGCCAGTGGTTAAGAATCCGCCTGCCAATGCAGGTGATGCAGGTTTGAGCCCTGGTCCGGGAAGATCCCACATGCCGCGGAGCAACTAAGCCCGTGAACCACAACTACTGAGCTTGCTCTCTAGAGCCCACGTGCCGCAACAGCTAAAGCCCACACGCCTGGAGCCCGTGCTCCACAACAAGAGAGGCCACTGCAGTGAGAAGACCACGTGCCGCAGTGAAGAGTAGCCCCCGCTCGCCGCAACTAGAGAAAAGCCCACGTGTAGCAACAAAGACCCAAGGCAGCCAAAAATAAAATAAATAAATTTATTTTAAAAAGTATACTAAAAAAAAAAAGCCCTCTTGGGTATTAAGAGTTTTCCTGAAGTGGTACAGAGGAGACATGAGAAATAAAGCAACTCAACAGATAGAGGTGCCAAATTAAGTACAGCATATGTAATTCAGAGCATACTATCCCCTTGCAGGGGATATGCAGGCCCCAGGAGAAACAGCTGAGAACAATTCTGTTGTGTGGTTTATGGGAGGAATCTAGATCTAGCTCAAGAGCATCGCAGACTCTAGCCTACTACTGATTAAGACCCCCTTTTGGGTAACTTCTTGACCTTGGACCTGTTGAGAAACACTCTCAGGCAAGGAATCAGAGTGCAATCCTTAGTTTTGTTAGTAATGCACAGATACACATGCCACCCTTTGGCCAATACCCAGAAGCAGTTCTGGAAATGCCTTAGTCATTTTTGAGCTGGGCTGAATCCAGAGACAAACCCTGGCCCCTGAACTTTGGAAATGCTGAGGCTCACTAGACTTGATTAGTTTTGGTGCTGGTGAACTTCAACACCTCCTTCTCATCTTTTAAAAAAAGCTGCCTGAGGTCAGAGGCCATAGACTTCAGAAAAGCAGATCATATAGCATGCAGCTGCATTCACAAGACAGTGGAGACTTTGAGGGTTGCTTGCCGATAGAAGTTTGCCCCCAACTGTGCTTTTGCCTGGTCAGTGGGGCACAGAAGTCTGATCGCCTTTGCATCAACAGTTTTAGCCTGTAGTGGCACAGAGGTATCAAGACAGGACAGTTCTCAGAGTCTGAGAGAAAAAGAGGTTGGGTCAAGTTGTGTTTGTTTGCTCAGGGATAAAAGATGAAACCGAGTCTTGGGAGGTGGCTGCCATACTCCAGGCTGGCATAACTTTCCAGAGAGCTAACTGACCTCCTGACCAAACCAATAAACCAACAAACCACTAAGGACTAGAGCTCTGAAGGAGGACCCCATATCTTAGCCTGAAGAGTCTCCACTTACACCTGCTAAATGTATAGACAGTAGGACTTGTTTTGCGCAAAGGGATGTTTTTCTTTCACAGTTCACAAAATCTTTCAGTGGTTCACCAAGCGAAAAATATTTATTTTTGGCAATGTCTGAGAATATTCATTTATGACCAATTCATTCTTTTGACCACTCCATCAAAGTGTTGTTTCCTGGAGTCTGTGGCACAAAGGTACAAGGGCAAGCTGAACTGCCCAATAACACACCTAGCCCTTCAGGCCTGCCTTGGTCCTGATTATCTCTGTGCCCATGAAAGCCTATGGGTGGCCAATGGAAGAAATCTCTCTACATAGAGACAGCCTAATCCAAGACAGAGTTCATTTAATGACCATCTGTAAGAGGCATGGCTATTTGGTTACCATTCTGTGCTCTCTGATACTGGAGATCAGGAAAGTCTCTTGGTTTTACCCCCAAGATGCCCCACTGTGCCTCAGCCAACTGTGTTCTCGCGCCCTCACAGGCCAAACGATCCAAGCTGAACTGTGAGCTACTTTAAAATTGGAGATCAATGATGGAGACCTTACATAAAAAGCCTAATGTAATTTTAGTAGCCACGGGCCAGCCTCAGGTTTTCCCCTTGTTCCTGAGCCATATGCCTTCATGACCTTGAGAAAATCAGTTAGCCACCCAAAAGAGGGTGTTACTGGGTGTTGCCTGAGCTTTACTGATGTTAGCAAGGCTCAAGACAATGGCTGCATTTTTTATTTAAAGGAGGAATACTGTGAACCAAGGCAAGCTTCTTCTATAATGACAAAAATACACCTTTCCACATCAGTTGTGAATCTAACTTCATAAACATGATAGTTCAAGTTTACACTGAACACCTCATGAATCGGAGGATATTTTAAAAAATGATCTAGCTTACTTATTTCTTAACCAAGAACAGCTATTAACCCTCTAGAGATTAAATTAAATCTCTTAGATCCAAACACAACTCAAATAGAAGCACTATTAGTTTAATTTTTTCTCCAGATTCAGAGTCCAGAAATTTTTTAAAAAAGAAAACTGTGCATTCATTTTCTCTGAACATGACTTCTTTGTGGTCCAGATTTCTAGCTCAGATAAAAAATTGGATTCTTTGAAGAGGTTCAGAAACTAATTTTAAAAACCTAAGGCTTATCAATAAGTGACAGACAGTACTTTGGGTACCATTTTATGCTCCCTAGTTCTAGGCACCACAATATTTTGTTCAAAACAAAATCTTTCATTGTCATTTAATGTCCATCATTAGGCAATACAGATTATAAACTTTTTGCTCTTTTTGCCCATGAAAATTACTAATTCTTGTCAGTTAAATGGAAAGTTTATTTTCAGTGTAAAATCTGAATAATAAAGAATTCTTAGAGAAAGGTATTTTTGTGTTTTAAAATATATATTTGATTACTTTGTAATAAGCTCAAGCACTAAACAGTATTTTCTGAACTGTGTAAAAGATTTTTCCTCACCCCTCCCTTCTTGATTTATATTTTGTTTGTTTTTAATTTTGGAAATTTAAAAAATACAGAACAGTGTGAAAAATAATAGACCATTACCCAATACCCACTAACATTTTATTATATTTACTTTTAGAATTTTTTTAATTAAAAAATAAGACATTTTAGATCAAATTGAAGTCCCCTTTGTTCTACATTCTCTATCTTATCCCATTCCCAGGGACAGTTGCTGTTATGAATTTAAGATATATTCTTAAAATATTTTTAATACTTTTTATGTGCATACTTATATATCAAAGGAAAATATGTACTAGTGTGTGTGTTTTTTAAAATTAATTTTTATTAGCGTCTAGTTGCTTTACAGTGTTGTGTTAGTTTCTGCTGTGTGTGTTTTAAATGTGCAAGAGGGACAGTTTACCCTACATATATTTTTTTGTATATATCATCTTACAAGTTGCTTTTGTCATTCAATATTGATTTAACCATGAATATCTTGATTAGTAGATGAGTCTTCTTTGCTTATATTATTTATAGTATATGACATATTTGGAATTACTTACACCATTTTAGTTTTTTTTGTTTGCTTTTGTTTTTCCATTTTGCTTGCTTTTCCCCTCTCTTCTCATCTTCTGTTAGATGGTCACATTTCTTTATTTTCCCTTTTTTACTAGTTTGAAAGTTACACATTCTATTTCTAGTCCTTTAGTAGGTACCTTTAAAATTTTGTTATACATAACTCACATTATTTTAAAATAAATACTGAAGTTAATTTATACTATCCTTCTAAACAAGGAATTTAGCACATTTTTATTATAGACAATCCTCTTCAGTCTCCCATATTAACTGTTGTTTAGAGTTCTACCTTGTTTTTAAATACAAAAGAGTGTTTGTTATTGTTAGCTAACATTTTTACAGCTGTTTTGTTTGTTTTCTTTTCTCACCATTGCTGTTGAATTCCATCCTTCATTCTGCCTTCTTGTTCTTTCTTGCTGAAGTCTCTCTTTCAGTAGTTCTTTTGGTGAGGATCAGTTAACTCTCTTGGGCTTTGGATGTATAAAATGTGTATTTATATTACTTTCATTCTTGAGTGATCATTTATCTGTGGATAGAATTCTATTGTGTCAGTTTTTCCCCTTGAATACTTTGAAGATGTAATTCATTCTCTTCTGGTATCTGTTGCTTCCAAAGAGAAGTTTGCTGTTAGCCTGCAGCCAGTCTAAACGTGTGATTTTTAATTTTTAGATAATCTGCCTTCTCTTTCTGTTCGATTTTCTCTTAATATTCTATAGTTAGTTTCACTACAATGTGTCAATGTTTTGGAATTGTTTTTATTTATCCTGCTCATGACTCAGTGTGGTTCTTATTTATTTTTTAAACTTAAGTATTTCTTTGGTTCTAAAATTCTCATCCATTATCTCTTTAAATGTTGCCTCTTTCCTATTTCTCTATTCCATTCTTTTGGAATTTCTACTAGAATTATACTTTTCCCCTTTCTTTCCTCCATGTCTCTTAGTGTCTTGTTCAAATTCTTAATTTTTAAAGTTTATCTGTGCTATGTTTGCTGTTTTTTCAGCTCTCAGTTCACTAATTCTCAGTTGTTTCTTTTTTTATTTAAATGAACATATTTTTATTTCTTGTATTTCTACTCAGTTCTTTTTTTTATATATAGATTTATTTATTTATTGGCTGCGTTGGGTCTTCGTTGCTGTGCACGAGCTTTCTCTAGTTGCAACAAGTGGGGGCTACTCTTTGTTGTGGTGTGCGGGCTTCTCATTGCGGTGGCTTCTTTTTGTTCTGGAGCACAGGCTCCAGGCATGTGGGCTGCACGCAGGCTCAATAGCTGTGGCTCGTGGGCTCTAGAGCGCAGGCTCAGTAGTTGTGGCACACAGGCTTAGTTGCTCCGCGGCATATGGGATCTTCCCAGACCAGGGCTTGAACCCGTGTCCCCTGCATTGGCAGGCGGATTCTTAACCACTGTGCCACCAGGGAAGTCCCTCTACTCAGTTCTTTTCCAAATCCAATAGTTCTGGTTTCATAATCTATTTTTAGATTAGAGGTTTCTATTTTTCCCCTTTGTGATAAGGATACTGTTTTAAAAATATTTTCAGGTGTTTTATTTTCCTGTCCTGAAAATCTTATCACCCACATTGCAGTGTGACTGGCAGAAAAAAGGTTGGGAAATGCTCACTATATTTTAAAAAGACATTAATCGGTTTTTATCACGAAGTTAGGTTTTCTCTGAATCCACAACAAGAAAATAAGCTTGAAGTCCAGACTCCTTTAAATGTAAAGAAGTTATTCTAACCAGCCTTGAGGTCTAAGCAAGAAGCCAGAATCAGTAGGGAAAGTGAAAGTCCAAAACCCACCACTTTAATACCTGTGTACAGGCAGGACCAGCTACATGGATGTGCAACCTGGCCAGTCACACAGGGACTCATGCTTAGAAGGGACCCGTACTTGGTTTAATGCTCTGCTGTTACCATCTTGAAATTCCTAATAATGTTTATGCAAGGGGCCCTTATTCATTTTGCACTGGGCTCTGAAAATTATGTAGCTGGTTCTGATACTAGGGGAAGTCCTGAGAGACAGGAAGAGGAAGTAAAAGAAAAATTAACTTTTGTTGGCCCCAGGGCATCATGGGTAGAAGAGGCAAGAGAAACAGTGAGTGAGACATATATAGATTCACTTCCTCCTTGGCACAGGAAAGAGGATATTATAAGATGGAGAGGAATGCCAGGAGGGGTCCTTTTGTCCCATTTCACACTTTGGACTCTGGAAGGGAAATTCAATCCCCCACCTCTAAAATGGAGATAATAAAGCATTCTGAAAAAGGCTTTAAAATAAAAATGTTTTTCAAAATTTCAAAGAGAAACAAAGCAGTAGGATTGTAAATTTACTCATGCGGTACTCAGGTGAACAGAGAAAATGTAGTTTAAAGAAATTTTCTATTAATTATCCAAATTTCATTAGTAGGTCTCATCATTATAGAAGTGGGAAGAAAAATCTGAATTTTAAGTCAAATCCAGTAAGCCTGGTCCAGTGCAGTAATTGAAACAATCCTTCTAAGCTTTTGTTCATGATTTAAACATGCCCAATTGCTCAGAAATCCACCTAGTCTCCCTTTGCTCTCCCAGGTGCTGAGTGATGTCTAGAGGATGTAGCAAACATGGTCGTGCCATGGACCTTGAAGGATGGAAACGATTTCCTGAAGATGGTGAACTGGCAAGATAGGAACCTTGGTTTCTGATGACACTGAAGATTCCATATCAGCCCTGGATTGCCTACCTGCTCTGAACTTCTTTTAGGTGAGAGAGAAATATATTTCTATTTTGTTTAAATGATAATTATTTCAAATGTTCTCCTATATGCAGACAAACTTAATTCCGATACAGATACTTAGGCTGATTCTAATTTTTTGCTGCTATAAACTATGCTGCAGTTAGCATACTCGTCCAAACATTTCTGCACATTTGTCTGAGAAATTTTAAAATATATTCCTAGAAGTTGAATTATCAATTAAAAGATTTATGAACATTTTATATTGTTTTGTGAAATATCTTGCCTAACTTGGGAAGGCATTCTGAATGGGGATCCTCTTGGGCAATGAACAAATGAGGTGGGAATATGTGGGACACTGATACTGGGAAGTGGTTGACATAACATGGGAAACGTAGATGAGAGCCAGATGTCCCCATGTCAAGCTAAAACTCCATTCTACTATTCCCTTTACTAGAATGGCTTAATCAAAGTCAAAATTATAAAAAATAACCCAATAAAATAGTTGCATTTCAAGCCTGTCAGGTGTTCTTAAGATATTCATTTGATATAATTGTAAAGCAATAGACACACACACACACACACACACACACAAGCTACTATGCTGGGTCCACTTCCATCTATGATTTTTAGGTCACTCTGGATTATTGGGAGATTATTAGATTATTATTGGATTATGTAAATAATTAGTTCTCAAACTTCAGCACAGTTAAAAATCTATCTAAAAGCCTATTGGAAAAGTACATTTCTGAACTTCACATATTCTGATTCAGTTGGTCAGGGGTGGGGCCCAGGAATATGCATTTTAACTGGTATACCACTTTGAGAAGCACTTATCTAGATACTTTGAAGATTAAACTATTGGTTCAAATCCCATCCATCAGTAAATCTTACTGCCTCACTGTTAATTAATTCTTTGGTCAGAGAAGCTGACCAAAGATGGGCATAGAGGTGCAACTGAAATTGGCAGTTCTGGTCCTTTCTCTCAGTTGATTGACACTTTATGATTGTGGATTTAAAGTAATAGCCACACTTATGCATAATGAATATGATATTTTAGGAATTATTTAATGTATTTTTTATTCCTCTTAAATCAAGATGCCATATGGCTTCCCATCCTTTTAATCAATGAGTTTCAATGCTTCAGAGGCAGGGTAGTTACTGGCTAGAACACCAAAGTCATCCCTCAGCTTTGATTGTCAAATGAAGCTTTTTAAAGTATTGTGTCCCCAGGGAGAAAGTGCTGTTGAAAGCTGGGCTGTATCAAGAGAGGAAAGGAATTTCTAATTTTCTAAGCTTCCTTTATATATCATTTATTTCTAATGGTATTGGATTCTTATTAGAAAATGAAGTCTGTAAAATTTCTACTTTCATACTTTCTTGAGGTTTTTTTGCAGCCATGTTCATGATCAATTTTTATAATATGTCTTTCCTTTAAAGGATGTCAGGTTCTTTAGCAATTAAAACAAGTGAGTTGATTGTAATATTCAGTTCCTCTGTATCTGTATTTATTTTTTGTCTCATAGATCTCACTGATTTGAAAGAAGTATATTAAAATCTCCTATATAACTGTATTTTATCTGTTTCTTTTTAACTTTTGCAGTCAAATTATACTCTCACGCTTAAAGAACAAAAATTAACAACAAAAAAAACTGAGCAACATAATCCCTGCCTTACTCCTTCCTATTCCCATATCCTCACTCCTCAGAGGCAACCACTTTCAACTCTGCTTATCTTCTGGTGGTTACTACCATATTTCAAAATTACATGTAACTTTGATTTTAAATTTAAAAAATTATCTATTGACTTTATACTTTGGACAGTGAGTTTGGGGATAACTGGAGATAAACACCTGCATTCAATCTGCCATGCTTAAAGTCTTTAAGGAGGGGGAAAATGAGGAACAAAGGTAAGTGGTGAGATATGTGGGTCCTGATTGCTCTTTTGCAGGTCAAAACATCAGCTTGGGGGTAATGAATATTAGAAATAATAAGACATATTAAAAATATTTATTGAGCACTTACTGTTCTAGTAAAATGCCCTCATGAGCTTGTATTCTATTGAGAGAGCCAGACAATAAATAAATATGTAAAACACATATGTCAATCGGTAAAAAGAAAAAAAAAGCTATGGAGAAAACAAAGCAAGGAGGTAGATAGCATAAAGAGGTGGGGTTGGGGGTAGGCTTGTGATTTTTAACTAGGATCATTATAGAAGGCCTGACTGAGATGGCAGCATCTGTGCAAATGCCTGAAGTAGGTGAGGGTACTGGCTAAGGGTATTTCAGGAAGAGCAGAATGAAAGAAAGGCAGAAGTAGGAAATGAGATCAGTGAGGTAATGGTGGGGCCCAGTGGCAGGAAAGGGTGAGAATAGATTGTGTCTGACCTTGTAAACACTTTGACGTTTACTCTGAGATGGAAACTTCTGGAGACTTTTGAAAAGAGGAGTGACCTAATTTGATTGTTTTGAGGACAGACTGAAGGGAGACAAGGTGGAAGCAGGAGATCAGTCAGGTGAGTAATGCCATAGTCCAAGTGAGAGATAAGTACAAGTTGGACCACAGTTACAGTAGTGAAGACACTGAGAAGTGTGAATTCTGGATATATTTTGAAGGTAAAGCCAACAGGATAGCTAATGGATGAGCTTTGGCAATCTGAGAGGAAGGAAATTTTGCCTGAGAAACTGGCAGGAGAAAATTGCTACTTCCTGCATTGAGGAAGATTGTAGACAGAGCTAGTTTTAGGGAGAAAGATCAGAATCTGGTTGTGGACAGGTCAGGTCTGAGATGCCTGTTGGTCATCCAAGTGAAACTGTGGACTAGACAGTTGGATATTGGAATCTAGAATTCATGGAAGACGTTTAGACTGAAAATGAAATTTGGGAATCATTAGCATAGATGATTTTTAAAGCCAGGAGACTAGATGAGAACACCAAAGAGTGAGTGAGTATAAAAGAGGAGATAGGAGAGAAGAGGCGTAAGGACTGAGCCCTGGGTCACTCTACATTTGGAGGTCAGAATAGGAGTAGAAGATGAGTTGATAATGAAGTCAGAAGAAAACCAGAATTTCTAGGAAGCCAAGTAAAGACAGTATTTCAAGGAGAAATCTCAATCAACCTTGTCAAATGCTGCTGGCACGTTAAGTAGGATGAGGACTGGGAGTTGACCACTAGACTGAGCAATAGGAAGTCACTAGTGGCCTTACAAAGAGTAGCTTCAGTGGAATGGTGGCAGGGGGGAAAAAGGGGAACCATGGAGGAAATCAAAATAAATATAGCCAACTCCTAAGAGGAGCTTTGCTGTAAAGGGGAGCAGAGAAGTGGGGTGATAGAAGGGGATGGATGAGGATGTAGGTTCAAGGTAGAAAAGAAATTTCAGTATGTTTAAGTGGGATTAAATTAACAGAGAGAAAAAAGGTGATGATGCGGGAGACAGGGGAGAATTGCTGGCAATGGGATCTAATGTTCAAGTGGAGTTGTCTTTAATTAGGAGAATGGATTGCTTGTCCTCAGTAACAGGGAAGGCAGAATATATGGGCACAGCTGCAAGAGCTGGGTAGAAGTGATGGTGTAAGCCTGTGGATGCTTTTCTATCAGTTTTCATATTCTCAGTGAATTGAATGCCCCTTCATCAGCTGAAAATGAGTATTGATGAGGAAGTACTAGGAGTTTGGGGAGATGAGAGAAAGCATGAAATAAGTCATGGAGGAGAATGGGAGAGAAAATGATCTAGGGCAGCATTAAGGCCTATGTGAGATGAGTGACTTCAGATTTAAAATGAGACCAGTCTTCATAATCATGAGTTTTTCTCCAGCCACACTGGAGCTGTGCACATGTTAGCCTGGGACAGAAAGAGAGTTAGACTGAACCAGGGTGAAATGTCGCCAGACAATTATGAGTTTGGAATCCAGAGTAATGGAGCTTATCCCTTACTTCCTTGGGTGCATGCTGGGAAAACTCTAAGCTCCAGTGTTGCCAGAGTGCTAGTTTAGAAATGGCTGAAGAAGGGTGGACGTGGTTGGGCAGAGAGCACTCTTGATTCACAGAATGTAGCACATGCCTGTGGGGTCAGAGAACGCAACTAGGAAAATCTGTCCCCCAAAAGAGAACACAGGAATGCTAAGAGCAGCTATGGACCAGAAGAGATAAGAGATCATTTGGATTAGAGGTAGGCAAGATTTGCAGCCAAGAGGGTACCTCAAGGATAATGGACTCTAGGCACGGGTGTTTGCAGAATTTCCAAAAGAATCAGGTGGGATCAGGCCCCCACAATGGTCAGCAGGTTCAGGTATCCAGGGAAAAGATGCCCAGTCTCCATGTCCCCATGGTGGGCAACAGCAAGGACATGTGAGCCATCCCTCCTACTCCCACCCTCCTGCCACCATAAATACCCCCAGGTCCAGGAGCCACCTTGGTAAGGAAAATGGGGAAGAAGCATACACCCTGAAAGATGGAGCATTTCTTCCAAAGACACTGGGGTGAGATAGAATTTTAAAATGTTTCATACTGGAATTAAATGAGTTATATTTAGTTAGTTCGTTGAGTCTTCCCCCACCCTTCTCACTTCTACCCCTTGGCACACCAGGAGCTCAAAAGTCAGATGATAGCAGTTGTGGGAAATAGAGGAAAGTGACATAATTTTTTCTCATTTGATTTGTAGTTCATAAACTTCTACTTGGGTGTAGACATTTTGGATTATTTAGGGATTTAAATCATACATATTATTCCATGTAACAAAATATTAAAAGTATGAAGAAGTCTGGAGAAAAAAGGAGTAGATCCAGACATTCTAGGGGAATACTAACCTCACACTAGACCATGAAGCCATGAAGATCTTGTGAATTTTCCAATGAGCAAGAAGCAAAGCCACTTGTAACCAGGTGGTATTAGATCTTGACTTCTCACCAATCTATGTATATTGGTTAATATCAACATGAGAATGTCTGCTCTGAGAAGTCCACTCTACCACCAAAAACATCCTGTTTTTTTCTTTTTTCTTTTTTTTTTTTTGAACAAAAATTGCTATGGAGCTTTCACACCCATTAGGGAGATTTCCAGTTTTGCACTTTGACCCTGAGGTACGTTAATGATCCCTCCGCCCCATTAGCTCTTGGACTGTATCTTAGATGTCATCAGCACCCTAATGGGCAGTGTCCTGTGATTTGACAGTGCTACAGCTGTTTGAGGATTTTGTCTTTTTAAAATCCAAGCCAAAGGCCACTGCAGCTCAGGAGAATCATGTGTGCTCTAAGAGTAGAGGTAAAATGAGGGCAAAGTAGGTTTTCCAATGGCCTTGTGCAGTGCTCAAAGTTGTTATGTTCATCAGTGACCCAGTGGGCAGACAAGGGCAATGAGGAAGCTTCCCTGTGGAATCAAAGGCACTAGCACCTGAGAGAATGGGCCATTCAGAACCATCTTGGGCCACATCTCTATCTTTACCAAGAGCTCAGCATGACAGAATGTCCTGCCTTAGAATGGAAGCTGTTAGATGGCATCTGGATTTGGACAAAGCTACTATTATCCCTACTTTCCTTTCAGAATTCAGTCCTGCCAAGTTGCTATAAGGATTAGTGATAACGTATTTAAAGCAGAAGACATATACTAGGTGCTCAAGAAATGCTTGCTGTTATTGCAGAAACAATGTGAATAGTATTAGTATGAAGCAGTAGTTTTCAAAGATCTTCTCAAAAGTCCATGGTTAAAAAAGGGAAATTTAATTTAGACCAATGTTTTTCAAATCTGGCTGTGGTCAGAATATTTTCTGAGGCTTGTTAAAAACACATACCCTGGTGTCAGTCCTAGACATTCTGATTCACTTTGGGGTAGGGAGTGGGCATCTACATACTGATAGTTTAACAAGTTCTACAGGTGATACTGATGCACAAACCAGTGGTTCTCAGCCCTGGCTGTACATTAAAATATTAAAATAACTGGGGAGCTATGAAAATTACAGATGCCAGGGCTGTACCCTGGGCCAACTGAATCAGAATCTCTGGGCAAGCAGACACTGGTGTTTAAAAAGCTCCTCATGAGATTCTGATGTGCCACTAAAGGGTCTCTGGTTTACATCATCATCACCTGAGGTGCTTGTCAAAAATCCCAATGCACAGGCCCCACCAATGCTATTCTGTACTAGATTTATTTGAGTGGAGGCCCAGGGATCTGCATTCTAGCAAACTCCGCAGGTTTTTATGCATAACCAGTATTAAGAACCACAGTTATAGACAATAATTCTCAAACTTAGCACATTGGAATCTCCTGGAATAATTTTAAAAGTACCGATAGTTTGGTCTCACCCCCACATATTCTGAATGAATTGGAATGGGCTGTGGCCTGGTCATAAAGATTTTTTAAAGCTCTTTGGGTGATTCTAATATCCAGCAAAGCTTGAGAAGCAGTAGTCCCTGGGTCAGTAGCATCAGCATTATCTTCTGGGAACCTGTTAGAAATGCAAATTCCCAGGCTTCACCCCAGACCTACTGAATCAGAAATTCTGGGGGTGGAGCCCAGTTATCTGTTTGTTTTTTTTTTCTTAATTTTTATTGGAGTGTAGTTGATTTACAATGTTGTGTTAGTTTCAGGTGTACAGCAAAGTGAATTAGTTATACATATACATATATCCACACCTGTTTAAGATTCATTTCCCATATAGGCCATTACAAGAGTATTGGGTAGAGTTCCCTGTGCTATACAGTAGGTTCTCATTAGTTATCTATTTTATATATAGTAGTGTGCATATGTCAATCCCAGTCTCCCAGTTTATCCCTTCCACCCTTATCCCCTCGTAACCATAAGTTTGTTTTCTACATCTGTGACTCTACTTCTGTTTTGTAAATAAGTTCATTTGTACCCTTTTTTTTAGATTCCACATGTAAGTGTTATCACATAACATTTGCCTTTCTGTGTCTGACTTACTTCACTCATATGACAATCTCTAGGTCCATCCATGTTGCTGCAAATGGCATTATTTTGTTCTTTTTTATGGCTGAGTAATACTCCACTGTATATATGTACCACATCATCTTTACCCATTCCTCTGTTGATGAACATTTAGGTTGCTTCCATGTCCTAGCTATTGTAAATAGTGCTGCAATGAACATTGGGGTGCATGTATTTTTTTGAATTATGGTTTTCTCTGGGTATATGCCTAAGAGTGGGATTGCTGGGTCATCTGGTAGCTCTATTTTTAGTTTTTTAGGAACTTCCATACTGCTCTTCATACTGGCTGTACCAATTGTGCTTCTGGTAATTCTATTGCACACTAAGGTTTGAGAACCAGGGACTAGATCTTGCTAATTAGCAAGAATCAATTAGCAAGAATTCATGGATCAGATTAGCTGGTTGACACTTTGATTCAAGGGGCTTGACCCAGTCCGTTTCTACTGAAACAATGGGAAGGGCTGGCGGTGTGCAGCCCAGTTGAGGGGTGCCTAACTCAAGGCTGCCCAGAAAGGTTAGCCTCTGGGTGTGTGTGTGAAATGAAGAGCTCTGATCAGCCCTGAACACATGGGTTCTTTCTCATTTGAAAAGCCATGTTCGGGGCTTCCCTGGTGGTGCAGTGAAGAATCTGCCTGCCAATGCAAGGGACACACGTTCCAGCCCTGCTCCAGGAAGATCCCACATGCCGTGGAGCAACTAAGCCCGTGCGCCACGGCTACTGAGCCTGCTCTCAAGAGCCCGCAAGCCACAGATACTGAGCCCATGTGCCGCAACTAGTGAAGCCTGCGTGCCAAGAGCCCATGCTTCACAACAAAGAGAAGCCACTGCAATGAGAAGCCCACACACGGCAACGAAGAGTAGCCCCCGCTCACTGCAACTAGAGAAAGCCCATGCACAGCAACGAAGACCCAACACAGCCAAAAAATAAAAACAAACAAATAAATACATTTATAAAAAAGGAAAGAAAAGCCATGTTCTACCAAAGGAGAGCCCAACCCTCTCAAGGGCTTTCAACAGCTGTTCCAAGCTTTGGTGAGAACTAAACCCTAGACACCATGTTAAAATTCAGCTTCCTGAGCCCCATGCCAACAGATTTTGGTTCTCTGGGTGTGGGGTAGGCACCAGGAAATAGCATTTTAAACAGGCACCTACGGTGATGCTGATGTAAGTGGTGTGTAAACCAAGCTCTGAAAAACATTGGTTTTATGGGCTGCTATCTCAACACTTTGTGAGACCAACTTCTGAGACTTTCAGATTTTAGCCCTGGTTCAGCTTCAGAAGGTCTGGGCTCCTCCATCGGCGTGTGGGTAGCAAACCCAGGTCACTGTGCAAAGTCACTGGCCGAGCTCTTCTTCCAGCACCTGGTTCCAAAGTGAGGCTTTTGATGTCAGCGAGAAGCTTCTTTTGTTCCAGGCCTTCCCAGCCCCATTGTTGCACTGCAGTCTGGCTTTGAAATGTCACTCTAGTGTCCCCACCCTTGCTTAGAAAACTTTGCTATATGCAAAATCCAATGTGCTTCACCTGACCCTAATTCCTTGTGACTGAGGCCAGAAGCAACAGGTCGAAGAGGCTCCTTCTGAAAAGAAATCCAAAATGCTGCACATATTTGGCCTCCAGGCGGCGCCAGCCTTTTGGAAAAGGAGGTTGTTTATGTAACAGATTGGCAGTTTCAGCGGCTGTGTAAATGTCATTCTTTAAAAATAAAGATGAAACTCTCAGTTAACTCAAACAGGAGCAAATTAAAAAGTAGAGTGAAACATCTATTTCATGAACACAGTTCATCTGCTGTCTCTGGTACTTCAAAATGATACCTTTTCTCCAAATGATAACTGGTACCCTCCCACTGGCTTTAGCTAGGCAGTGACAAAACAACAGATCAATTCACTCACTTCAGTGAAGAAGAAAAAATCCAGTCAGTCAGGATGGGCTTCATGTAACTCACACACATGGAGACTGAATCCTTTCTATGCAACCAAACATATGAGCAGAGCCACTGAAACATGACTGAGGTGTTAAGTTTGTCCCCCAAAATGCAATAAGGAAGTTTGTAATGAATCTCAATTGTTTTTAAACCCAAAGGATGATTATTCTTTGTGAACTCACCAGGAGGGTCCTTGAAATATCAGTTTTCAGCCATTGTAAGGGTATGTCTTTAACATGTAAAGCCATCTCATAGCTTTCTGTCCCGTGTGCTAATGCAAAATCTCAACCTTAGCTTCAAAATGGAATCGCTTGAGAAGCTTTTAAAAATTCCAAGGTTCAGGTACATATCCCAAGCCAATTAAGTAAGGATCTGGAGGTGGGACCCAGGCAACAGTCCTTTTTTAAGCTCCTTAGGCGACATAATGTGAAACCACCCCTTTCTGTTTGCAGCTATTTTCTCTGGAGTTCAGACCCTAGTCCTTGGGGCTGGGTGCAGGGACCAATCTCTAATACTCACACTGCTTTCTCCCAGTTTCTCTTCTCCTAGGGTCTGCTCCAAACCTCGTGCAGACCAGTCCCTAGAGGGCCCATCTCCAGTATCTTATGCCTATTATCCCAGGTGTATCTGAAATCCAGTTGTGGCTACACCTTGACCTCAAGCTTGGGGCCCCACGACATAGTAATTGACTGGTCGATATGAAAGATAGCTCATTGTCTAGTATTGATGGTTCCCAAATACCAGTCCAGAGTTAATTCTTATCCTGAATAAGAATAGCTCAAGGAGCTTGTTAAAATATGTATTTCTGGGCTCAACCTCAGAAAACCCCATTCAGTTGGTCTGGAGAAAGACCTGGAAAGTTGTGTTTTAACAAGCTAAGCTTCTGGGGGAAACTGATTTAGTCCAGTGCCTCCAATACATAGAGGTAACAGAATCTCAGAGGAGATGTGACTTGTTCAGGGTCATTTGTCTAGTTAGGAGAAGAGGCAAGATTAGAAGCAGGTGTCCTGACGACCATGAAAAGAAGACATGCTATGGAGAAATACAATTTTTGCATTTCAAAAATATTTCAAAAATCAATGAATTTTCTTTCCAACCTTACCAATTAGATATTCCAGAAAGAGCAGAGCCTTCTGAAGTCAGATCTGTGTTCTAGTCCCTGCTTAGCAATACATTAGCTGTGTGGTTTGAGGCAAGTATTTTCATCTCTCTGAGTCCCAATTTCTCTATCTTTCAAATGGGATGCTACTTGCCTCATAGGGTTTTGTGAGGATTAAATGACATAATGTTGGGCTTCCCTGGTGGCGCAGTGGTTGAGAGTCCGCCTGCCGATGCAGGGGACACGGGTTCGTGCCCTGGTCTAGGAAGATCCCACATGCTGCGGAGCGGCTGGGCCCGTGAGCCATGGCCGCTGAGCCTACGCGTCCAGAGCCTGTGCTCCCCAACGGGAGAGAGGCCACAACGGTGAGAGGCTCGCGTACAGCAAAAAAAAAAAAAAAAAAAAAAAAGACATAATGTTGCAATGGAGAGGACTTACTTTGAACCCACATGAGATACTGTTTGGAGACTCCCAAAATTAGGGCAGGGAGAGGATTTTGCAATGGGTGGGAGCCAGAGAAATATGGTTTCTGCTGCTTTTGTGATCCCACTTTAACATCGTGCTATGTGATGATAAACAGATTGGGAAACGGAGGCCTACCAAGGTGCAGTGACTTGCTCAGGATCACATAGCACATTGCTTTCAGACACAGGTCTTCTGACTTATCAATCATTGCCCTTCCTTCTACATCTCCTACATGTCACCGAGGAAATTGCTTCAAGTCAGTAAGTTTTTACATTAGATGATCATAGTACTATATTATCTACTTGAATTTCTTGGAACTAGATACAGACACCAAGGATAGGTTGAGGGAAGGTCACTCAGCCCCCTAACCTTATCTTCCTAAATCTGATTCAGTGGGGGAAGGGAACTTAGGACACTTCAGCAAAGAACAAGGACCCAGGGGAGGGCCTCTTGGATTCTTCTAGGATACGTATAAACAGATCCTGATGTTTCAAGTTTAAATCTTACCCTAAGCAATGTTGAAAATGCTCCCTGTTTAGCCCTGGGCTATCTGGGACCCTGCAGAAGAGATGCTAGACAGAAGCTGGGTCAGTGCCTTCCTCAGGCTAGTGGGGTGGGGATGGACCCTGGAATCATCACATTCTCCCCGTTTTCCACACCTGAAAGCTTTGTCAACACAGGAAGAACATGGAGTTGAGATGACACTTCAGTTTGAGCAAAAACCCTTTGCTGAGTAGTGTTGCTGGATATTTCCATCTGGTAAATCTGGAAACCTTATGAGCGATAGAGGATTTTTTTTTTTTTGAATTTTCAATTTTACTTTATTTTTTATACAGCAGGTTCTTATTAGTTACCATTTTATACATATTAGTGTCTATATGTCAACCCCAGTCTCCTAATTTATCACCCCTCCCCCCCCGCCACTTTCCTCCCTTGGTGTCCATACGTTTGTTCTCTACATCTGTGTCTCAATGTCTGCCCTGCAAACGGGTTCATCTGTACCATTTTTCTAGGTTCCACATATATGCGTTAATATACGATATTTGTTTTTCTCTTTCTGACTTACTTCACTCTGTATGACAGTCTGTAGATTCATCCAGGTCTCTACAAATGACCCAATTTCGTTCCTTTTTATGGCTGAGTAGTATTCCATTGTATATATGTACCACAACTTCTTTATCCATTCATCTGTTAATGGACACTTAGGTTGCTTCCATGTCCTGGCTATTATAAACAGTGCTACTGTGAACATTGGGGTGCGTGTGTCTTTTTGAATTATGGTTTTCTCTGGGTATATACCCAGTAGTGGGATTGCTGGGTCATATGGTAGTTCTATTTTTAGTTTTTTAAGGAACCTCCATACTGTTCTCCACAGTGGCTGTATCAATTTACATTTCCACCAACAGTGCAAGAGGGTTCCCTTTTCTCCACATCCTCTCCAGCATTTGTTGTTTGTAGATTTTCTGATGATGCCCATTCTAACTGGTGTGAGGTGATACCTCATTGTAGTTTTGATTTACATTCTCTAATAATTAGTAATGTTGAGCAGCTTTTCATGTGCTTCTTGGCCAATTATATGACTTCTTTGCAGAAATGTCTATTTAGGTCTTCTGGCCATTTTTGGATTGGGTTGTTTGTTTTCTTAATATTGAGCTGCCTGAGCTGTTTATATATTTTGGAGATTAATCCTTTGTCCATTGATTCGATTGCAAATATTTTCTCCCATTCTGAGGGTTGTCTTTTCGTCTTGTTTGTAATTTGCTTTGCAAAAGCTTTGGAGTTTCATTAGGTCCCATTTGTTTATTTTTGTTTTTATTTCCATTACTCTAGGAGGTGGATCAAAAAAGATCTTGCTGTGATTTATCTCAAAGAGTGCTCTTCCTATGTTTTCCTCTAAGAGTTTTAGAGTGTCCGGTCTTACATTTAGGTCTCTAATCCATGTTGAGTTTATTTTTGTGTATGGTGTTAGGGAGTGTTCTAATTTCATTCTTTTACATGTAGCTGTCCAGTTTTCCCAGCACCACTTATTGAAGAGACTGCCTTTTCTCCATTGTATATCCTTGCCTCCTCTGTCATAGATTAGTTGACCACAGGTGTGTGGGTTTATCTCTGGGCTTTCTATGCTGTTCCATTGATCTATATTTCTGTTTTTGTGCCAGTACCATATTGGCTTGATTACTATAGCTTTGTAGTATAGTCAGAAGTCAGGGAACCTGATTCCTCCAGCTCCGTTTTTTTCCCTCAAGACTGCTTTGGCTATTCGTGGTCTTTTGTGTCTCCATACAAATTTTAAGATTTTTTTTGTTCTAGTTCTGTAAAAAATGCCACTGGTAATTTGATAGGGATTGCATTGAATCTGTAGATTGCTTTGAGTAGTAGAGTCATTTTCACAATATTGATTCTTCCAATCCAAGAACATGGTATATCTCTCCATCTGTTGGTATCATCTTTAATTTCTTTCATCAGTGTCTTATAGTTTTCTGCATATAGGTCTTTTGTCTCCCTAGGTAGGTTTATTCCTAGATATTTTATTCTTTTTATCGCAGTGGTAAATGGGGGGGTTTTCTTGATTTCTCTTTCAGATTTTTCATCATTAGTGTATAGGAATGCAAGAGATTTCTGTGCATTAATTTTGTATCCTGCAACTTTACCAAATTCATTGATTAGCTCTAGTAGATTTCTGGTGGCATCTTTAGGATTCTCTATGTAGAGTATCATGTCATCTGCAAACAGTGACAGTTTTACTTCTTCTTTTGCAATTTGTATTCCTTTTATTTCTTTTTCTTCTCTGATTGCCGTGGCTAGGACTTCCCAAACTATGTTGAATAATAGTGGTGAGAGTGCACAGTCTTGTCTTGTTCCTGATCTTAGAAGAAATGCTTTCAGTTTTTCACCATTGAGAATGATGTTTGCTGTGGGTTTGCGGTATATGACCTTTATTATGTTGAGGTAAGTTCCCTCTATACCCACTGTCTGGAGAGTTTTTATCATAAATGGGTGTTGAATTTTGTCAAAAGCTTCTTCTGCATCTATTGAGATGATCATATGGTTTTTATCCTTCAATTTGTTAATATGGTGTATCACATTGATTGCTTTGTGTATATTGAAGAATCGTTGCATCCCTGGGATAAATCCCACTTGATCATGGCGTATGATCCTCTTCATGTGTTGTTGGATTCTGCTTGCTAGTATTTTGTTGAGGATTTTTACATCTATATTCATCAGTGATTTTGGTCTTTAATTTTCTTTTTTTGTAGTATCTTTGTCTGGTTTTGGTATCAGGGTGATGGTGGCCTCATAGAATGAGTTTGGGCGTGTTCCTTCCTCTGCAATTTTTTGGAAGAGTTTGAGAAGGATGGGTGTTAGCTATTCTCTAAATGCTTGGTAGAACTCACCTGTGGAGCCATCTGGTCCTGGACTTTTGTTTGTTGGAAGATATTTAATCACAGTTTCAATTTCATTGCTTGTGATTGGTCTGTTCATATTTTCTATTTCTTCCTGGTTCAGTCTTGGAAGCTTATACCTTTCTAAGAATTTGTCCATTTCTTCCAGGTTGTCCATTTTGTTGGCATAGATTTGCTTGTAGTAGTCTCTTTGGATGCTTTGTATTTCTGTGGTGTCTGTTGTAACTTCTCCTTTTTCATTTCTGATTTTATTGATTTGAGTCCTCTCCCTCTATTTCTTGATCATTCTGGAAAATGGTTTATCAATTTTGTTTATCTTCTCGAAGAACCAACTTTTAGTTATATTGGTCTTTGCTATTGTTTTCTTTGTTTCTATTTCATTCATTTCTGCTCTGATCTTTATGATTTCTTTCCTTCTGCTAACTTTGGGTTTTGTTTGTTCTTCTTTCTCTAGTTCCTTTAGGTGTAAGGTTAGATTGTTTATTTGAGATTTTTCTTGTTTTTGAGGTAGGCTTGTATTGCTATAAGCTTCCCTCTTAGAACTGCTTTTGCTGCATCCCATAAGTTTTGGATCATCGTGTTTTCATTGTCATTTGTCTGTAGGTGTTTTTTGATTTCCTCTTTGATTTCTTCAGTGATCTCTTGGTTATTTAGTAACATATTGTTTAGCCTCCATGTGTTTGTGTTTTTTACGTTTATTTCCTTGTAATTGATTTCTAATCTCACAGTGTTGTGGTCAGAAAAGATGCTTGATATGATTTCAGTTTTCTTAAATTTACTGAGGCTTGATTTGTGACCCAGGATGTGATCTATCCTGGAGAATGTTCCATGCGCACTTGAGAAGAAAGTTTAATCTGCTTGTTTTGGATTGAATGTCCTATAAATATCAATTAAATCTGTCTGGTCTATTGTGTCATTTAAAGCTTGTGTTTCCTTCTTAATTTTCTGTTTGGATGATCTGTCCATTGGTGTGAGGTGTTAAAGTCCCCCACTATGATTGTGTTACTGTCGATTTCCTCTTTTATAGCTGTTAGCAGTTGCCTTATGTATTGAGGTGCTCCTATGTTGTGTGCATATATATTTATAATTGTTATATCTTCTTGGATTGATCCCTTGATCATTATGTAGTGTCCTTCCTTGTCTCTTGTAACGTTCTTTATTTTAAAGTCTATTTTATCTGATATGAGTATTGCTACTCCAGCTTTCTTTTGCTTTCCATTTGCATGGAATATCTTTTTCCATCCCCTCACTTTCAGTCTGTATGCATCCATAGGTCTGAAGTGGGTCTCTTGTAGACAGCATATATATGGGTCTTGTTTTTGTATCCATTCAGCAAGCCTGTGTCTTTTGGTTGGAGCATTTAATCCATTCACATTTAAGATCATTATCGATATGTATGTTCCTATTACCATTTTCTTAATTGTTTTGGGTTTGCTTTTGTAGGTCCTTTTCTTCCCTTGTGTTTCCCACGTAGAGAAGTTCCTTTAGCATTTGTTGTAGGGCTGGTTTGGTGGTGCTGAATTCTCTTAGCTTTTGCTTGTCTGTAAAGCTTTTGATTTCTCCATCAAATCTGAATGAGATACTTGCTAGGTAGAGTAATCTTGGTTGTAGGTTCTTCCCTTTCATCACTTTAAATATGTCATGCCACTCCCTTCTGGCTTGTAGAGATTCTGCTGAGAAATCAGCTGTTAACCTTGTGGGAGTTCCCTTGTATGTTATTTGTCATTTTTCCCTTGCTGCTTTCAATAATTTTTCTTTGTCTTTAATTTTTGCCAGCTTGATTAGTATGTGTCTCGGCATGTTTCTCCTTGGGTTTATCCTGCCTGGGACTCTCTGTGCTTCCTGGACTCGGGTGGCTATTTCCTTTCACACATTAGGGAAGTTTTCGACTCTAATCTCTTCAAATATTTTCTCAGGTCCTTTTTCTCTCTCTTCTCCTTCTGGGACCCCTATAATGTGAATGTTGGTGCATTTAATGCTGTCCCAGAGGTCTCTTAGGCTGTCTTCATTTCTTTTCATTCTTTTCTCTTTATTCTGTTCTGTGGCAGTGAATTCTACCATTCTGTCTTCCAGGTCATTTATCTGTTCTTCTGCCTCAGTTATTCTGCTATTGATTCCTTTTGGTGTAGTTTTTGTTTCAGTTATTGTATTGTTCATCTCTGTTTGTTTGTTCTTTAATTCTTCTGGGTGTTTGTTAAAGATTTCTTGCATCTTCTTGATCTTTGCCTCCATTCTTTTTCCGAGGTCCTGGATCATCTTTACTATCATTGTTCTGAATTCTTTTTCTGGAAGGTTGCCTATCTCCACTTCATTTAGTTGTTTTTCTGGGGTTTTATCTTGTTCCTTCATCTGGTACATAGTCCTCTGCCTTTTCATCTTGTGTATCTTTCTGTGAATGTGGTTCTTGTTCCACAGGCTGCAGAATTGTAGTTCTTCTTCCTTCTGCTGTCTGCCCTCTGGTGGATGAAGCTAAGAGGCTTGTGCAAGTTTCCTGATGGGAGGGACTGGTGGTGGGTAGAGCTGGCTGTTACTCTGGTGGGCAGAGCTCAGTAAAAGTTTAATCTACTTGTCTGCTGATGCGTGGGGCTGAGTTCCCTCCCTGTTGGTTGTTTGGCCTGAGGCGACCCAACACTGGAGCCTACCTGGGCTCTTTGGTGGGGCTAGTGGCGGACTCTTGGAAGGCTCATGCCAAGGAGTACTTCCGTGAACCTCTGCTGCCAGTGTCATTGTCCTTACGGTGAAACACAGCCACCCCCCGCCTCTGCAGGAGAGCCTCCAACACTAGCAGGTAGATCTGGTTCAGTCTTCTATGGGATCACTGCTCCTTCCACTGGGTCCCGATGCGCACACTACTTTGTGTGTGCCCTCCAAGAGTGAAGTCTCTTTTTCCCGCAGTCCTGTCGAAGTCCTACAATCAAATCCTGCTAGCCTTCAAAGTCTGATTCTCTAGGAATTCCTCCTCCCATTGCCGGACCCTCAGGTTGAGAAGCCTGACATGGGGCTCAGAATTTTCACTCTAGTGGTGAACTTCTGTGGTATAAGTGTTCTCCAGTTTGTGAGTCACCCACCTAGCAGTTATGGGATTTGATTTTATTGTGAATGCCCCCCTCTTACCATCTCATTGTGGCTTCTCCTTTGTCTTTGGATGTGGGGTATCTTTTTTGGTGAGTTCCAGTGTCTTCCTGTTGATGATTGTTCAGCAGTTAGTTGTGATACCGGTGCTCTTGCATGGGGAGTGAGAGCACGTCCTTCTGCTCCGCCATCTTGAACCAGTCTTGCAATTGAGGATTGGCTTTAACTGAATCGTTTCACTTAGCTATCTACAATTAATTGATCAAATTCACAAGTTAATTGGCTTAGGGCTTCATTTCACTGTGTGGTATAGACGTTGATGATCTCTGGAGGTATTTTTTATGCTTGTAATTTGTGTGTTTTTTTTTTAAGGTCAGCAGATTTTTTAAAATAAATTTATTTTATTTATTTATTTATTTTTGGCTGCGTTGGGTCTTCGTTTCTGCACGCGGGCTTTCTCTAGTTGTGGTGAGCGGGGGCTACTCTGCATTGCGGTGTGCTGGCTTCTCATTGTGGTGGCTTCTCTTGTTGCAGAGCGGGGTCTCTATGCAGGCTCAGTAGTTGTGGCACGTGGGCTCAGTAGTTGTGGCACACGGGCTCTAGAGCGCAGGCTCAGTAGTTGTAGCGCATGGGCTTAGTTGCTCCGCGGCATGTGGGATCTTCCTGAACCAGGGCTTGAACCTGTGTCCCCTGCATTGGCAGGCAGATTCTTAACCACTGTGCCACCAGGGAAGCCCCTGTAATTTGTTTTAATTATGGCACTGGTGCCTTCAGTAAAAATTGGTGGAAAGGCGTGTTTCTTCTGAGAGCTGTTCTGATTTTAGTTGTAGGTTTATGGGAGTTGGCATGACTGTCCATGGCTGGCCACACTTTGAAACTTTGAAGGTCAGAAGTAGAAAAGAACCATGGGACACCTCCCAACCTGCCCTCCCCCCCACTACAGAAAGCCTTCTATAGTGTCTTTGTGTGCGAGAATGAAAGCTGCTTCTCTTAAAGGCAGTGGTATGGCTGAGGGAGTGAGGAAGTGAAAGGAGAGGGCAGGCTAGGCAGCCTGGGGACAGCGTATAGCACTAGGCTGACTGCTTACTGGGCCTGGTCAGGCTGTTTGGTCTTCACCTAGGTAACCTGTTGCCAGGAGGATGACAATAACTTCCCCATGACAACACTGGAGCAAGGTCCCTGGCATTGCAAACAAGGCCAGAAAAGTCTGCCCTTCATTAGGCCTGCTGGTTAATGAGCATGCATTTGTGCTGCAGTCATTTCCAGAGGGGTGGAGGGGGCAGAGGGCACTCACCAGCTTCCCAGTCTCTCCAGCCATAAGCTCCTTGACAACCCCACTTTTTCTGCCCATCTGCATTCCCTGGAGCTGCCTGTTTTTACAGTTGCTTGTTTTGATCTGGTTCTGTGCTTTCTTTTTAAAATTTGTATAAGGACTGAATACTATATCCAGAAAACACCTTTAGAAACAGACGATTTACAGCCTGCTTGGGAGTTTCCCTAATACATATGACCTTTCATTGTCCCCCTTGACTCAATTTCTTCGCTTGTAAAATAGTCAATTCCTATTTCCGATATTTGACTGAACTTATGTGATATCACACTGCTGAGTGACACTTGCTGTAACTGTTGGTCTTGAGATTCAAATTCAAACCCCCTGTATTACAAGACTAGCATATTGCCTGCCTCATGAAGAAGTCACTTTTGTTTCTAAGTGCTTAAGCCCCTAGCACTAAATCTTGTCCTTCCCTCTCCTTAAAAGGTCAGCAGAGCAGATGTTGTGGCAGCGTTCCAGGTAGGATTTGAGGAATCAAAGAATTTCTCAAAGAAAAATGGTTTTCTCTGGTGTGGCCCGAATTCCACCTTTTTGTAAAGCATTTTTTGAAGCTTTATATGAATATAATTTCTTGTAGGAGGATATTGCCAATCAGGTGTAACACCTGGAATTGATGGGGACTCCTATCTCATTGCATTGTCTAGAGCAGCCCTTCCCCAAAGTTCTGAGGAAAAGTTAATAGCATGACTTGAAAAAAAAGTGTCTCATAGCCAAGTTCACTTGGGAAACATTGTGTTAAATCAAGTTGAACAGGTCTCTTTTCTACAGGTGTTTGTCAGTGACTTTAATATTTAAATGCACAGTATGAATCTCTTTATTATGCAGTATTTCTCAAACTTATTTGACTAAGAAACCATATTTCTTTCCCACAGAGCAGGAGACCTGTTGTTCAATGGATTGAATTTGAGAAGCTAGCTCAGAGCAATGTCGAAAGGCCTTTGATAAAGATCTTGTTCTGTCACTCTTTACTGCTTAGAAAATGCTAGAAATCTCTCCCTGTCTCTTAAGATTATATTATTTGCTGATTCTTTAGGAAATTAAAGTCCATTTTTAAGAAAAGGCTTGGTTTTTTAATTTGTAAAATGAGAATAACAGTAACCTTTCTCACAAGTTGTTATGAGAATTGAGGGGGATACCCCAGATAAGGCAGCTGTCACAGAGTAGGCAATGTTATAAAGACTAACAAGGAGATGAAAAGACTAACATTGAACCAAGAGTCCCTTGGTGTCACAACAATAAAGATTGTAAACAGGGACTTCCCTGGTGGAACAGTGGTTTAGAATCTGCCTGCCAATGCAGGGGACACAGGTTTGATCCCTGGTCCGGGAAGATCCCACATGCCATGGAGCAACCAAGCCCATGTGCCACAACTACTGAGCCTGTGCTCTAGAGCCTGCAAGCCACAATTACTGAGCCCGCGTGCCACAACTACTGAAGTCCGCGTGCTTAGAACCCCGTGCTCCACAACAAGAGAAGCCACCGCGATGAGAACCCCATGCACCACGATGAAGAGTAGCCCCCACTTGCTGCAACTAGAGAAAGCCCATGCACAGCAACAAAGACCCAACACAGCCAAAAATAATAAATAAACAAATTTTTAAAAATTGTAAACAAAGAGCAATATACTGCCCATCCCAGAAATATTGATACCACCACGTATAACATTCAGAATACATAGCATCTAGCACCTGGTAGACGGTCAGTGTATTTACTGAACAGATGGATGGGTGGATGAATGCCTAAATATACATGTATACTGAATGCAATCTGTATCAATAGGGACCACATGAGGATGGCTCTTGCATTAGTTACAGTGGCTCAAAAGATTATAGAAGTTTCTTTCCACCTCATCTAACACCCAAGAGGTGGGTGGGCCATCTAGCCGGGTAAACTGCTGTCTGCCTCAGGAAGTCATCCAGAGACCCAGGTGATCTGGTCTGCTCTGCTATCTTCAACATGGGGCTTCCATCTCTGGGCACAAGGCTGCTATATTTGTCCCTGTTTTCAGCCAGCAGGGCAGGGGAAGAAGGAAGACAAGAGTAAGTGGCTTGTTGAAAAGGTTGTGGACTAGAACATAGTCATATGACTGTACTCAGATACAACGAAGGCAGAGATGTTAGTCTCTAGCTGGGCAGCCATGTGCTCAGCTAAAACTGGAGTGGGGGGTGTTATATCACTAAGGAGAAGAGAGTAATAGTGGATATTGAGGCCCAGTTAACAGTCTCTGCCTCAAAATTCTGCTCCAGTTTTATGCCTAGATCTAGGAAAGAAAGGTGCTGTCAGTAAATGTTGATCATTAAGGTCAAAGTGTTGATCCTGTGGTATTGGGTTGGAATATTTTCTTCCATTTCAAGGTTTTACTTCAAGAGATTTAGGCAAGCTCTAGTGGGTTTGGAGGACTTCAACCAGGATAGTTAGTGGTGAGATGAGACTCCAAAGGATATGAGAAATCCTTGGAGGAATTAAGTATATTTAACCTGGAAAAGAGAAAATTTAGGGATAACAATATACCTGTCTCTAAATGCATAAGGACTCCCAAGCTGGAGAATGGTTAGGATTATTCTGTGTGGCTTTAAGAGATAAAAGACAGGGGCTCAGACTTCAGTCCCAGATGCTCTCCCTCCTAGTCCCTTGTACCACTCTACAACTCAGCCATTTTGAATATCTTCGTACTCCTGTAATGAATCATATTCCTCTCACTTCTGAGCCATTGTCCATGTGTTCCCTCTGTCTGGAACACTCTTCCCCAGTGTCTCTCTTCCCACCAGATCTTCATCTGACTGTTTCCTTCCTGTCCTTCAGGTCTCACCTTAGACGTTCCAAACTTCAGGAAACCTTGCTTAATACCCAAGTCTGTGTTTGGTGCCTTTTATGTTCCTGTGGCACCCCACATTTCCTCACCATAACCTATTATGTTCTATCATAATTGTGTAATAGGTGGGATTTACCACCAACCACTCCCACCCAAGTGCAGGCTCAGGATTTTCCTGCCACTCAGTCACTTCTCTGGATGTCAAGAATTCCACCTTCTATTTCAAGGGACCAATGAGTGTCCTGAGCTGTTTGAAAAGGGAGGGTGAGGGAAGTTCAATAAAGGTAGTTTGCATGGTATAGTGGATTGAATAGTGTCCCCCCAAAATGTGCACCTAGAACCTTAGAATGAGACGTTATTTGGAAATAGAGTCTTTACTGGTGTAATTAGTTAAGATGAGGTCATACTGGATTAGATGGGCCCTAAATCCAATGACTGGTGATGTCCTTATAAGAAGAGGAGAGGACACAGAGAGACACACACAGAGAAGAAGGCCATGTGAATATGGAGGCAGAGGTTAAGGTTATGTTCCCACAAGCCAAGGAATGCCTGGGGCCTCCAGAGGCTGGAAGAGGTAAGGAAGGATCTTTCCCAAGAGTCTTCAGAGGGAGCAAGGCCTGCTGATACCTTGAGTACAGAAGTGTTAAGAATAAATTTTTGTTGTTTTAAGCCACCTCATTTGTGGTAATTTGTTATGGTAGCCCTAAGAAACTAATACAAGTGGCCCAAGGCATGGCCCTTTCTACTAGACCATCTTAGGGTGGTCTAGTAGATGTGCAAGTAGCAGTCAGTAGTGGGTACTAACCATACAGCAGGGGGCAGAACAGCTAACATTATCCTTTGCATGAGTGACATGCAGTGCTTGCTTAAATGGCAATTGGTGACTTGTATGCACTGGCTTAGCTCCCTTCTGGCTCCCCTGGTGCTTGTGGTGGGTGATTATGAAAAGTTTCTCAGTGTTTACTCCACTTTTTCCAAGTTACCCTGAGTCCAATCCCTCTTCTTAGAGAGCTCCACCCTTTCCCAGGTATGGCCTTCTACTTCATCTCTAGCTTGCTTCCCAGGCCAGGTGGAGGTCATTTAGTTTCCCTTACACCTTAGACTGGATCTTTCTCTTTTCAATCCACTGTCAAAGGTCTAAATCCTACACTAATGGTTTTCTAAGTGTGGTCCCTGGATCAGTAGTAACAGCATTACCTGGGAAGGTTTTAATAGTGTAGGTGCTCTGGTTCATACCAGACCTACTGAATTAAAAATTATGGGTAGGTACCAGCAACTTGTGTTTTCGTAGGCCCTCCAGGTAGTTCTGATGTGCACCAAAGTTTGAGAACCATTGGTCTCCACCTTGCTGTCTTAGGGACTGCCTCTTGATTTTTAAGAGCCTTTTCTTCTCTTGGCAGTGTCCAGACTATATGAATCAGAATGATTTGGCTTTCAAAACTGTTGTTTCTTCTATGAGCCTACATTGGATATCCCAAAAGTAAGTTTTGACCAGTTTTGTCTGTTAGCATTTCTGCTGGAATACTCCTCATTTTCATGAGGATATGTAAAAACCTTTGACTGACTTGGGGAATGGTGTTATTCTAGGAAACATGGAAAAGAAAAGCACAAAGATTAATTAAGCTCAATATGATATATCACTGCATTCATTTATTCATCTGTGTTTCCATCTAAACTATAAGCTCTTTGAGGACAGGGATTGTTTCAGTTTGGTTCACCATTGTATTACCAGCACCTAGCTGTGGACCTGGTCACTTGTTGAACAGATGAAAAAACTAATAAATTGTAAAGATTATGAGTTTCCTATCATTGGAGGTGTTTAAACACAGAGTAGATGCTACTGGTAGAGATATTGTATCAGATAGGTGGTCGGACTAGATGGATTTTAAAGTTCTCTTCCACCCTGGAATGTTGTAATTCTTTGTTATAGGACCCCACAGGGATCCCACAGTCCTTGGTACAGTGTCTAGATTTTTTTTTTTTTTTGCGGTACGCGGGCCTCTCACTGTTGTGGCCTCTCCTGTTGCGGAGCACAGGCTCCGGATGTGCAGGCTCAGCGGCCATGGCTCACGGGCCTAGCCGCTCTGCGGCATGTGGGCTCTTCCCGGACCAGGGCACGAACCCGTGTCCCCTGCATCGGCAGGCGGACTCTCAACCACTGTGCCACCAGGGAAGACCTAGCATATTTTTATTGATAAATGCTTTGTAGCCTTTTGACTTCTCAGTGAGGTTGGTGGGGTTACAGTGACGCTGTTACCAGCTGCTGGACACCACCTAATTCTAGGATAAATTCTGAGATGTTAGAAATACGCATTGGGAAGTATTTTACTATTCAGAGGTATCTTTTTTTCCGCTGTCACATTTGTAAATTGGAGGATTATTCTGACTTCAGTATCAAAACGTTGATTATCAGAAATGAGCTGCAAAAGAAAATAGTAAGAGCCTCAGTGGGAAAGAAAAGAAACTTCACACACAAGCACAAAGGTGCTCCCCTGGTTTTATGCAGGCCTGGGGTCACAGACTCAGAATGTTATTGCTGGAAGGGACCTCAGAGAATTGTTTACATTCAAGTAAGCTGAGGCCCACAGAGGTGGAGAACTTCTTGAGCCCACACAGCTGTCCAAGTAGACAATATATTGGGAGGATGAAAAAGGTTCAGTGTTAAAACTATAGCCTGGCAATAAGGCAGGATTTGAGAGTCTTATTCCTCACCATAAATAAGCCTTTTGTGACAAATGCTGTTGGTATCTTGCCCGTGTTCCTTTGGAACTCACCTGACAAACTGTGGTCACTGGAGCTTAAAGGAAGCAGTCAGGGAACTGCAACCTATCAGCTTGTCGTTGATGGCCTGAGAGCAGTAAGTGTCAGACTCCTGTTCTAACAGAGTAATAATACTGAACATTTATTAGATGCTTACCATGCCAGGCACTGACCTAAGTTCAGTGCTCCATGTGTCTAATGCTTTACATCCTCACGTTGCTCTCTATGATAAAAACAAGTAATATCATCCTCATCTTACAGATGAGAACACTGAGGCACAGAAAGCTTAAGAATCTCATCCAAGGTCACATAGCTAAAGACAGGCATAGCAGGATTCCAACCCAGGCTGTTCCAGCCAGGCTTCAGGATGACTCCCCTATAAACTGCTCCTTAACATACATGATCATGCTGGGTTCAGGAGTCAGAAGACTTCATCTTTATCAACACAGGTTTTGGCTCCTCTAGGTTCCCCTGCTTCTCGGAGGCTGATCTGCCAGTGGATCATGCTTTGGGCTGGAGCTACAGTTTATCTGTCCACAGAATGGCAAGTGAGGGTCCCTAGATTCCACCCAGTGCAGCCTGTTTTACTGTGACTTTCTGAGGTGTGAACACCTCTACCTGCTTCCATTTAGTGGGTGGAATGGGTCCCTGTCTGGCTTTAGTCAACTGGAACCTCAGGAGGAGCTGTGTCCAGATCATTCTTTAGGGGCCACAGCATCATGTGGGCTACCTAGGAGTCCCCAGAGGAGGCCTGGAGGGGTCTTTGTTCTCTTGCTCCAGCCTTCTTAAGCTGCAAAGGGTGCGTCAGTCTCGGGCCTCTGGTCAGACTCTGTGGAACATGACTTAGTGGCACTGGAGCCCTGGAGTAGCAGCGTGCAAGGCTCTTCCCATCAGCAGACCATGTGACCAGAAGACCTATGTGCTGGGCTACACGAGCATTGCATTGATAACAGTGATAAGTGGGGAGAGAGTGAACAACCCTCCAACATGCCTCCAGTCATGTGTACATGGAGGCTTTCTTCGTCCTACTTTCTATTTGCCCAGAATTTTTCTAAAGGCCGAGGTTCATGATGTGATTTCAGTGGAATTTGACTTGAACAGCTAAACACAAAACATTTGATTGCATTGGGCTTCAGGCACGTTGGTCACTGATCACAACCTACAGGTATACCAAGGGAAAATGGTAGATAGGAAGAAGTTAGACCCAGGTTAGGTAGCCGAATTGTCTCCCTAAAGGTCACATGTCATATGGGGCTGTTGCTTGTGCACAAGGTCAGGAGCATCATTGCCACTGACTGAAAAGTGGATGGTAGCCACTGGAGTTGTCCAGTGTGATGACAGTGATCGAGCCTTTATTCAGTGAGTTTGAAGGCAGTATCCATCCAGCTTCACAAAGCAGAAAGTTCAGATTTATTTGTGACTTCTCCTTGTCTTTCATCCTTCATACTGCCTGATTCTGCATCCAGTTCCAATGTGGGTTTTTTCCCCCACCAACACGCAATTCTCAGGTACCAGCTGTGTGTCCTACAATTCAACTTAATTCTGACACTATCTACCTGGAGATAGAGCCAGATTCCACAGGTTGTCCTCCCACACACATTTCAGATGCCAGTTACAAGTCCAGGTTGTTGACTTGTGTGTTTGACCGACCAGCTATAGATCAGAGGTTCCGATGACCCATTCCTTGGGTTCTGTTAATTTGCTAAAGCAGCTCACAGAACTCAGAGAAACTTTTTGCTTTCTAGATTCTTATTTTACTATAAAAGGATATAACTCAGGAACAGCCACATGGAAGAGATGCATAGGGCAAGGTATGGAGAAGGAGCAAGCAGCTTCTATGGACTCTTTGAGCGTGCCACTTTCCCCAAATCTCCACATGTTCACCAACCCACAAGCTCTCTGAATCCTGTCCTTTTGGGTTTTTGTGGAAGCTTCATTACATAGGCATGATTGCTTATATCATTGGCCATTGGCGATTGATTCAACCTTCAGCCCTTCTTTCCTCCTCAGAGGCCTGGGGTGGGGCTGAAAGTTCCAACCCTCCAATCATATGGTTGGTTCTCTAGGCAACTAGCCCCCATCCTTAGGTGTAGTCCAAAAGTCACTTCATTAACATAACAAAAATCACTGTTATTACTCTCATCACTTAGGAAGTTCCAAGGGTTTTAGGAGCTATGTACCAGGAAAGGGGTTGAAGGCCAAGTATATATTTTATTAAAAGATAAGCTGAGCATATTTAAATTTTTAAGAGTTTATTTGAGCAAAAATTGATTTGGGTAGTGCCAAACCAAAAGTGTTTAGGAATGCTCCACTAGCAGGAGCTTGGGGAGAGGCTCTTATAGTCAACATGGCATTAGGGCCACATCAGTTTAATGGACTCTCTGTGTAATTAATTTCCCCCTTTTTGTCATCCTCTCATACATGAGAGATTGATCAAAAATTGGTATTAGCACCACTCTCAGTCACTGTCAGAGTTAAGTTGCTCTTGTCTCTTTCTGAAACTCAGGTTGTGATGTCACATCTGTGCAAGAATGGTTTTTGCTGTTCATCTACCCATCCTGTTTCTCTTCTCCCAAGTGCAATGAGACCATCTGATAGTAGTAGTGCTGATGGCTACAAACATGCATTTAAGACCTTTGAGAAAACATAGTGTACCAGGGAGACTACAGTGATAACTATTGGGAGAATACCAAGAGACTGAAGTATACTCCTTAGCCAGGGCCCCATGAACCAAATCAGTTGTTATCAAATAAATCGAAGAATGTACCTGAAGGGTCATCAACCTGTTTTAACTAAGTGGCTTGTGTGTTAATTTCTTGTACTTTCTACAGTACCAGAGGTGTTGACCCAGGTACAGCAGGAGACATTTGCTATGGCATAGATTTCTCCTTGTTCAGCCAAAAAGTAATCTAAAGCATTTCTATTATCTAAAACCATCTTAGCAAGAAAGGCTAGGGACCTTAGCGGTAGATTCAGCAGTAGTTGCCAGAGTTAAGGAGCACTGTCTTCCTGTGCATTAACAGAGAGAAAAAGCAAGTAGGGAAAAGGCAAAAGGAAAAAGACTTCATATTGGAGATGAAGCTCTTGATCTGTGATCCTGGGAGAGGTTGTCTGCCTCAAGATGCTGTCTGCTTCAGTGGAGGAACCTCCCTAGTCAATTTTAATTTAATGTCTCCAGCTAGTGTGCAGTTCCAAGAGTCAGGAGGAGCCCTTTTTAATTGGGGGATGTGGACCCAAGATTCAAGTCCCTGAAGTTTGACTGCCATCTGGGTAGTGAGGAGAACCTTCTCACTATGGTTCCTTCTAAGGAGGTTCAGGGGCTGTCTTTGTTTTTAGTGATTCCAAACCGGAAGAGTAGAATAAAGTTGGAAACATTAGTTTGGAGAGTTGTAGCCAGATATTTGAGAAAACTAGAAGAATTCAGGATCCAGTTCGGTTTATAGATATATAACAAAACCTCAAAGGCAATAAACAGGACTAGAATATGATATCCACAAGGTTGTTTTAATTTTTTACTGAAATACAGTTTTTTCCTCTGTAATCACCTTCATTTCTATCAAAGATAATCATAGTAAGATTAATTTGTTTTCAGAATAAGTCTAGTCTCATTAAACTTGGCCTGATTATTTTCATAAGAGCAGTAGGAATAGTCACTGACCATATACACTCTGCTGGAACTTTTCACAGGGACTCTTAGATTAGACTTTTAAAAGCCTCTCCAGGCTAAGAAGCCAAGCCAAGAATTTACCATCAGACTTTGCTTGCACTACCTATAGATTTCAGTGAATTCCTTTCTTCTTGAGGTACCCAAAATATCTTGAGGTTCCTGGGTGTGCCAGGAAGTGACCTTCTGTACTCATCTGGTAAGGCTGCTGGGAATCCTGTAAGCAAAGTACCAGGCCAGTTTTCCCAAGAGGCTTTTATTGGCTCCATAAAGCCAACTTTAGGTCCTTAAAACTGTCTGGGCATATCTGATTTTATGCATATTCTTTTTTTTTTTAAAGACTGGTTTTGTTTGTTTATTTATTTATTTTTGGCTGCGTTGGGTCTTTGTTGCTACACGCAGGCTTCTCATTGTGGTGGCTTCTATTGTTGCAGAGCACAGGCTCTAGGAACACGGGCTTCAGTAGTTGTAGCACACAGGCTCAATAGTTGTGGCTCACGGGCTCTAGAGCGCAGGCTCAGTAGTTGTGGTGCACAGGCTTAGTTGTTCTGTGGCATGTGGGATTTTCCCGGCCAGGGATCGAACCCGTGTCCCTGCATTGGCAGGTGGATTTTTAACCAATACGCCACCAGGGAAGTCCCTATGCATATTCTTAAATATGACATTCTAGTCAAAGGCTTTGTAATATAACCAGTGTTTCCAATTGTGTCCAGTTACAAGGAGAACAGATTCTTTTTGAATGTATGCATATAACTGTATTGCCATGAAAATAAGAATAGAGTTTCTGAATTATAGAGGGATCAGATAGGGAGAAGAAAATAAATGTTTCATCTTTGTTCACAGAAAATGTATTTTACCAAATTGCTGAATAGCTTAAGAGGACAGAGAAAAAGTTTCCTAAAATTTGGGAAAACAAAACACTGAAGGACCACAGTGTTTCAAACAAAGGTCTTAAAGAGTATAATCATCCTCATCAGTTCATCCAGTCCCATGTAATTAATTCTTATTGATCTTGATCTTTTGTTAGCAGTTGTATGAAGCCATCAGTTTCTCCATTAGCATTCTCCAAATTCTTACTCAGTTCAGTGGTATGATCTGAAAGTTAACAGAAACCTGTATCTGTGAGTCCCTTTCATGAGTCTCCTTAAAGATGAAGTACTTTTGCAGGAACATTTTTGCAAAAGCATCAGAGTAAAACAATAACTGTCTGTAAGTGATAAGAGACATAAAAGTGGCCGTGGTTGAATATCTAATGAGAGCTCCTTATAATGCTGTTGACAAGAAAACTTGGTTATTTCTGTGACATACAACATTTTAAGATAATAACTAGAACTACAAGTGATAACATTATACTAGGACATACCAAATTTCTAGGACACTTATTATTGATATCATATATCCATATAAATCTAATGTAAACATTACTTCTTATTTGACAATGCTTCCCATGTAATATAACATACAAAATAAGCCTAATTAGTTCAGTATCTCCTTTTATAAGGAGAGAGAACAACTCTTGAGATTTTCCAGGGACCCTCTGTAAAATCCCAAAGTTACTTCCAGGTCAAAAAGACTTCATTTAGAATTTGAAGTTTGCAAAAATATCAGAAGGATTTAGACACATGGCCAAATAGGATCACAGATCATTATGAAACAATATACTTAATTATCTATTTAACCAAAGTGACAAAAGATTTTAAAGGCAAATACAGAAGGTTACATAGTTGTGAGCAAAAATTAGCTCTTTTAATATTGAGAAGACTCAGTTTTCTTAAGTATTTTAAAGACCTGATAAAGACAATACAATACACAGGAAATTATTTTAGTAAAACACAAAATCTTTGCTTTCTAGGAGGATTACTTAAAAGGTAAAGAAAAAATCATTCAGAATCTCATATTATCAAGAGCAGAACAACATTGTCCAGGAAAACGTTGTCTTTTTAGCAGATGAAAAAAGAATTAAGTTTTAGTTTTACATAAGCATACCACTGTATTAGAGCTTAGTTTAAAAATCCTTATAATAACAATTCAATTTTAGCCAGCTTCACTACACAAGGTAAACTTTTCTCTCTTTCTCTCTCTTCCCAGCTTTCTATATCCATTTAGTTTGTCTTCATTCTCTTCTTTCCCATTCTGAAGAAACCAGCTTTACTTTAGAACAAAATTACTTTCACTTCTCATAAACAAAAGTGCATCTCCACACCTCATAAACTTTTCTTAGCCAAAAACACATCTTACTTTCCTTGCATAGAGTTGTTTTCCTTATTATTTTTAGTAGTTTTAATTACACATTAATTAGAATTCTTAATCCTTAGGAATCTTAATTTATAGTGAAAAGTAAGAAGTAAGCAATTGTGAACTGTTACCCCAGCATTCTTTAGATTGGTAAATTTATGAATACATTTCATAACTTCTAGAAGCATATGCTTCCTCATAGCATCATTTTTCAGTGAAACACAGGCATGTTTACTAATAGACCCAAGTATGTTTAGTTCCTCTGTAATAACCCAAAAGTAGATAAACCTGTGTTCAGTAATTAATGTTTCAGTATTTTACCTTATTTGGAAGTGGTCTAGATATTCAGTGAATATCCATCATTTAACTTATTTCAGTATAATTTTAAGGTTTCAAGTTACCAAAAAGATTTTGGGAACTATTTTTTTTTTGGCTGTACACGGGCCTCTCACTGTTGTGGCCTCGCCCGTTGTGGAGCACAGGCTCCGGATGCGCAGGCTCAGTGGCCATGGCTCACAGGCCCAGCCGCTCTGCGGCATGTGGGATCTTTCTGGACCGGGGCACGAACCCGCGTCCCCTGCATCGGCAGGCGGACTCTCAACCAATGCGCCACCAGGGAAGCCCTTGGGAACTATTTTTAAGTAAATATACCATAAAGCATAATTATTCTTTAAAAGTTCATTTATAAACTTTTATCTTACCTACATCTATTTAATTTACTTGTTCTTAACAATTATGTTTAGATTATTCATGAAAATTTTATAAAATATTAAACGGCTCACCATTATCTTAAGATATATTTCTTGTTGACAAATTCTGTGAGAGAACATGAGTTTTTTTTATTTTAGTAACATAAAATAGAAGTATTATATTTAATGCTGATAACTCTAAAGATATGCCTATTTTAATTAAACTAACAAACTTAAATGAGCTTTTATTTACCGAAGATTATCCTAGATCATGTGAAGTTGAAAAACATTTGGGTTAGTGTTTACATTTCTGAGAGTATACTTAATTTCTTAATTTACATAGTGCTTGTTTGTCTTTCTTTTTTTTTTAGGCTGTGCTGCACAGCTTGTGGGATCTTAGTTCCCTGACCAGGGCCCTCAGCAGTGAAAGCGCCAAATTCTAACCATTGGACTGCCAGGGAATTCCCCATGCTTGTTTTTCTTTAAGCCAGTTAAATAGAGCTCTTTATAAACTAATTTTGGCAGTACTATCCAGAGGTAGAAAAATGTTATACATCTATAACATACATGCACAGATGTACATAAACATACAGACAGATACAAATCTTACAACTTTCACTTAAAAATTTTAGCCGGGGACAGGTATGATAATGCAGAAGTCATAGGTTTATAAAGGAATAGTTGGCTCCAAATTGTGTTTCTGGCAGGTGATATAAGTTTACTTTTTCAATTGGCTTAAACTTTTTACTAATGTTGTGGAGAAGATTTTTAAGATTTTTCGTTTGCCTAGTTTCTAAATAGCCTTTCCCCCACTTTTCTTTTTTAATTTTTATCTTCTGATTTAGAATTACCTCTCTGAAGTTTGCTATTCAGAGATAGCCCTCAGTTTCCAGAGAAGACTGGGTAGAACATTTACATCTCAAAGGCACAGGCAAAGAATGCAGGTTCCTTCAAGAAGGACTTTTGATCCTAAATGTAGAATTTTACAACACCTACAAGCCTTTTGAGATGAATAGGGGAGGCTTGGGGTTGGTAAAAAGGATAGATGGTCTTTGAATTGTTTCTAGAGCAGCATTTAAGTTCTTATAAAGATTTGTAAGACAAGTACAGTTTTTAATTCCTTAAAGAATTGGGTTGCTGCTTGAATGATAGCAAGGCTGACCCATCCAACTACTTTATCTTCAGTTTGCTTCTTATGTCAGGGAGAAGATCATTTCAACTAATATGGAAGTCAAAGATTCCTATGTTCTAGATTTAGAGCTGTTTGCCTTTGAATGTTTTTCTTCCCCTCTGGGTACAGAGCTTCTTTTAGCTTAGGGGAGCCTAAAACAAAAGAACAAAAGCAAAACAAAAAAACCCCTTCTTATCAGGCTCCGAAAATCAGCTTCCAATTTACCCAACTTTTGACCTTAGAACTACTTTTAAAAAATCCTTTCAAATATCTTATAGATTTTCCTGGCAGTATTGAACAACTCCATGGACTTAAGAGGCATCCCCAAAGAGGTACAAAAGATACTGTCCTCCTAAAATCCAAAGCCACTCCTCAAGATTGCTAAAGGAAAGAAAGACAATTTCCCTGAGAGCTGGCAGCAGTAAGACCCTAGCCACAAATAGAGTGCAGCCCACATTTCTGCCCCCAACCTGGTGATTGCCAAAATAAGTTCTCATGACACAAAATGAGGCAAACAAGAAGGCAACAGCTGTCCCTGGGAGAGAAAGAGTTGACAACCAGTGACTACCAGAAAGCAAATTTACGAGTCACAATTCAAAGACCTTATTCTCACAAATGTGGTGTTTTTTTTTTTTTTTTTTTTGCCTGCCAATCTGAATTTGGAAAGGAGGGGACAGTGTGAAATTTTACCTTACTGTCTTGTCCAGGCACCATAGATAGAGATCTAGGAGGGCTGACTTTGGTAAGAATTCTCACCCTTTGCCAGCTTCTGCCAGGTTTTCCAGGATCCCGTCTGCAGGCTCTGAAGCAAGTAAGGTGTTCCAGTGGGTCTCATCATGGTCACCAGAAACAGTAGAGGAGGAAAACAAATTTCCCTCTACATTCTGTGGTGAATGCTTGGCTGAGACCCCGTTTTCTCTAGGTACCTCCTAAATGGAAAAGCTTATCTAGGTTAAAAGTTCCCTACTGTGGTCACTGTAATTCAAGATTATCTCTGGTAAAGTTAACCTGCTTCTTCAACCTTAAAACAAAATTTTATTCACCTGAGGCTTCACACTGGTCTGCGTCCAGTTTAAGTAGACCCAGCCCAACCTCAGACCCAGTCTGTTTTCCACCTCGGACCCAGTCTGTCTCTGGCTAGTTTCTGGACCCAGTCTGGAAAAATAAATGCTAAAATGAAGACTAAAAGTTCATAATGCAAAAACTGGTGAACTAGGATCTGAGAGGTACTTACCCACCACCTCCAAAGGTGCAGCAAATTCAAGGGGCTCAGGTCGCTTCCCCTTGTTGTTCATTGCTCCTGGGGGCCGTGGGGGGGGGAGTCTCCTTCAGTTCCCTCTTCTGACATCAAAACTGTCAAAAGATAGACTGAGACACAGTAACATTTTAAAGAGTTTATTTGAGCAAAAACAGATTTGAATCAGGCAGCACCAAACCAGAAGTGGTTTGTGGAGCACTAAACTACTGGAAGCTTGGGGAGAGCATTTTATAGAGAAAAGGCAGAAGAAAAGTTGATTGGCTATAGCTTAAAGCCTAGTTGGTTGTTCATGGTTGAATGTCCTTAGTGGTTTTGATTTTTGTAACCTTGGGACATTTATAGGCTTAGATTTTGATTTGCATATGTAGGCCACCATGGCCTTAGTAGAGCCACATCAGTCTAATGGCCTCCTTGTTTAAGTAATTTAACAATTTCTTATTATAAATCACAATATCATAATAACTGATTCATCTCAAAATCTAAATGCCACTTGAATATGCCTTGTCTCCTCATCTCCAGCACTTCCCTGTCCTCTCACATCTACTGTCCCTCATATGGATTACTGAAGTAGCCTCCTAACTGGTCTCCCCATATCTCTCTTGACCCTTCTTTCCAAAATGCAAACCTGATTATGACATCTCAACCTCCTTTTCTCCCCTACTCCCACCCCCAAAACAACTCCAGTGATTCCTCTTTGCTCTTAGGACAAAGAACACAGGTTTGAACATGGTCCCAGGCTCTGATATCTGTCCTCTGCCACCTCCCCAGAAACATCCTGGTCCCTTTGCTCTCTTAACTTCACTGCTGTGTTCGGGTCCTAGAAACCTGTGGTTCTTTCTGCCTAGGACACACTCCTTTCTCACCTCCACCCCCCTGCATCATTAAATCTCTTGGCTCATGCCTCACTTCCTCATCAGACCTTCTTGACATGGATTAGATGTGTAACCTGCATATGTGATTATTTGTTTTATGTCTTTCTCCCCCATGTGACTCTAAGCTATATATCTTGTTTAGTGCCGTACCCCCAGTGACAGCACAGTGTATTCAATACATATTTGTTGTTGTTGAAGGAATCACTTTGCCCTTAAGTGGGAGGAGAGAAAACTGTGTCACTGTGAGAGGACAGACAAGCCCACAGCCATGGATCCGTCACACCAGTGCCAGGCCCTCTGTCCTCCCAACGAAGCCCTACACCTCCGCCTTCTGCGGGTGCTTCCAGCCTGAGTACATTTACAAATTGCTCTTGTTCTTTGTTCCCACTGTAGTTACAGACTCCATTATAAAAAAAGTGTGGTAAAATACATATAACATAAAATTTACCATTTTTACCATTTTAAGTGTACAGTTCAGTGGTATTAAGTACATTCACATTGTTATGGAACCATCACCACCGCCTACCTCTAGAACTTTTTCATCATTCCAAATTGAAATTCTGTACCCGTTAAACAATAACTCCCCCTCCCCCTTCTCCCTGTTAACCGGAATTCTACTTTCTGTCTCTATGATTTTGACTACTCCAGGTAGCTCATATAAGTAGAATCATCAGTGTTTGTCTTTTTATGACTGGCTTATTTCACTTAGCATAATGTATTCAAGGTTAATCCATGTTGTAGCATATATCAAAATTACCTTCCTTTTTAAGGCTGAATAATATTCCATTGTAAAAAAATCTCTCTGTATCTATATCTGTATCACATTCTGTTTATTCATTCATCCATTGATGGACATTTGGGTTGTTTCCACCTTTTGACTATTGTGAATGATGCTGCTACGAATGTAGGTGTACAAAAATCTGTTCAACAGACTCTTTTTTTTAAAAATATTTTTTTATTGAAGTATAGTTGATTTATAGTGTTTCTGGCATACAGCAAAGTGATTGTTATACATAAATATATCCATTATTTTTCAGATTCTTTTCCCTTATAGGTTATTACAAGATATTGAATATAGTTCCCTATGCTATACAATAGGTCCTTGTTGTTTATCTATTTTATATACAGTAGTTTATATCTGTTAATCCCAAATTCCAAATTTATCCCTCCCCTCTTTCCCCTTTGGTAACCATAAGTTTGTTTTCTATGTCTATTTGTCTAATTCTATTTTGTGAATAAGTTCATTTTTACCATTTTTTAATATTCCACATATAAGTGATATTATGGGATCTTTGTCTGACTTACTTCACTTACTATGATAATCTCTAGGTCCATCCATGTTGCTGTAAATGGCATTATTTCATTACTTTTTATGGCTGACTAATATTCTATTGTATATATATTAAACACACCTTCTTTATCCATTCATTTGAACACACTCCATTTTTAATGACATGTTATAATTGTAAGATCAAAGGATGATATCTCCCTCACATTGATATAATGGAGTCTTTTTTTTTTGCCCGGAGAGGTTTTATTGAAGAATGAGCTATTATTTTGACTTCGTTTTTTTTTTTTTACATCTTTATTGGAGTATAATTGCTTTACAATGGTGTGCTGGTTTCTGCTTTATAACAAAGTGAATCAGTTATACATATACATATGTTCCCATATCTCTTCCCTATTGCATCTCCCTCCCTCCCATCCTCCCTATCCCACCCCTCCAGGCGGTCACAAAGCACCCAGCTGATCTCCCTGTGCTATGCGGCTGCTTCCCACTAGCTATCTGTTTTACATTTGGTAGTGTATATATGTCCATGCCACTCTCTCACTTTGTCGCAACTTACTCTTCCCCCTCCCCATATCCTCAAGTCCATTCTCTAGTAGGTCTTTATTCCTGTCTTACCCCTAGGTTCTTCATGACATTTTTTTTTCTTAGATTCCATATATATGTGTTAGCATATGGTATTTGTCTTTCTCTTTCTGACTTACTTCACTCTGTATGACAGACTCTAGGTCCATCCACCTCACTACAAATAACTCAATTTTGTTTCTTTTTATGGCTGAGTAATATTCCATTGTATATATGTGCCACATCTTCTTTTTTTGTTGTTTTTTTGTTTTTGCGGTACGCGGGCCTCTCACTATTGTGGCCTCTCCCGTTGCGGAGCACAGGCTACGGACACACAGGCTCAGCGGCCATGGCTCACGGGCCCAGCTGCTTCGCGGCATGTGGGATCTTCCCGGACCGGGGCACGAACCCGTGTCCCCTGCATCGGCAGGCAGACTCTCAACCACTGTGCCACCAGGGAAGCCCGTGCCACATCTTCTTTATCCATTCATCTGATGATGGACAGTTAGGTTGCTTCCATCTCCTGGCTATTGTAAATAGAGCTGCAATGAACATTTTGGTACATGACTCCTTTTGAATTATGGTTTTCTCAGGGTATATGCCCAGTAGTGGGATTGCTGGGTTGTATGGTAGTTTTATTTGTAGTTTTTTAAGGAACCTCCATACTGTTCTCCATAGTGGCTGTACCAATTCACATTCCCACCAGTAGTGCAAGAGTGTTCCCTTTTCTCCACACCCTCTCCAGCATTAATTGTTTCTAAATTTTTGATGATGGCCATTCTGATCGGTGTGAGATGATATCTCATGGTAGTTTTGATTTGCATTTCTCTAATGATTAATGATGTTGAGCATTCTCTCGTGTTTGTTGGCAATCTGTGTATCTTCTTTGGAGAAATGTCTATTTAGGTCTTCTGCCCATTTTTGGACTAGGTTGTTTGTTTTTTTGTTATTGAGGTGCATGAGCTGCTTGTATATTTTGGAGATTAATCCTTTGTCAGTTGCTTCACTTGCAAATATTTTCTCCCATTCTGCGGGTTGTCTTTTGGTCTTGTTTATGGTTTCCTTTGCTATGCAAAAGCTTTTAAGTTTCATTAGGTCCCATTTGTTTCTTTTCGTTTTTATTACCATTTCTCTCAGAGGTGGGTCAAAAAGGATCTTGCTGTGATTTATGTCATAGAGTGTCCTACCTATGTTTTCCTCTAAGGGTTTGATAGTTTATGGCCTTACATTTAGGTCTGTAATCCATTTTGAGTTTATTTTTGTGTATGGTGTTAGGGAGTGTTCTAATCTCATACTTTTACATGTACCTGTCCAGTTTTTCCAGCACCACTTATTGAAGAGGGTGTCCTTTCTCCACTGTACATTCCTGCCTCCTTTATCAAAGATAAGGTGACCATATGTGCGTGGGTTTCTCTCTGGGCTTTCTATCCTGTTCCATTGCTCTATATTTCTGTTTTTTGTGCCAGTACCATACTGTCTTGATTACTGTAGCTTTGTAGTATAGTCTGAAGTCAGGGAACCTGATTCCTCCAGCTCCGTTTTTCGTTCTCAAGATTGCTTTGGCTATTCAGGGTCTTTTGTGTTTCCATACAAATTGTGAATTTTTTTGTTCTAGTTCTGTGAAAAATGCTAGTGGTAGTTTGATAGGGATTGCATTGAATCTGTACATTGCTTTGGGTAGTAGAGTCATTTTCACAGTGTTGATTCTTCCATTCCAAGAACATGGTATATCTCTCCATCTATTTGTATCATCTTTAATTTCTTTCATCAGTGTCTTATAATTTTCTGCATACAGGCCTTTTGTCTCCTTAGGTAGCTTTATTCTAGATATTTTATTCTTTTTGTTGCAGTGGTAAATGGGAATGTTTTCTTAATTTCACTTTCAGATTTTTCATCATTAGTGTCTAGGAACGCCAGAGATTTCTGTGCATTAATTTTGTATCCTGCTACTTTACCAAATTCATTGATTAGCTCTAGTAGTTTTCTGGTGGCATCTTTAGGATTCTCTATGTATACTATCGTGTCATCTGCAAACAGTGACAGCTTTACTTCTTCTTTTCCGTTTTGGATTCATTTTATTTCCTTTTCTTCTCTGATCGCTGTGCTAAAACTTCCAAAACTATGTTGAATAAGAGTGGTGAGAGTGGGCAACCTTCTCTTGTTCCGGATCTTAGTGGAAATGGTTTCAGTTTTTCACAATTGAGGACGATGTTAGCTGTGGGTTTGTCATATATGGCCTTTAGTATGTTGAGGAAAGTTCCCTCTATGCGTACTTTCTGCAGGGTTTTTATCATAAATGGGTGTTGAATTTTGTCGAAAGCTTTCTCTGCATCTATTGAGATGATCATATGGTTTTTCTCCTTCAATTTGTTAATATGGTTTATCACGTTGATTGATTTGCGTATATTGACGAATCCTTGCATTCCTGGAATAAACGCCACTTGATTATGGTGTATGATCCTTTTAATGTGCTGTTGGATTCTGTTTGCTAGTATTTTGTTGAGGATTTTTGCATGTATGTTCATCAGTGATATTGGCCTGTAGTTTTCTTTCTTTGTGACATCCTTGTCTGGTTTTGGTATCAGGGTGATGGTGGCCTCGTAGAATGAGTTTGGAAGTGTTCCTCCCTCTGATATATTTTGGAAGGGTTTGAGAAGGATAGGTGTTAGCCCTTCTCTAAATGTTTGATAGAATTCACCTGTGAAGCTGTCTGGTCCTGGGCTTTTGTTTGTTGGAAGATTTTTAATCACAGTTTCAATTTCAGTGCTTGTGATTGATCTGTTCATATTTTCTATTTCTTCCTGATTCAGTCTTGGCAGGTTGTGCATTTCTAAGAATTTGTCCATTTCTTCCAGGTTGTCCATTTTATTGGCATAGAGTTGTTTGTACTAATCTCTCATGATCTTTTGTATTTCTGCAGTGTCAGTTGTTACTTCTCCTTTTTATTTCTAATTCTATTGATTTGAGTCTTCTCCCTTTTTTCCTTGATGAGTCAGGTTAATGGTTTATCAATTTTGTTTATCTTCTCAAAGAACCAGCTTTTAGTTTTATTGATCTTGGCTATCGTTTCCTTCATTTCTTTTTCATTTATTTGTGATCTGATTTTTATGATTTCTTTCCTTCTGCTAACTTTGGGGTTTTTTTGTTCTTTCTCTAATTGCTTTAGGTGCAAGGTTAAGTTGTTTATTCAAGATGTTTCCTATTTCTTAAGGTAGGGTTGTATTGCTCTAAACTTCCCTCTTAGAACTGCTTTTGCTGCATCCCATAGGTTTTGGGTCATCGTGTCTCCATTGTCATTTGTTTCTCGGTATTTTTTAATTTCCTCTTTGATTTCTTCAGTGATCACTTCGTTATTAAGTAGTGTATTGTTTAGCCTCCATGTGTTTGTATTTTTTACAGATCTTTTCCTGTAATTGATATCTAGTCTCATGGTGTTGTGGCCGGAAAAGATACTTGATACAATTTCAATTTTCTTAAATTTACCAAGGCTTGATTTGTGACCCAAGATATGATCTATCCTGGAGAATGTTCCATGAGCACTTGAGAAAAATATGTATTCTGTTGTTTTTGGATGGAATGTCCTATAAATATCAATTAAGTCCATATTGTTTAATGTATCATTTAAAGCTTGTGTTTCCTTATTTATTTTCATTTTGGATGATCTGTCCATTGGTGAAAGTGGGGTGTTAAAGTTCCCTACTATGAATGTGTTACTGTCGATTTCCCCTTTTATGGCTGTTAGTGTTTGCCTTATGTATTGAGGTGCTCCTATGTTGGGTACATAAATATTTACAATTGTTATATCTTCTTCTTGGATCGATCCCTTGATCATTATGTAGTGTCCTTCTTTGTCTCTTCTAATAGTCTTTATTTTAAAGTCTATTTTGTCTGATATGAGAATTGCTACTCCAGCTTTCTTTTGGTTTCCATTTGCATGGAATATCCTTTTCCATCCCCTTACTTTCAGTCTGTATGTGACCCTAGGTCTGAAGTGGGTCTCTTGTAGACAGCATATATATGGGTCTTGTTTTTGTATCCATTCAGCCCGTCTGTGTCTTTTGGTGGGAGCATTTAGTCCATTTACATTTAAGGTAATTATCGATATGTGTGTTCCTATTCCCATTTTCTTAATTGTTTTGGGTTTGTTATTGTAGGTCTTTTCCTTGTCTTGTGTTTCTTGCCTAGAGAAGTTCCTTTAGCATTTGTTGTAAAGCTGGTTTGGTGGTGCTGAACTCTCTCAGCTTTTGCTTGTCTGTAAAGGTTTTAATTTCTCCATCAAATCTGAATGAGATCCTTGCTGGGTGGAGTAATCTTGGTTGTAGGTTTTTCTCCTTCATCACTTTATATATGTCCTGCCAGTCCCTTCTGGCTTGCAGAGTTTCTGCTGAAAGATCAGCTGTTAACCTTATGGGGATTCCCTTGTGTGTTATTTGTTGTTTTTCCCTTGCTGCTTTAAATACGTTTTCTTTGTAGTTAATTTTTGACAGTTTGATTAATATGTGTCTTGGTGTGTTTCTCCTTGGAGTTATTCTATATGGGATTCTCTGTGCTTCCTGGACTTTATTAACTATTTCCTTTCCCATATTAGTGAAGTTTTCAACTATAATCACTTCAAATATTTTCTCAGTCCCTTTCTTTTTCTCCTCTTCTTCTGGGACCCCTATAAGTCGAATGTTGGTGCATTTAATGTTGTCCCAGAGGTCTCTGAGACGGTCCTCAGTTCTTTTCATTCTTTTTTCTTTATTCTGCTCTGCAGTAGCTATTTCCATGATTTTATCTTCCAGGTCACTTATCCGTTCTTCTGCCTCAGTTATTCTGCTATTGATCCCTTCTAGAGTATTTTTAATTTCATTTATTGTGTTGTCCATCGTTGTGTCTTTCCTCTTTAGTTCTTCTAAGCCCTTGTTAAATGTGTCTTGCGTTTTCTCTATTCTATTTCCAAGATTTTGGATCATCTTTACTCTCATTATTCTGAATTCTTTTTCAGGTAGACTGCCTATTTTCTCTTCCTTTGTTAGGTCTGGTCAGTTTTTATCTTGCTCCTTCATCTGCTGTGTGTTTTTCTGTCTTCTCATTTTGCTTATCTTACTGTGTTTGGGGTCTCCTTTTTGCAGGCTGCAGGTTCGTAGTTCCCATTGTTTTTGGTGTCTGTCCCCAGTGGCTAAATTTGGTTCAGTGGGTTGTGTAGGCTTCCTGGTGGAGGGGACTAGTGCCTGTGTTCTGGTGGATGAGACTGGATCTTGTCTTTCTGGTGGGCAGGTCCACGTCTGGTGGTGTGTTTTGGGGTGTCTGTGGCCTTATTATGATTTTAGGCAGCCTCTCTGCTAATGGGTGGGGTTGTGTTTCTGTCTTGCTCGTTGTTGGGCGTAGGGTGTCCAGCACTGTAGCGTGCTGGTCGTTGAGTGAAGCTGGGTGTTGGTGTTGAGATGGAGATCTCTGGGAGATTTTCGCCGTTTGATATTACGTGGAGCTGGGAGGTCTCTTGTGGCCCAGTGTCCTGAAGTTGGCTCTCCCACGTCAGAGGCACAGCACTGACTCCTGGCTGCAGAACCAAGAGCCTTTCATCCACACGGCTCAGAATAAAAGGGAGAAAAAGTAGAAAGAAAGAAGGAAAGAAAGAGAGAGAGGGAGGGAGGGAGGGAGGGAGGAAGGAAGGAAAGAAGTAAGAAAGAAAGGATAAAATAAAATAAAGTTATTCAAATAAAAAATAATTATTAAGAAAAAAAATTTTTTTTTAAGTAAAAAAAAAAAAAGACAGAACCCTGGGACAAATGGTGAAAGCAAAGCTATACAGACAAAACCTCACACAGAAGCATACACATACACACTCACAAAAAGAGGAAAAGGGGAAAAAATAATAAATCTTGCTCTCAAAGTCCACCTCCTCAATTTGGGATGATTCGTTGTCTCTTCAGGTATTCCACAGATGCAGGGTCCATGAAGTTGATTGTGAAGATTTAGTCTGCTGCTCCTGAGGCTGCTGGGAGAGATTTCCCTTTCTCTTCTTTTCGCACAGCTTCCGGGGCTGAACTTTGGATTTGGCCCCGCCTCTGCGTGTAGGTCGACTGAGGGTGTCTGTTCTTCGCTCAGACAGGGCAGGGTTAAAGGAGCAGCTGATTCGGGGGCTCTGGCTCACTCAGGCCGGGGGGAGGGCGGGGTACGGATGCGGGCCGAGCCTGCGGCGGCAGAGGCCAGCATGATGTTGCACCAGCCTGAGGCATGCTGTGCGTGCGTTCCCCCGGGGAAGTTGTCCCTGGATCGTGGGACCCTGGTAGTGGTGGGCCGCACAGGATCCCCGGAAGGGGGTCGTGGATAGTGACCTGTGCTCGCACACAGGCTTCTTGGTGGCGGCAGCAGCAGCCTTAGCGTCTCATGCCCCTCTCTGGGGCCCGGGTTCTTAGCTGCGGCTCGCGCCCGTCTCTGGAGCTCCTTTAAGCAGCGCTCTTAATCCCTCTTCTCCCGCACCAGGAAAACAAAGAGGGAAGAAAAAGTCTCTTGCCTCTTCGGCAGGTCCAAACTTTTCCGCGGACTCCCTCCCGTCTAGCCGTGACGCACTAACCCCCTGCAGGCTGTGTTCACGCCGCGAACCCCAGTCCTCTCCCTGTGCTCAGACCGAAGCCCGAGCCTCAGCTCCCAGCCCCCGCCCACCCCGGCGGGTGAGCAGACGAGCCTGTCGGGCTTGTGAGTGCTGGTCGGCTCCGATCCTCTGCGCGGGAATCTCTCCGCTTTGCCCTCGGCACCCCTGTTGCTGCGCTCTCCTCCGTGGCACTGAAGCTTACCCCACCCCCCCACCCCTGCCCACCCCCCGTCTCCACCCGCGAAGGGGCTTCCTAGTGTGTGGAAACCTTTCCTCCTTCACAACTCCCTCCCACTGGTGCGGGTCCCGTCCCTATTCTTTTGTCTCTGTTTATTCTTTTCTCTTTTGCCCTACCCAGGTACTTGGGGAGTTTCTTGCCTTTTGGGATGTCTGCGGTCTTCTGCCAGTGTTCAGTGGGTGTTCTGTAGGAGTTGTTCCACGTGTAGATGTATTTCTGATGTATCTGTGTGTGGGAGGGGGGAAGGTGATCTCCGCATCTTACTCTTCCGCCATCTTCCCCCTCTCCCCTATTATTTTGACTTTGGTTTGAGGAAAACTACAGCTGTTGTACAGCTACAATGTATAACAACACAAATCTAATATCAGAAATAGAGAAGACCGAATGTGGATTATACAATTAAAATAATGTGACAAAATTATTTGACATGACATGATTCCATGGCTTCTTTTGTTCAATAAACATTTATTATTACAGGAATGAAATTAACTATCACTTTTTTAAAATTGGGGTATAGTTGTTTTACGATGTTGTGTTAGTTTCTGCTGTACAGCAAAGTGGAGTTCCCTGTGCTATACAGCAGGTTCTCATTAGTTATCTATTTTATACGTTTTACTGTATATATGTCAATCCCAATCTCCCAATTCATGCCACCCCCCCTTTCCCCCCTTGGTGTTCATACGTTTATTTTCTACGTCTGTGTCTCTATTTCTGCCTTGCAAACAGGTTCATCTGTACCATATAATGGAGTCTTGAACTGAGTATTTACTTCTTCCCAAAAAAGTACCTGCTAAGTCTTTCACCAAGCCGGCACCAAGTTAGACATTGCCCCCTCTGAGAAATTAACAAGTATAGGGCAAGTCTGTGCCCCAAATGGCAGTTATACCTGGATGAGGAAACAAGTTCTGTGGAGTTTTGAATGCTATGTTATGTATTCAGACAATCAGAATTCAGAGAAGGGAGAGATCAAAGTGGACCTGAGTGTTAGAGAGGTATATTAGTTTCCTATTGCTGCTGGAACATACTACCAAAAACTTAGTGACTTAACACAAATTTGTTCTCTTATTGTTTTGGAGGCCAGAGGTCTAAAATTATTTTAACAGGGCTAAAGTCAAGGTGTGAGTAGGGCTGGTTCCTTCTACAAGCTCTGAGGGGGAATCATTTCCTTGCCTTTTTCAGCTTCTAGTGACCTTCTGTATTCCTTGGCTTGTGGCCCTTTCCTCCATCTTCAGAGCACATCACTCCAGTCTTTGCTTCCACCACTGCATTGCCTTCTCCTCTGAATCTGACTCCTCTTGCCTTCCTCTTATAAGAACTGTTTTGATTACATCAGGCACACATGGATAGTCTCCCCACCTCAAGAACCTTACCTTAATCATATCTGCAAATTCCCTTTTGCCATATAAGGTAACACAGTCACGGGTTCCGGGTATTAGGATGTGGGCGTATTGTGTGTGTGTGGGTATTATTCAGCCCACCACAGAAGACTTCCTATAGAAGCATGTGGGCTGGCCTTAACAATTGGCAGGCCCTGTAGGAGAAGCAGATGGAGACAACATTCCAGTGAGGAGGTAGATGTGTGCTGTGCAGTCTGCCCCCCACTAGGCAGTAGGCCTTCCTTTTCCTGTGTATGATTCAACATACATGTACCCAGCGCCAACTGTGAGCCTGGACCCTCCTCATTGTACCTGTTTGAGTATTCTGTATTTTGCAAGTACCCACTATGTGTTTCTGACCAGTGAGCAATGCCCTGATCCCTGGACGTGTAGTAGCAGTGGAGACCATTGGCATTGAATGCTCATGGATCTTTAAAAGATTCACTCATCATCTACATTTTTGGGGCACCTCCAAGTGCCAGGACTATGTTAGACTTTTGGATGCAGATAACTGACATGTAGTCCTCTCACCCAGGGCATCTTTTTCTTTTTTATTTCTCAAGTTTCATACCATGAACAGGACTACTTTTATAATTGACAAAAAACCAAAACATAGTATTTATCTAAAAATATAAAGGAGTTGCTTTCAATGCCAACTTTAGGTGAAAGTGAATCTAAAGTACGCTTTTTCTTGTTTTAGTGCAGATGAGAGTTTGAGAAGGTAAAAAAGACATCCTTCGTTTTGGAGCTGATTGCAGAAACATAGATGTTTTCCAGGAAAGGTATGGATATCAGAGAATGGAGAGTAACCAGAATGCTAAGTGGGGACAGGCTTTGGGACCTGGGCTTAGTAAAAATTCCTAGTAGGCTCTGAAAATCCATCGCAAATGGTGAGTTAAAGATGAACTGGTCTATGGCCATACAACCCTGAACGTGCCTGATCTCATCTAAAGATGAACTGTATATTCTTCCTTAAACCTTTCTTTCTTTCATGCTTGCCCAAATGTTATGCCCTAGCACATTTCTCAGAGTTCTAGTCATCACATTAGGGGGTCCTCTACTCTTTAAAGTGGTTTCAAGGGGGCCTTGTCACTCATCAAGAACGCATAAACAGCCCCAGAATAGGTCCTATGCTAGCCTCAAAAGTAAAACATAAAGGAGGAAAAAAATGTGATAGGGTTTGCAATTTGGAAAACCCAGATTTATGTATTTAAAGGTCAAGAGTGTGCTGAAGAATATGGGCTTTGCAGTCACACCATATGTGTTCACATCCCAGCTTAAGGATTTACCCACTGGATGGCATGGGCAATTTATTTAATTTCTCAGTGATTCTGTGGCCTCGTCTATAAAATGGGGACAAAAATGGTACCTACAGTATCAGGCTGTTGTTAAGGATTAAAGTATTTAACATATTACTCAGCATGTAGTAAGTAAGTTTTCAGTAAATGTTAATTGCCATTCAGCGGGTCGAGATGCTATTTAAACTTATAGGGGAACACCTTTTAGTCTTTAAAGCAAGGTAAGAGAAAATGACCAAAGTTAATGACTTTTTTAGAAACTTGAAAGAAATCACCCAAAGCCAAAACAAATCAAGTGACTTACAGAAAATGGGGCAAAACAAATCAAATGATTTACAGAAAGTGGCGCTTACTGAGTCATTGGCAGGTTTCCTGCTTCCTTGCATTTTCCTTAGCAATTTATTTGAATCCTGGAATATGTGTTCAGATTGACCTCAGTCTCTTTATGAGGAGATATTTCAGAATCCAGACCTGCTGCCAAACTTATGTCAAAGGAGGGAAAAAGTTTGAAATGATCAAGGAAAAATAGTTATCATAATATTAGCTACCATAACAACTAACATTTATATTGCGCCTATGGTTGACAAAGAGCTTTTTCACCTGTTTTAGCTCATATGGTTCTCAAAATAATCCTGTGAGGTATCTGTGGTGGATGTTATTAATTTGGTTTTACTGATGAAAATACTAAAGTTGAAAGAAGTTAAATAACTTGTCTAAGATGACACAGAAAATAAGTGGCAAGGTTCATGGCTCTCCATTTTGTGCCTTTAGAAAAAGTCAGCATCCTATGCTATCAGCATCACTATGAAGAGATTTAAATAATAATAAACACACCCTGTTCTACGCAGTAGCCTGAGAGTGTTGTTTTTCACAGTGGGCACTGTTGGGTGCTGTGAGCTATTTTGACAATGTGGCTGTTGTGCAAGCATTTTTAGGATGCTTTTCCAATTATGACACACACATACACACGCATGTTTCATTATTTTTTAATTCCTTCCCATTGTTGATCCAAAATGCTCAGTGATTCATTAGCGTTGGTTTCAAGTGACTTTTTGCTTTCAAAACTCAAATCCGCCCTTTTCAGATGTGACTTGAGATCAGTAAAGATACTCAAATAAAATCCACAGGCCCTATTGATACATCCAAAAGATTTTAAACCAGAGTAGCCTTATTGGAATGTACTGGAATAATGTGTCCCTTCCTCAGGGGACTATTTTGAAGGGCATCTGTCATATGGGTGTGAAAGTTCTGGTATGTTTGTTTAAACACAAGGGTCATATTACTTTATCATTGTGGTTTTAGGAAGTCAATAAATAACTTCATTTCTTCCCCACCCAAATTAACTACCAGTTGAGAAATGAGACAGGGAAAGCAGACAGATGGAGATCAAAGTGTGAACTCTATTACTGATAAGCTGATGGGAGAACTGACTTGATAACTGTGGCCAAAAGGGTTGCCAACAACCTAGCCCAAAGTTAGAGAGGTTTTCTCACCAATCACCCGCACCCCCATGGTGGAGCCTGTTTCATTAAGGTACCACACTGTAGAGGGGCAGAGCCGTATGTCTGAATTCTACAGCTGGACTGATGAGAGCTGTTGAAGGGTTGAGAGGGCAGAGGAGAGTTGGGTGCAGGGGAGCAGGGATTAGAGAAGTGGGGAGAGAGAGAGAGAGAGAGAAAGATGGAGTAGGAGATGGAGGAGGAGGTGACTGCAGCTAAGCCTGGATGTTCACTTCTAAGTTCACTGATGTTACTCTTCCCCCTTCCTAAAAGAAAAGTGAGTAAGGGGTGGGGGGTGAGGCCAAAAGTGTTACAACAGGAAAACATGGGGTAAGTGGAAAGTGGATTCCTATCTAGCATTTTCCAGGTATTTATCTACTTTAATGTGACCAACATTTCCAAGAGTTAGAGTGGTTGGTTGAATCTGCAGATGAAGAACCTGTGGAAACAGAGAACCAACTTACTATGCCATTTTATATAAGGGACTTGAGCATCCCCTGATTTGTTATCTGAGCCAGGGGTCTTGAAACCAATCCCTCTGCGGATAGTGAGGGGAGACCATATAGATAATTTCCAAAGGTCACACAGTAGGTAATAGTAGAAAGGATTTGAACTCAAGTGTGAATACAAAGCCCATGTTTGTTCCAGTACATCAAAAAGAACTTTGGATCGTGCACAAATAAGCGCTGTGTGTAAGGTAGTGTGTGATCATAGCCTAGAGACTGAAGATCGTTCCATCTGGGAAATAGGGAGGTATTTGGGGGGATGTAGCATTTGAAGCAGGCATTGTGTAGGATTTAAATACTCACAAACAAAGAAAGGACTCTCTGGAAGAGGGAACAGCATAACCAGAGATGAGGTGATGAGAAATTGTCAGGAATTGAAAGGTAAAGGAATTGAAAATAGTACATGTGGAAGTCATACCGGGTTGGGATGGTATATTGGGGTAAGCACCATTTTCAAAGTAGAAAGAACAGAAGTGAGCAAACAATTAAATGTGAGGGGTCAGGGAAAGACCAGAATCAATCAGACCTAATGTCAAAAATTTTAAGCCTGGTTAACACTTAAAGAATGATGATGGCATTAAAAATATATGAAAGTCAGGAATAGAGACTGGTTTTACAGTTATTTGTCTTTGACCATGTTTAGTTCGATGTACTGTTTAGTACAGATACTTATTTTCATGATTTATTTATTCATTTAAGTAACAGCTTTTTTTTTTTTTGCTGTACGCGGGCCTCTCACTGTTGTGGCCTCTCCCGTTGCGGAGCATAGGCTCCGGACGCACAGACTCAGCGGCCATGGCTCACGGGCCTAGCCGCTCTGCGGCATGTGGGATCTTCCCGGACTGGGGCACGAACCCATGTCCCCTGCATCGGCAGGCAGACTCTCAACCACTGCGCCACCAGGGAAGCCCTAAGTAACAGCTTTTGTTGAGTCTTTATGATGTGCTAGGAGCTAGGGATTTAATAGCAATCAAACATAGGCATGGTGCCTGCTCTTGGGAAGCCCATAGCCAAGTGGATGGGGGAACAGATCACAATCAAACAATCACATGATGTGAAATTGCTACTGTGGTAATGGCTACAATGGAGATATTCAACGTGCTTTGAAGGTCTGTAATAAATAAGGGGGTCTTACCTGGTTCTGAATGTCAGAAAACATCTAACGAGGTAACACCTGAGCTGAGATCTGAGCGATAAGTAAGAGTTAACTGGGCCAAGAAGAAAAATTGCTTTGCAGGCATGGGGTCATTCACATAATGGAATATTACACAGCAATAAAGATGAATGAATCTCTGCTACTCACAGCTACCTGCAACTCACAACTTTGGATGAATATTGGTGACATAATGTTGGATGGAAAAAAAGCAAGTTATAAAGATTATATACTTCATGATACCTTTTAATAAAGTTTAAAAACAAGAAAAATTAAACAAGACATTGCTTAGATATATATGTGATTTTTAAAAAAGGCAGTGAAAAATAAACACAAAATTTAGAAAGTGAAAATTCGGAGTAGGAGTGGCAGGGGAAGGGATGGTTCATAAGGACATGTAAATTTTTGTAAAACATGATGTTCTAGATACTGGGGTGGATGGGGAGCTCTGAAAAGTTCATCATATTATTTAAATAAAGAGAGCCACGTACCAGCCAATTTTAGTGGCATGATAAACTAAGGATTATGATTAATCCAATTTTGGGCACCTGAGATTGATTTTTTTTAAGAGATCATGCTGAGTATTGGGGACTTAAAGAATATCAGGATGGCTGGAATAGAAAAGCAGAGGGGAAAAGACAGGAAATGAGGCTGCGAAGATGGCTGAGCTCTGGACCATGTATTGCAGGCCTTTTCAGGCAGTTTTCCCATTATCCCAAGAGCTGTAGGAGACATTGAAAAGTTTTTAAGCAGGAGACAGGCTTCAAAATTTGCATTTTGAAAAAAGTCACTTTGCCTTCAGTGTAGTGACCAGATTGAAGAGAGGCCAGAAGGAATGTGGATGAATCACTTAGAAAGCTTTGTCTAGAAATAATATAGTGGGAGCTTAGGATACGGTGGATGTTGCTGTGCTGGTGGTGATGGTGTTGGTGATGTTGGTACTGGTGATGGTGATGGTGATGTTGGTTGTGGTAGTCCTAGATGGGATGGTGGTTTTAGTGTTGGAAATAGGGCTAAATGGACAGATTTGAGAGTATTTAGGAAGTAGAATCTTTAGAATTTAGGGATAGATGTGACATATGTGTTGATGGAGAGGAAGGCAGACATCAAGGATAATTCCTAGGCTTTTGGCTTGTCAATAAAGTGGGGATGGTGCAGGAAGGAGAAATCAGTGATTCAGTTTGGGGCACGCTGAGTTTGAGATGCTTTTTCAGGTTCTACTTCTTTTGTAACCCCTTTCCAGAGATAGTGATTCACTTTCCTCTTTATTGCCTAAATGAGAGCTCACAAACTCCAGTTCTTTTGGGGGTCAGGTGGGTAACTGGTGTGACTAAAGCAGGCTGAGTCAGGGAGAGATTCAGAATGGTGAGGACTTCAGTGACCTGTGGAAAACATGACCCATCAAAGAGGGGGTGGTGGTGGCTGCGACTCAGCCCAAGTGTCGTTTTGACTCTTGAGTTTTCAAGCAGAGCAAAAAAAAATCATGGTTTTAATGTTTATTAGTTAGCAGCTAATCCGACACACAAAAAGACCTACTATAACGGCTAATCCTGTGGGTGGGCCAAACGAAATTAATCTGTGACCCATAAGTAGCTAGATTAGAATTTTGGTTTTAAATCATTTATTAATATTAATTTATTCATCATATTATTGATCAAGTACATTTCAATACAGTTATTGGGATACACATTTTCTGATAACAGCACTATTAAGAGCTACTTGCATTTGAATTTTACGGAAATGTACTATATACTCAATTTTATTTTTAAATTTTGCATGTTACTATTTAAAAAAATTTTTTTTTCTATTCCTTTTCTTTTCACATTTAGGTTATTACAGAATATTGAGCAGAGTTCCCTGTGCTGTACAGTAGATCCTTGTTGGTTATCTATTTTATTTATTATTTTATTTTATTATTATTATTTTTTAACCCCCCCATTTATTTATTTATTTTTGGCTGTGTTGGGTCTTCGTTTCTGTGCGAGGGCTTTCTCTAGTTGTGGCAAGCGGGGGCCACTCTTCATTGCGGCGCGCGGGCCTCTCACTATTGCGACCTCTCTTGTTGCGGAGCACGGGCTCCAGACGCGCAGGCTCAGTAGTTGTGGCTCACAGGCCTAGTTGCTCCGTGGCATGTGGGATCTTCCCAGACCAGGGCTCGAACCTGTGTCCCCTGCATTAGCAGGCAGATTCTCAACCACTGCGCCACCAGGGAAGCCCTGGTTATCTATTTTAAATACAGCAGTGTGTGCATGTCAATCCCAAACTCCCAATCTATCCCTCTCCCCACCTTCCCCCCTGGTAACCATAAGTTCATTCTCTATATACTCAATTTTAGAACATTTTTTAATATTTAAATTTTTCATTTTGAAAAATATTAAATCCTCAGAAGAGTTGCAAGAACAGAATAATGATTCCTTCACCCAGATCCACCATTTGTAAGCATTTCTTCACGTTTGCGTTCTCTCCTCCACCGTCTCAGCCCCTGCCCCCTCACATCTGGACCATGCCAGAGTTAGTTGCAGACATCATGACCTCTAATACTTTAGCATGTATTCCCTGTACAATGACATTCTCTTATATCACCACAACACAATGATTAAATTCAGGATTGATACAATACTGTTATCTAATATACAGTTAATATTCAATTTTGCAATTTTTTTCTGATCTAGAATCCAGGGTAAATCATCCATTGTATTTGGTTGTCATGTATACTTAGTCTCCTTTAACTTGGAACAGTTCCTCGTGTCTTTTATGACAGTGACTTTTTTGAAGAGTACAGGCAAGCTGTTTTATAGAATGACCCTCAGTTTGAGTTTGCTTGATTGTTTCCTCATGATTAGGTTCAGGTTATGCATTTTTGGCAGGAATACTATGTAAGTATTGCTGTGTCCTCAGCGCATCACATCAGGAGGCACATGATGTCACTTTGATGATTTAGGGTGGCTTGTGTCTGCCAGATTTCTCCACTTACAGGAACTTATCTTCTTTGTAATCAGCAAGTAATCTGTGGGGAGATAGTTTGGGACTCTGCAAATATCCTGTTCACCAACAGACTTTCACCCAATAGTTTTAGCATCCATTGAAAATTCCCATCTGAATCTGTTCCTACTATGGAGGTTGCCAATTTGTGATTTAAAAAACCCCTAACATTTCTTCTACGTGGTGTATTAACATTCTACTGTAAAGAGGCGCTTTGTGTTGCCCATTTATTTATTTACTTTGTCTGTCTTTTTTTGTATCTGTATAGACACCTAGATTCTTTTGTATCCAACGTTTTCTAACCTATTGTTGTTTTTATGCTAAAATTGCCCACAGTTTTATGCTAAATTTCCAGCACCTTCAAGCTGGCTCCTGTGTTCTTTGACATCTTCCCATCAGTTTTTGAGGATTTACCTTCTGCCACAAGATGCTATGGCTCGCTTTGTACTTTCCTTGTCCTAGCCCTGGAATCTGCCATTTACCCAAGGAGCCCTGCTTCCTTTTATTGGGGAATGTGTTTAGAAACAAAAATCGGAGACTACTTGTGCTAATCACTATTGAAATGTCATTGATTCTAGGTGCTTTCAGTGGACAGAACTTGTAGGCATGCATTTTTAAAAAAATCCATGGGTTCATTCCGATACTCCTAATTCCAGTCAAACACTAGAGGGCTCTTACTTGCTTTCCCCTCAGTCCATAGGTGTATTTCTCTTCTCTCATAATGACTGCCTGGCTCCTAACAACATCAATGTATTTGCTCATTTAAAGAATGTGTTTTATACCAAATGTAAAATAGCTAGCTAGTGGGAAGCAGCCACATAGCACAGGGAGATCAGCTCTGTTCTTTGTGTCAACCTAGAGGGGGTGGGATAGGGAGGGTGGGAGGGAGACACAAGAGGGAGGGGATATGAGGATATATGTATACATATAGCTGATTCACTTTGTTACACAGCAGAAAGTAACACACCATTGTAAAACAATTATACTCCAATAAAGATGTGAATAAATAAATAAATAAATAAATAAATAATGTGTTTTAAAGCAAGGGAGATTTCCTCCTTTCCCAGCTGCTGAGATAATTTATTTTGACATTTCTCAGTTCCCATAGTTTTTCCTAGTTAATTTTTTCATATTTTAGGCATGTTCAGATTTCTCTAAGCATATCTTTGCAAAGATTTCACCATGTAGAAGTACTATATTAATATTATTTATCATAAATCATATGGAGAGAGAACAATTCCCTTCTTTTGAGTGAGGCTAAAATGAGGGTTGTTGATAATAACTTCCATCTGCTTGGCAGTTTACAGTTTGCAAAGTACTTCTTTACATGTACTACTTCATTTACTCTTAATGGTTTGAATTCTTTAGGTCCATACAAAATGAAGAATACATACATAAACCCAGAGCTTCGTGAATGTTTCACATGGTAGGACTCAAATAATACCTGCTGATTTTTAAAAAGATGCATTTAGAATCTATGGCAGATGAAAACAGGTATTATATAAAAGTGTTACCGAGTTCAAGCTCACTCTGCTTGCCACACGACAGACAAATAAATCGAGAGACGAGGTGTCGAGGCAAGGAATAGCGACTTTATTCGGAAAGCCAGCAGACTGAGAAGATGGCAGACTAGGGTCCCCCCAAAAAATCTTATCGGAGTCTGGATGCCAGTTTCTTTTATAGAACAGAGAGGGGGAGGAGGTTAGGAAGTAAAAAGGCCATTTATCTTGTAAAATAGGAGGGGATGTGTTAATTTCTTATTTTCTGCAGCCATTCACAGGTGGGCAGGGTCAGAAAGTCTCTCTGTGAGCTGAACAAAGGCCCTTTAGTTTAACAGTCAGGCAGAGGGGCAGGGTTCCCTGTGGCAGGCCATTATGTATGCTTACAGCTGTAGATAGTGATTATAATAACAAAAGAGACAAAAAGCAAAGGTTAAAGTAAACGAAACAGATCCAACATGGAGTCAGGATTGGCTCTTCCCTGTTACAAAAGCATGAATAATCCTCAGCAATAGATGATCTAAAACAATTTTTTTTAAACATCCAAACTTTATTTTTTTGGCCGTGCCGTGTGGCTTGTGGGATCTTAGCTCCCCAACCAGGGATTGAACCCGGGCCCTCGACAGTGAGAGGGCGGAGTCCTAACCAATGGAACGCCAGATTCCCTAGATGATCTAAAAATTTTTATACTCACATTGGCACTTTTTGCCATTGCTATTTTGTAGGAATTTTGTGTCTTTCTTAGAGTGATATTTTGAAAATGTCTGCTTCCTAAACATACACCAAATTACAAATGCCTTTAAAGCAGTGGTTCTAGGGACTTCCCTGGTGGTGCAGTGGTTAAGGATCCACCTACCAATGCAGGGGACACAGGTTCGATCCCTGGTCCGGGAAGATCCCACATGCCGCGGAGCAACCAAGCCCGTGCGCCACAACAAAGAGTAGCCCTGGCTCCCCACAACTACAGAAAGCCCGCACGCAGCAGCGAAGACCCATTGCAGCCAATGATAAAAAAAAAAAAGAAAAAAAAAAAAAACAGTGGTTCTTAAATATGGCTGTATGTAGAATTGCTTGGGGAGATGTGGGTGAGGGCCGCATCTCTTGCCAATCAAATCAGAATCTGTAAGGTAGGCATCAATGCGTTTTAAAGCTGTCCAGATAATTCCAATGAGCAGCCACTGCACTGGTGAGAGAAGGCTCTGCTGAGTTTTGGTGAGTGGCTTGGGTCACATATAAACACAAGGTAGCTTGATCTGAGCCTGATTTCTGATTTAAAGACTGATGCTTAGAGTATGCAGGAATATATTTTGAGCTTGACTTAGCAGTTGAAAGGCACCGAACATATTCTTTTATTTTTTCATTAGCTAGCCATATTCTCTTTATTCTAAGGTTTACATGATTTTCACATTTCAGTGTTTCTGAAATCATGTCACAACCTAAAATTAAGTGTATGTGTACACACATGCATTATAACATTATAAAGCCATATATAGAACAGGGCTCTTAAACCTCAGTGTGAATCAGAAATATTTGATTAGTTATTATAAATGCTGAATCTTAGGCTGGTTTGGGGCCTTTTGAAAGGGCCAAGGTTAACCAGCACCCTGGGTGATTCTGATTCATCAGGTCCTTGGATCTTGCGTTACCGAGTCCAAGCTCACTCTGCTCGACGAACAACTGGACAGTAAATCGGGAGACGAGGTGTTGAGGCAAGGAATGTGACTTCATTTGGAAAGCCGTCAGACTGAGAAGATGGCAGACTAGTGTCTCCAAAAAACCATCTATCTTATGGGGGTCTGGATGCCAGTTTCTTTTATAAAATCAGAGAGGGAGAGGCGGTGAGGAAGTAAAGTAAAAAGGCAGAATAGAGAGGAAGAAGCAGCGAGGAATTAAAGTAAAAAGGCCGTAAGTCTTACAAATATCTCCTGGAATGGCCAGCCAGCCTCAGAAGGGGATGTTTTAATTTCTTCTTTTCTGCAACCATTCACAGGTGGGCAGGGTCAGATTGTCTCCCTGTGAGCTGAACAAAGGCCCTTTAGTTTAATATTTGGCAGAGGGGCAGAGTTCCCTGAGGCAGGCCATTATGTATGATTATAATAACAAAAGCAAGAAAAGAAAAGGTTAAAATGCAAAGAAACAGATCCAACATGGAGTCAAAATTGGCTCTTCCCTGACGTTTGCTTGCTTTAAACAGTGGTGTTCAGAGTGGTTTTACCTCCTTCCCCCCAAGCAGTATCCATGTCACCTAGGAACTTGTTAGAAATGCGCATTCTCAGGCCCTACCCCAACCTACTGAATCAGAAACTCTGAAAATGAGGACCCACAATCTGTATTTTCACGGGCCCCTAGGAATTCTGGTGTAGGATAAAGTTTGAGAACCACTATTTTGAGGAACACTGCCAGTGTTTCCCATACTTCTTTGATGATAAGAATCACCTAGCATACTTTAAAAAACCCCAAATCTCGGCTCCATCCTGGATCTATTGAATTAAAAATCCAAGAGAGGAAAAAATGTTCCAAGGGAACAGGTGGGTAATCTGTATATTAACAAGCTTCCCAGGCGATTCTTATCCTCAGACAAATTTGGGAAATACTGAGATGGAAAAGCCAAGGATTTGTCAATTCACAGCCTTACATTCCCTATTTAGGTTTATCTTGGGTTTTGTGTTTATCATCACATTTAAATTTTATAACAGCCTTATGAAGTAGATACTATTATCAAACTTGTTTTATAGATGACAAAAACTGAGGTTTGAAGATCTCAAAAAACACACTGGGGGGCTTCCCTGGTGGCGCAGTGGTTGAGAGTCCGCCTGCCGATGCAGGGGACACGGGTTCGTGCCCCGGTCCGGGAAGATCCCACATGCCGCGGAGCGGCTGGGCCTGTGAGCCACGGCCGCTGGACCTGCGCGTCTGGAGCCTGTGCTCCGCAACGGAAGAGGCCACAACAGTGAGAGGCCCGCGTACCGCAAAAAAAAAACACACCGAGTCATTTAGATAGTAAACCAGAGAGCTGGGACTCAAACCAAGAACTTTCTGACTCTAAAGCCTTGGTTCTTAAACTGTTCTAGGGTAACTGTTTGCAAATCGTTGATGTTGTTGTTGCTGTTATAATGTAGGGTAGCTTTGCGGACAGATACTTGCCCAGAGACATTCCTTGGGTCAGTATTTAAGAACTGCCATCTGTAATCCCAACCCAGATTTGCAGACTTTGTTCCCTACTGTTTCTCAACATGAATTGTTCCCTCCAACAAGGCCATATTACTCCTCATCTTTGACCTCCCTTTGCTCACTCCTTCCTTTACTGTTGTATTCACTGTACCTTTACTGATGAGAAGTATCCATCCTCTTGTCTTCTAGGCCTCTTAATTACTTGTCCCTTATTTCTTCACACAAAAGGATTTTCCTTCCTCTTCTCAGTCCAAAATCTGGCCATGCCTCAAGACTCTATTTCAGTTTCATTTACCCTGTGAAGAACCCCTGACCACACTGGGCATCAGTGACCTCTCCCTTCTAGGACTTACAGTGACACTCTTGGCCTGCACCCTTTATTTGGTCCCCATCATGGAGTGCCCTGCTTATGCATCTTAATCTTTAATCTAGATTTGAAGGTGCTACTCTGTTCCTGGCCAAGTAGTAAGAGTGCTAAAATATCTGTTGACCTGCAATAAAGTCAGTCCAGTTAAAGAATCACAGAAAATGAAGATGGATTTTAAAAGCAAAAAAGACAAGTTGTGGGACCTTCTGGGAGAATCTGTGATGGGGTTACACTGACTGTCATGTGAGCCGTTAGTGGATTTGCAAGGGTAGTTAGGTGAATTTAATGATTATTCCTTCGAATTTAGTTTGCAGGAATCTTACCCTCTCTTCCAAACTCAGAAAAAGGTGGGGGCATCTCTTTTGGTGAGGATGGAATGACAGTGGAATTGGGAGAGGGGGTGGAGGTGTGGTGTAGGTTTTGTAAACGGGAATGGCTTTAATTAAAAAAAAAATATTCCATTGTGATCTCATTCCAGACTAGAATGTATTTTCTTTTAAAAATACAATGGGTAATGCCTATTTTGGTTCCCTTCCAGATGTTAAGGTAGCATCATGTTTTGGAACAATAGCATCCTGCGAGGTAACATGAGACTTCATATCTGAAAGTCCTACATTCTGGAAACCCCAACCTGGAAGAACATGTCCAGGTACCTCTGAGCTAGGGTCAGGGCCAATGCTGGGGAAAGGGTGCCACCTACTGACCAGCCATAGTCACACCGTTTCCTGCCAGAAACCTTTCATTTGGTTTGGCTCAGAGCTCTTACCTCAAAGAGGCTGGCCCCAGAGGCCCAGGGAGGTTCTCTGCCAACACCCATTGTGTTTCACAGGGAAGTTCATGAGGACATAGCTACACAAAGTGAGGTGTTCCAAGGATATGTCTTCTATGAGAATATCTTTCAGGAAAAGAGTTTTCCTTTGAGGAAAAATATCAACAGCCTCTGTGTAGAAAATGACAGAAAAAGGGCTTCCCTGGTGGCACAGTGGTTGAGAGTACACCTGCCGATACAGGGGACACGGGTTCGTGCCCCAGTCCGGGAAGATCCCACATGCCGCGGAGCGGCTGGGCCCGTGAGCCATGGCCGCTGAGCCTGCGCATCTGGAGCCTGTGCTCCGCAACAGGAGAGGCCACAACAGTGAGAAGCCCGCGTACCGCAAAAAAAAAAAAAAAAAGATAGAACAAATATTTGGTTGAATGCTGTTACATAAAGTTATGGTTCCATCACATGGATTTCAAAGACAGTTGCATTATTAAGGGGTGGACAGAACAGAGGGTGATGTTTAGGACTTAACTCTGTTTTAGAAGAGTTTGAATCCATTAATGGTTTAAATAATTAGAGGTCCATTTCATTTAAAAATAAAATTATATTTTTACCATATTATTAAATGGGGAATATGTATATAGAAAAGTTTTATTCTTTTATTTAGTGTAGGTTGATGGAAGACACTGACAGAAAGAGAACCAGTGCCTCCTGATATACCATTCAGTGTCAAGCTCCTTGACTAGGAGATAGTCATGATTGTTTGTCTTCTCAAGACCCTGTTGGGTCAATTTGAAAAGTGCATTAGAGGTTGACAAGATGGATGGATGGGATTTGTTTCCTCCACCAGGAAAATGCGTCCAGGACACATGATTGCAGGTGTGAGAAAGGCTATTTCCTAAATCAACTGAGATCCAAAATTAGACTCTTGCTTCTTTGGTGGGAGTGGTATCTTAAAGAAAAGATGCTTTCATTGAGTCAATACACAGGGGAATGAGAGAGAGTGGGAGGACCATGAGAGAGGAGACGGAGATGCTTCTATGGCAGCTGGAGAAGGACTTCACAAGCTGCATCTTGGCAAATTGGCTTTTGGGGGAATCCCACTGTCACCCTCTGCAGCACTTAATCCCCGGGGAATTCCAGCCCTCTGGATCCTGATAAACAAAGTCACATTAAATTAAACCCTCCATTGAGATGTGCTATCAAGAGGGTTTTCCTAAACTAGAATGAGAGGAAGGGAGTGCTGCTTAGCCCAAAGGAGTAGTACTGACAGGCAACGGTTACTGGTACCAGGCACTGTGCTAAATGCTTTCCACAGATCAGTTCATGGGTGCTCCCTACAGTTTAGTGAAGCAGGAATAGCATACGCTTAGGGATAGGGATTAAGGAACTTGCCTAATGTCCCAAAGTTCATGAGTGAGAGGGCTAAGATCTGAACCCAGTTCTGCCTGGCTCCAGAATCAGTACTCTTACCCATGTGACATTCTGAACTTCTAATGGTGGCATTTCAGAAACTGCTAGTGGAATTATCTTGGAGTTAGGGAAGCTATGAAAGACACCATGGCTCACCTCTCTTTTTGATATAAGGGGTTACCCTGTGCCTTGGTTGACAGAGACCCCCCTTATTTCTTTTCTTTTGACTGAAGACGTCGTAGCTTCCTCAGGCTGTGTGTGTGTTGTGTGTGTGTGCATGCGTGTGTGTTTGTGTATGCATATGTGCACACACATATACATGTGTATGCATCTCTTTTTCATGGAGTGGGTTTGTTGAACCAAGAGTAGTGACACTGAAGGAATGGAGAGCAGTCAGCTACACAGTGCCGGGAGAGAATTGAAGTACAGTGAGCAGTGAGCAGTCAGCTACACAGGGCCAATGAGAAAACTGAGTCACACAGAGGTTGTTACTCGCCCCAGGTCATACCAGCTAATAAATGGTAGAAAGTTGGCTTAAACTCAGGCAGCCTGACTTACTACACTAACTATTATGTAATACTGTTTCTCAGCTAACTGATTTGCGTCAGTTAACCTTTCCGTGCTTTAGTTTTTCCTATTTATAAATTCATATTTTTAGCAAATATTGAGTTCCTAGCTTGTGTCAGAACTTATAGATCAGGTAGAGATGGAAAATACCATGCACACAGAGTGCAAAATGCCAGAGAGAAAGAGGTTAAGCAGTCACATTCAGGACCATTACAATCTTATAGTAGCATGTAAGTCAAATTAATGTGGGGGGTAAAGTAGATAGCTAGTGGGAAGCAGCCGCATAGCACAGGGATATTGGCTCGGTGCTTTGTGACCGCCTGGAGGGGTGGGATAGGGAGGGTGGGAGGGAGGGAGACGCAAGAGGGAAGAGATATGGGAACATATGTATATGGATAACTGATTCACTTTGTTATAAAGCAGAAACTAACACACCATTGTAAAGCAATTATACTCCAATAAAGATGTAAAAAAAAATTATAAATAAATAAATAAATAAAACAATCTCAAAAAAAAAAATTAATGTGGGGAGAGACTGGAGGCAGGGAGACCAATGAGGAGGCCAGAGAACTGAAGAACTCAAGCTGGGTGGAGGAGGCAGGGGTTTAACAATGGGAACAGTTGCCAGAAATATCAGGAAAGCAGGATGGTGAGGGCGAGACAGGGTTGGGGGGGGGGTAGTACAGCGAGCAGAATGGCTAAGTGAGAGGTTGACAGTGGCTTGCAAAGGAGGTCAGTTCAACTGCTGACTTCTTCAAACTAAGATTCCTGTGGACTCTGTACGCTAGATCAGAGCTATTGGATTTATATGGCTGAAGCTCAGAGTAATGATCTTTGGAGGAATATGATAATGACAGGTATGTGCCAGGCATTCCCCCCACTCACAGTATCTCTAGTCAGCAGAAGAATATTGCTCTACGGGTGCATGGCTTTCATTTTGGAGGGATTTTCCTTCCCCAAAGAGGCAGCATAGCATAGTGCTAGCAGGGCAGGCTCTGAAGCCAGAAGACTAGAATAAGTAGAGGACCTACTGACCAGTTGTGTATCCTGGGCAAGAACTTTAGTCTTTCTGTGGCTCGGTGTATGCATGTGTAAAATGGGGATAACACCACCCGCTTCATAGGGTTGTTGTGAGGATTAAACAAGTTAATATATGCAAAGTGCCTGGCCTGAGTTAGCACATAGGAAATATTAATTATTCCTGTTGATGAGTAAACTGAGGAGCAGATGAAATGATTGGTTGAGGACTCACAGCTCAGGATTCAAACCCAGGCCTGCCTAGCTCCAAGCTCTCCCTTAATGTCCACTGTGCCATGCTGGACTGGGATGCGAAAGAAGTGAAGAGGATTGTGGAAATAGCACATCAGGTGGCAGAGGATGAAGAGCAATATGAGAAGTAACAAGGTAAAATTGTGAGGAAGAACAGGAATAAAGAACTTTAAAAAACCTTTCCTATTTTTCTGATTGTTAAATTGAAACAGCCTCACTGTAAAAATTAAAACATCGTAGAACTAAATTCCTGTCATCTAACTACCTCCCCTGCTCCCCTATCAGACTTTGAAAAAACAAAAACAGACCAGGACTTCATAGTATCATAGAAAGCAGCGGAGACTCAAAAGAGCAGAAGTAGTTGACAAAGCTGGATGCAGGACGGTCAGGGCCACAGGCTTGGTGTTGGGAAGAGCAGAGAGGGGACGTCATGGTAGACATTTGAGTGGCAGATGATGCAATCTAGTAGTTAGATTTGGAATGAATCTGGTGTGGGAGGGAGGGAGCAGTGGGCATAGACAGCTCCGAAATAAAGGGGCTGGAGCAGAGAGTTGTGGGGCAGGAGACTTTTGTGCTATAAATCCATTTGGGAGCCTCATGAAGCTTAGGGACCTCTTCTCAAAAAAATGTTTTAACACCTAAAATAAAAGACGTGAGGTTACAAAAGGTTAACACTTCTCTCCACAGACCTCTTGGAATTCAGAATCCCTGTAAAGACACTACCAGTTTTAAGATTTGGTACTTCAATAAAGTCTCCATCCTTAGAAGCTACTTGCTGCCCTTAGAATCCTCTATATCCTGTCTGTATAGAAACCCAAAGATACCTCCAGAATGCAGAATGAGTCCAGATATCTGGCTCCAGACTGATTTTAGATGAAGACCTATCTTCAGGTGATTTGGATACCCTAAAATGTAGAGAAGTTGTATAAAACATCAACATCACCACCCCCATTTGCTTATTTCAGAAGGATGTTGCCAGAGTGGAAAATGTTTTGTAGACTATGTGCTGATCAAATCCTCATAATGTTCCAAAAAAAAATTTCACTGAAAACCAGAGAAGGGTAATCCTGGGTTATTGACTCATTGTAGGAGGTTCTCGGTATGCTTCACATGCTTGAAAGATGGCTGATGTGCTTTTCTCTGGGGTTGGATCCATTCCCTCACCCCCATATGGGCATATTTGGGATTTAAGTTCGCAAATGAAACTTAGAAAATCACCAATGACTCTTCTTGGACTAGGTGGAGGGCAAGGGGAAGCCTGGCAGAAGGCATGACCCAGGGTGGACTCGTTGGGGCATATACACTAGAAAAATGAGTTTCTGAGATTCTCCTCTTCACCCATTCAATCAGAAACTGGCTGAGCCTGCCTATGAAGTCATTATTAATACAGTAGAGGAGCGGTTTACATAAAATAATCCCATTTACTGTTCAATTATGTTTTTATATTTTTTACCAGGTCACAGGAATGTGTCTACAGGAAAAGGGTTTTTCCTACTCCTTGCCTGTAACTTGAAATTAAAATCATCATCCCAACAACATCCACTGTTGGAAGTACTATTTTGGGTTGGCCCTATGTAATGTGAAATGAGGAGAAAAAGTGTGTAGCTGAATCCCGATATGGAAATCCAGACTTAAAAACATTCTCTGATGGTTTGGCATCCGTGGGATAAATTGGTCATAGTTTTCAACAACTCAGATCAAAGCCAAATGCTGTTTGCATTCAGACAGTGATTCAGGGACCATGTCTTATTTGGTTTCTTTGAAAATAGAGCACAGACATTTTTTTCATACCTTTGAGAGAAATCTTTCGGCCGCCAAATTTGTGCCTTGTAAATGTTATTGTACCCTAATACAGAATTTTACATCTTGTCTCAAATGTCTTTTTCGCAGTTATTCCACCATCCCCAAGTGCGTGGCTTGTTGCAATGAGGGTCTCCTGATGTAATATAAAGAGAAAAAATAGGCCAACTGGTAAAGATAAAAAAGAAATGAGAGTAAATAAAACACATATGGAATGTCTGCTTTCAGAGTTATAATGTATATGAGCATGTATGCAAATCAGCCATCCAAATAGAAATCTAGACTGGGCCAACCAGTTATGAAGGGGAAAAGGCCTTTCACTTCCCTTACCTAGATATTCCTCCATCACCTCTACCTCTCTCCTTTCTCAGGCTACTTTTTTTTTTTTTTTTTTTTTGTGGTACGTGGGCCTCTCACTGTTGTGGCCTCTCCCGTTGCGGAGCACAGGCTCCGGACGCACAGGCTCAGTGGTCATGGCTCACGGGCCTAGCCGCTCCGCGGCATGTGGGATCTTCCCGGACCAGGGCATGAACCCATGTCCCCTGCATCGGCAGGCGGACTCTCAACCACTGCGCCACCAGGGAAGCCCCTCAGGCTACTTTTGATCCTTCCCAGTGAGGGAATCAGAATTGCTTGGTTTCAGTGAGGGAATCAGAATTGCTTGGTTTCAGTATTCGCTTTGGGACTCCTACCTCTGCCATGCATGCACTTCCTTTCACTTCTACTGCCCTTCAAATGCATGTGTCCTTTGCCTCCTTTCTGTGGACCTTGCTTGTTAGGGAGGAGCTGCAGTGGTAAGTGAGAATTATTTAAATGACAGTTCTTAAAAAAATTAACTCATAACCAGTTATTGATTTTAATTAACAGATTATATGTTTTAAAAAAATAATTAATTAATTTTTGCCTGCATTGGGTCTTCGTTGCTGCATGCAGGCTTTCTCTAGTTGCGGTGCACGGGCTTCTCACTGTGGTGGCTTCTCTTGTGGAGCACGGGCTCTAGGCGCTTAGGCTGCAACAGTTGTGACACGCAGGCTTCAGCAGTTGTGGCACCCAGGCTCTAGAGCACAGGCTAAGTAGTTGTGGCGCACGGGCTTAGTTGCTCCGTGGCATGTGGGATCTTCCCAGACCAGGGCTCGAACCCATGTCCCCTGCATTGGCAGACAGGTTCCTAACCACTGTGCCACCAGGGAAGACCTATATGTTTTTTGAATTGTTTTCTAATTTTGTTTTGTTCACTTAACAGACTTTTTTGACTGTATATTATACAGAACACAATGGCTCTGGTGTAGTGGGAATTATAGGAGAGCCCAGTTGTTAACTGGGGGCGGGAGTCATATATACAAAATGTTAAACAGCATGGCAAGATAGAGTAACAACTTGGAGATGACACAGCTGATTTTATCTAGTGAATTCTTATATTGTACATTCAGTGTGGCAGACACTTTTCTAAGTGCTTCTCAAATATTAACTCATTTAGTCTTCAAAACAAATATTTAACCCATTTAGTCTTCAAAACGGTGCTCTGATATTATTACTATATTCATTCCCATTCTGCAGATGGAGAGATAGGCAGAGAGAGGTTAAGTGACTTCTACAGGGTCACTCAGCTATTAAGTTTGGAACCAGAACTAAATCCCATCTGTTTGGCTCCAGGGTCTGGGTCCTTAAATCATCTTGATGCGGCCTCTCCAGCTTTAGGCGATTAGTGCCAAGTGCAAGACATAGACAAGGGCTCTGAGTTTGACAGCAGGACCCACTCTAGGTGAGCTGAAGAGGTTGGAGAGGGCTTTGTGACAGTGGTTCTTACCCTGGCTGCCCATTACAGTGATCTGGGAAGTTTAAAAAAAAGTCTCCATGCTTTCATTACAGCCAGGCTGATTAAATCAGAATCTCTAGAGGTGAGGTCTGGTCAGTTATATGAAGAGCTTCTCCACATATTCTAAAGGTCAGACAGCATGGAAACCACTGCAGGGAGAAGGCACTAAAACTGGATCCTGCAAAGTGGGTTGGAGCTCATGAAGTTGGGAGGAGAGAGGGTGGTCAGGTGGGAGATGGTGAGGCAGAGAAAAAGGTCCCTCCTCTGTTTTCTTTCCCTCTTCTTTCCTACCACCATGCTTTTGGAGCTTCTTCCAGCCACCCTTCCTTTTTTCTCTTTTCTGACTTCATCGTACCCTTCTTTCCTTTGCTTCTCTCCCCCTCTCTCTCGTCAACCCTTTATCCCTTTCCTTCTTAAGTCCTTCTGCTGCCTAATCCCTTCCTTCTAGTTCATGACCTTTTGGTCATCTCACTTGCCATTGCCCCTCCTCCCAGCAAAAAGTGAGCAGAGGTTGAGGCTTTTAGGTCAGTCGCAAGGCCCATTCATAGTGCTCCTGAAAGGAATTAAAGGAAAGCCTGGGAGTACAGACCCAACTCCCAAGTAGTATAATTAGTGTTAAATACTGATAAGGACTGTACTGTATTCTTTGGGGAGCTAGAGCATGTGGTATGCCTGGCTCTGGGGTGAGAGGAGAGAAGAGAGCTTGGAAGATGTATTAGTTTTCTACTGCTGTTAGAACAAATTACCCTCAGTATAGTGGCTTAAATAACTCAAATTCATATCTTACAGTTCTATAAGATAGAAGTCTGACTTGAGTCTCACTGGCAGGGCTGCATTTCTTTCTGATTGCTCTAGGAAAGACTCCTTTTTATTGCCTTTTCCAGCTTCTAGAGGCTGCCCACATTCCTTGGTTCATGGCTCCTTCCCCTGTCTTCAGAGCCAGCAGCATAGTACCTCTCTGGCCCTGCTTCCATGGTCGTCACATTACTTTCTCTACCTCTCTTCTTCTGCTTCCCTTTTCTACTTGTAAGGACTCATAATTACATTGGACCCACCTGGATAATCCAGGATAATCTCCCTATATTAAGGTTATTTTATTAGCAACCTTAATTCCATTTGCACATTAATTCCCTTTGCCATGTAGCCTAACATATTCACAGGTTCCAGAGATTAGGATATGGACATTTTGGATGGGATATTAGTCTTTCTACAACAGAAAGCCTCACAGAATAGGAGGAGAAATGGACAGTGAAGGTCATTTCATGTAGACAACAGCAGATACAAAGGATTGGGGGCTTTGGAGAGTGTTCAGGGTAGGTTTTGAGGAACTATAGTTTAGTATCACTTCGTAGTATCATACAACAGGCCATTACATGTGCCATTTATCCAATATGTTTTGTTCTTAAAGTTTACATATAATTATGTTTACTACATATCTCAGCAAAATATCTTACAATAAGCAGTACTCTTTGGGGGCAGTACAGTGTTACAGCTAAGAGCATGTGCCATGGAGCCATAGGCAGTGGGTTCTAGTCCCACCTCTACCATTTATTAGACTGATACTGGTAAGGATTCAATGAGATCAAGAATCTCAAGTACTTTGCTCTGCCCCTGGCATATAATAAGCCCTTAATAAATGTGAGCTGTTATTATTGTCATACTTAAACTATGCCTTAACCTAATGGTTTATAACTTGCCACTCTCACTTTCTCTCTTTTTTTTTTTTTTTGGCCTCGCCGTGAGGCTTTTGGGATCTTAGTTCCCCAACCAAGGATTGAACCCCGGGCCCTAGGCAGTGAAAGCACGGAGCCCTAACCACTGGACTGCCGGGGAATTCCCTTACTTTCCCCTGAATGTCCGCTTCTTCCTGGAAAAAAAAGAAAGCAATGATAGGAAGAATATTTCTGACCTATGCAACCTGCTGAGATAACATTGTTATTATCAAGCTCAAACTGTCTAACTGCTGGGCCCTTAATTCAATCTAGAATCTAAGGACTCTCTGCCCCTGCTGCTTATGCCAGCAACCCCAAATGGTATCTATAACTGAGTTTTAATTTGGTTACGAAGCAGAAGACAGAAGAACATGGGGGGTGGGGAAGGGGGTGTTCCAGGCTGAACTGAAACTTTCGAAGGCAGGATTAATAACAGCAGCAACAACAGCAAAAGTGAGTGGGACTCAGAGATGCCTGGATACAAATCTTTTTTTATTTCTGAATGTAATTCCAGGAAAATCTTGGCTTTATTTTATCTGGGACTGAGATAAAGTCAAATTTCGATAGGAATTTGGGAATACATATATTTCCTATTAGGTGCTGACTTCTGGGACTACATTTGTTAACCAGTGACTGAGAACATGTACAAATGACCTGGCTTTTCAGGTCAGTTGTCTGACAACCAAATGGATACACTACTTTATCTGACCCCCAAAAGTTTACCAGCTGTTCTGAAAGGGGGCACTGGGCAATTATGGGGGAAGTGGAATGTTTGTTGCTTAATATTATACTGACAAAATGGTAGGAGGATCTTGAAAAGAGGATGAGTTATAACGTTTTAAAAATAATCAGGCTAAAATGATATCACAAAAACTATTTAAGTAATTATTAGGTAGTGAGCACCTTTAAGTTTGTCTCGCTTATCTTTGTACCCTCCATGGTGCCTTATAGAACACTGTAGGTACTTCTGTGACTTGTTGTCAGCTATTTGATTAAAAAATAAAAGGGATCTACTGGCTCCCACAAATGAAAAAGTCCAGCGGTCAGATGGAGATCAGGTGTGGCTCCATCAGGGCTCTGGCCCCTGCGTTTTGCAACATTCTCCACAGAGACACTCCACAGAGTGTCAGCTCTCTCTGTAGGCCGAGAGAAAGACAGCTTCACTCCTGTCTCTTCACAACACATAGAAGAGGAAGGGTCACCTTTCCAGTTGCTTCCTAAAGCCACTTTCCTTAGAAGCTACCAAAGAAACTTCTCATGAGAACATCTCAATAGCCTAAATTGGGTCACATGCCTATCACTGAGTCAATCCCTATGATCAGGGCTTTCCTCTTCACATCTTATTGGCCCAGATTGGGTCACATGCTCATCAATGAACCAATCCGTATGGCCAGATGAATGTCATGCATTGGTTGCCTTAGGTATGGACTTACGAGCAATTCACTTTGACCAGGGGAGGGAGATTTCTCTCAGAGTCATCAAGCCCATTCCTGGAGCTGGGGCTGGGGTTCATTTCCCCTGAAGGTGTTAGACTGTGTCCCTTTTCAATAGAGAAAGCCCCTGGTTGCACGTGTGCTGGTCAGTGTTGCAGTTCCCATTCAGTCTTTGCAATAACTCACGTAGCTGAACTGAGGTCCTCCCCAGTGGCTCAGGAACCAGCTCAAGGTCTCCCAGTAAGTGGTGGAGTTAGAATTTCTAGGTTTTCTGATTCCCAAGTCCATCCTCCTTCTAACACACCACCCTTCCCGAGTGAATGAACAAATAATAACACACCACGCTTCCCAGGTGAATGAACAAGTAAATGTATGGTGGAAACAGGGCTCCCTGCTCTGAAAGGGTAAGAGAGTAATGGTTAATGTGGAAGAATGTTTTTCTCTGAAGCGTGGCCATTCCCCCAGGAGTTAGGTGACACTGAGAAGACCTCACTCCTCTCTCTGCTTGTTTCCTCATTTATAAAATAGTAGTTGTGCTAGATCTTACCTCATTGGGATGTTGTGAGAATTAAGTGAGGTAATGCAGATAATGAACTTGGAACAGTGTTCCTGGCCTGAAGGTGGTCAACACCCTTACCCAGGGCAGGTCTACTTTGGGGGTAATTGGATATTTATCCAATGGACAATAAAATTACACTTCTCCCTTCTCTACAGGATTAAAAGGGGATAGAAGTATTTATACATGTGAAAACCTCCTGAGTGTTTAGCATCATAGGGATTTAGAATTTGTAGAAAATTTCCAAGTGTATTCAAACTCCCTTGCAAGGGTATTTGGAACTTGAGGTGAGTTGGGGAGAAGTCTGAAAATCCATGGAATCACTTTTTTTTAGAGCTTAATCATACCCAAAACTTATTCATTGTTCTCAGTTATCCCGATGATGTCCTGATGCTGTCCTGCCTTCTTCATTTCCTCTCAAAAAACTCATCTTCCTCTCTGCACCCTCATTCCATCTTTTCTCCCCATAATTTAGTACATATGTATATATCTTTTCCTACAAATTTGAGATAAGCCATTCTTTTTTTGTTTTAAATTTATTTTTATTTATTTATTTTTGGCCGCATTGGGCCTTAGTTGCTGTGCACAGGCTTTCTCTAGGTGTGGTGAGCGGGGGCTGCTCTTCATTGCGGTGCACAGGCTTCTCATTGCGGTGGCTTCTCTTGTTGCCAGCACGGGCCCTAGGCGCGTGGGCTTCAATAGTTGTGGCTCATGGGCTCAGTAGTTGCGGCGCCCGGGCTCTAGAGCACAGGCTCAGTAGTTGTGGTGCACTGGCTTAGTTGCTCCGCGGCATGTGGGATCTTCCCGGACCAGGGCTCAAACCCGTGTCCCCTGCATTGGCAGGTGGATTCTTAACCACTGTGCCACAAGGGAAGTCCCAGTACGTATATTTTGGGGGGGAGGAATTCACGGTGTGATGCAAATGACCGGGTTTGGAGTGGTGTGAAGGAGGTAGTGGGATGTCAGATAGGGAGGGAGCATCTGGTCATTGGAGGGAGAGGCTCACCCTCCTGGTTCTAAGCATTGCACAGAGACTGAATTTTCTTCCCCAAGAAATAGGAAATAATATTTTAATCTTCAGTTTACAATGAAGAGCATGGGGGCACAGAAAGAGAAAGACAGGTGTTTAGACTCTTTTGGAGTATTGAAATGATTGTGCATATTCACAAAGACAATAGTTACTGCTATTAACCATCTCTGCAAGTAGGGAAACCATTCTTTGGCTTCCTCATTAATTCATGCATTCAGTTAGCGTTAATTACTTACTAGTGCCCAGCACTATTGTTAGGCCATGAAGGGCTTATGAAGAAATGTAAATTCTGTCCATTATAAGGCATTTACAGAAGGCAGTTATGGATAAGATAGCATCATGATCAGGTAATGAATTTTATAATACTATATGTAAGTGGCCAGTTTGGATATCAAATGAAACTGGAAACTGCCACAGGAAACTGGCTGCCTGTGGAACATTCTGTATATCTATGAATTTATTTTTATTTAGGTAAACTCGTTGGAGATATACCTTAGTAGTATGTCAAGAAATATCCTATAAACCTTTGTAGAATATTAGATGCATCTCAATTGGGTTTGTATAAAATAGGCGGAAAAATTTTACCGGTAATACAAGGCGGAGAGACATTGTATAGAGTAAAATATTTCGACATTGTATAGACTAAAATATTTCACATTTTGGTCAGTTGTTTGTGGAGTGATACATTTTAGACTCTGACTTATGGTTTTGGCCTTAGAAAGGAAAAGAGGCATGATACTATGAACGTAATGGGTATAAATAATAATTTTTAAAAATTGCATCACTGATGTGTAAGCAGGAGAGTCTGGGCTGACTGCACTTGTGGCAAAATTAGTAGAAAGATCAATTTAAAAGTTTTATTAGAGTATCACACACTGATAACATTCTATTATTTGTATTACTAACTTAGGAAGGTGAAATGGAAAATTTTCATCTTAAACATTTAGCTCCCCTCTTTAAGTTGGCAAACACTGACTTTTTCCACTGTATTTCTACATAACTGGACTCTTGCTAGCTCCTGGGTGTGTATGTGTATGTGTGTTGATAGTTAGGCATACTATCACTGATGCTGTTAGTTCAACTTATCTGCATTTTTGAGGTAAAACTCTCTATAGACACTTTACAGCAGTAGGAATCTGATCAAGGTTCTTTGCAAGTTTGTAAATGCTGTCAGATCACTCAGACTGACACAAGTAACAGTTCTCCTGAAGGTTTGCAGTTAGGATGTTCCCTCCAGGGTCTACTGTGTTCCACTGCTATAGCTCTGAGATTGTGAATTATCCTATTTCGTATTCTAGCTTTGTGTGAGCAGATACCCTAGAGTTAACGCTTTTTGTGCCCTTTCTGATGCTGATTCCTCCTCTTGAAATGTTCTCCTTTGTTTATCAATTCTCTACCCACTCTTTGAAGCCCAGCTGAAACAGCCAAGCTACTTACTCCCTGTTCTGTAGTAGGAAATTATTCCTTCGTCCTCTACACTCAGTTGTGCTTGTCTGACATTAATTAGAAGATGCCTTTTACTTTATACCCTTGCAATGGTATTTTTACACACATTCAAAGAGCATGCATGGTTATTTTGTAGGATAGTAATGTTGAAAGGACTTGAGGCTTCTAGACTGGCAAACCTAGATCTGTCTCCTACTCTCCTTAACTGTTTACTGAGTTTCAAGCTTCCTTACTCCTAAATAGGAGACTGCCAGTGGCCATCTCATATGATTGCTTTGATGAGATAATATATGTAAAACACCACCATTTCTTGAGTGTTTGCTATATCCCAGGCCCTGGGCAAATGCTTTATGTAACATCCTCTCATGTACAATGCCTACATGTGTTGATTCCTTTGCCCCCAATCCTGGGACAGAGTAGGTATTCGCTGAATATTTCTCAAATGAATGAGAACTGGACTTGAGCTGGCAGCAGGGCCCTGTCTGCTGAGTCAGCTGGCGTGAGTCAGCCGTGGAGATGCATGCAACTAATGACTCCAGAGAGGAAAGATACAACTGGGTTGCAGTTCCCACCTATCTGGCTGAAAGGCTACCATGGCATTCCTAAGCACAATGGAAAGCTCGTGGAGAAAGGAGAGTGTCATTTCTGAACCGCACTATTTCCTTTTCCACCATCTCATTATTCTCCCCTCCCCAACTCATGCTGACCAGTTCAATCCAGAAGAGGTACAGAGCTCATTCTGAGTCATTCCATGGTTGTATTGAGAACACTGCATTTTAACTATATCCCATGGAATATAAGGACATTGCAGATCTACCTTCCTAGCAAAAAAAAAAAAGAAAGAAAAAAGTCAACCAAAGCATTGTACCTGTTAAGTGGTAGGTAAATGTCTTAGGAATGTTAGAAGCTTGTGAAAATCCCACCTAAATAAAAAAATGGCATTCCCACCCTTGGGCTCTTATAAGTGAAGAGAATTTTGGAATCCAGGTTGATGACTCATAACTTTCCCAGTGTTTTATTTCCATGAGCCATTGATTAAAGTAGGGTGTAACACTATATATTTCTCTTCCAGCTATTCCCATCAAGTGGGAAGTTTTGGAAGCTTCTGTAAGCCCCTAGGATATAATTTCATGCATCGAAACCATTGTATTTGAAATGATATTTAAGGTACGTTGGAAAGGTTTTTTGCAACCTCCATTGAGGCTTGTCTTGTTCCTGGGGAGCAGTATGTACAACAAAAGAATCTGGATGAAGAGAATTTCCCGTGATGCATTGAAGGGTCAGTGTTCCCATCTTGCTCTGCTCCGGAAGGCTGGAGTTAATGAGGAAGAGTTTTTATGTGAACGTCAGGCCTGTTGCCATAACTAGCCACAGTGGAATAGTCATGGCAACTTCCATCACTTGGTTTCTTTGTTTTTGTGATACTGCTGCATGCTTCATTTTATGAGTATTTTCTTCTCTTGTGTGTGGTTGAACCCCCTTCTATTGCCATCTTGGGCTTTTGGATACTTCTGTTTAAAAAGAGAGGAAGAACAGAGGGAGAAACTGGAAAACTGACAGAATTACATATCTTAAGAACTTATTACTTTATTTCCCTCCCTCCACTTCTGCTGACAGATATTCTGGTGATTAATATTCTGATGAGTTTGTGTCTTTGGGAAAGGAAAAAAATGCCTTCCCTGAAGGGAATCTTGAAAAGCGGATCATAACGAGACAGAGGAAGTATTGTGAAAACTGGACTTTTTTGGTGATGGCATACCTTGGATACAGACCAACTCTAGTAATATTATTTCTGAAGTAAGATAAATGAAAATTGTCAACAATCTTTGGTGAGTCATTTGTGTACTTGAGGGCTTTTATCTTGATCACAGCATCTGCTACCTGAATGGTAATTTATAGTTCAGTGAGAGCCCTGGAATAGAATACAAGGACTGGTGAGAATCTAAGTGTCTTGAGATATCCTCATTCATTTCATTCATGAGGGTGAATAATATTCTCACTGTAGAAAGGTCTAACTGGAGAATACTGTGTGCTTTACTTACATTGACTCCCAAGGTGGAAGTCCACGCATCTGTGGCAGTACATGTAGGGAACCATTAACAGTTGGCTTTCTGGGGACAGCCTCTTGAGGTCTCTGACCAAACCAAGCAGAAGGACTGGGGTCACAGCTTAGGTGGGGTATGAAGTTGAGGATGTTGGATTCTTAAGAATGGTCCACTATATAGGTGCAACATATGCAGGGAATGTGCCTCCATTCCTAGCAGCCCGTGTTTAGAATTTTACATCTTGTAACACTTCCATCACCTTCCTCTCTTTTCTGCTTATTCTTTACTTTAAAAAGTTGCCAAAGGCATCTTCACCTATCCATTTTCCAAGTTATGTGCCTTCAATCCTGTATATTAGAAAGACCCTTTTGCCATTTTCCACTTTTTAATTTTTCTCTCCATTTTACTACTGCGTGTTTTTTTATTTAACTTGTTTATGCTTTGACATTAACTCTTGTTGAAATGCTGACGCTTTTGCATGTTAAAAAAAAAAAAACCCGTTCAATAAATAAGGCCCAAGAAGAAGGTGAAGTGTCTCCCGGCTGTTAGCCGGTTCTGGAGTTCTTTGACTCCCTGGCGCACGGGAAGGACTATGTGCTTGATCGCGTCGAGAGGGAGACACAAGCTCGGCCTTCGAATTGGCCAGCCTGGTGACCAGCGAGCCCGTCCCCCCTTCCCCCTCCCGCGCTCACACTCAGGAAGCAGCTGCCTACAGGCCGGCCCTCGGCGGCCGCACACACATCCACTCTCCTCCCAGGCCGCCTCCCTCCCTCACCCCCTCCCTCCCTCCCTCCCTCCCTCTCTCCCTCCCCTCTTCCCCCTTCCCCTCTCCCTGCAGCCGCGTCCACACTGCGCCGCCAGGGCAGCCCAGAGCGTGGCGCGCACGGGCACTAGCGCTGGGGCCGCCACCACTGCCCCTCCCCGCAGCCCCGTTCGCTGCCCGCAGCCGTCTAGGCTCGCACCAGCGTCCTCCCGACGGAACCCGCCGAAAGCAGTTAGCCAGCATCCCGCGCCGGCCCCCAGACGCACCCCCAGGCCCAGGGCGAAGATGAACAGGACGCGCGAGGCACAAAGTCGAAACTCAACTTTTTAAAGATATTATTTGCTCCGTGTGTGTGTGTGTGTGTGTGTGTGTGTGTATGTATGCGCGCGGGGAGGGGGCGGCAGAATGAGCTGATGCCGAGGGTACAGCCACCCCACTTCTGCCCCCTCCTCCCCCTGCCGCCGCTGCCCTAGCACACGCGCGCGCACACACGGCACTTGGGCCGGGTTTCCGCGCTCTGTCCCCCTGCTTGGATGGGAGTTTTCATTTCCGAAGGAGGCAGAGCCGGGGGAGCGCGCTGAAGGGCTGGAGCCCCAAGTTTCTCCTCGCCAGCGCTGGCCGCCCGCTGTCACTCGCTCAGGCTGGCCGGGGGAAGGGACCCGCACGCCAGGCTTTGTTGTGGAAATCCCGGTTACCTGGTAAGTGGATGCCATAGGAACTTTGCTCGCAGGCGAGAGACGGGAGAAGCCGGGCGCTTGAGAATGTGGGGGAGTTGCAACGCTCAGAGATACAAACTAGGTATTAGAACTGTTTCCACGCTGAGCGGGTGGCGTTCGCTCAGGTTTAAGAATACGTGCACTCCAACACCCAGATTCTCTAGAAGGTCTGTTTACTGAGATAGATAACAATTCTCAATTAGGAGTCAAGCCGTGTTCTCGTCAGTTGTCTAAAAGCGTCGACTGAAGAAGACGGAGAGGAAATCAACAAGGTTTTAAAGTTTTTCTAATGAGGAAGACTTTTTTTGTTTTTGGCTTTTCTTCTAAACTACAGGGTCCAGAAGGCTACAAAATCAGGGCAGGTTACGGAACGCAAGGGCATGGTTGTGCACGCCACCCATGAGTCCCCACTGAAGGGAAACTTTGGAGAAGTGGGAATTGATGGGTTGACATGAGGTCTCTCTCGCGCTCACGGGGCTTTAGTTGCCTTTGCCAGTTCCACGTGTTTGTGGAGCTCTAACGAAGGCTGTTTTCCATGTTGTGCCTCACCCAAGCCCATGTCCCTCCCCATTGCTCCGGAGGTCCTCCGGTAGGGGGTACATTAACTCCTCGTGGGGACGGGTCCAGCGACTCGCAGCCGCCAGGTCTTGTAACTATAACTATAAACCCACGCCGCAAAATGCACAGATTCAGACGCGCACACTCCCCACTAGGTTTGTCACCTCACATTTACATTTTTATAGGGCCCGACAAAATGTCAGCACTGTTTGGGAAATGTCTCAGTCTCGGGGACTTTGTCCTGCGCACAACTCCAGTCCCTATAAATGACCCTGTGTGTATTCTGAAGTCGCCCGAGGCCGCTTTCTGGAAAGCGTGAGTGAGCAGCCGGCTTTCTCCTAAACACACACCTTGCCCAGAGCGACACTTCGAAGTTACTCACTGGAGCTGACAAGTCACTTCGGTGATGAGGAAGTCACCCAAATGTCTGGAAAACTTGGCCCTGACGGATTTGTCATCCTATGGATGATTCAATTAGGTACCTGTAGGGAGAAACTTTCTGAAAGGTCATTTCTGGCTTCCTGAGTCGCACCCTCGACTTGGGGGTGTCTAAGAGGCAAGAAGTGAAAGAACAAGGATTAGGGCGATAGCTGGGTGGGGGCTTCGGGCCGGCGGGAGCGTGCGCTCCCGGGAGCGGCGAGCAGGCTGCGACTTCCTCGGGATCCGGGATTGGGCCGGGCAGCGCGCTGCTCCCTGCCTCTTGGACTTCCCAGCCGCGGGCCAGCCGCAGCGCTCATTCGGCCCCGACTTACTCAGGACTGGGTTGCACAACAGGAAGCCTGCACGAGTTTGTTTTGTTTTGCTGCGCTCGGTTGCGGACAAGGCCGAGGGTTAGGGGCAGAGGCGGCCAGGGAGTAACGGGGTCGCAGCAGCGCGTCCCCAGCAGGGCTTTGTCGCCTCTGCCTCCCCGGACCCGCCCCTCACTCCTTGCCAGAGAGCCCAGGGGCATGGGCCTCGGATCTCCGGTGGCCAAGATACGGGGGGTCATGAGCAGATAAGTGCTGCCCTTCTCCTGTCCTGCCCCACACGCTTCTCCTTCGCCCGGCGGGTCCCCGGCACCTCTCCCGATCTCTCCAGCCCTCCTCCTGGCTGGAGAGCCCCCCCACCTCGGTATTCCTCACCCCCTTACTAGGCTTTCCCGGACATCAGCTGGGCCCTCATCCCTGCAGCATCTAAACCCAGGGCAGGGGGTGGGGGTGGAGGGTACTTCCGGAAACGCAGGGACTTGATAGCAGGAATTGCGGCCCCTTCTTGCAGAGAAGAGGGCTTTGCACCCTCTCCCCACCTACTTGTAGGACATAGCGTCGCCCCAGAGTTTGGGCCCGGGGCTCTGGAGTTTGAGAAGAGGAATGTTCTGCAGCTCCCCCCAGTGGACCAGTTCCCTTTAGGTTGTGGAAAGAGGGAATCTCACGTATGATGGGATCTTGGTTATCACCTACAGATGAGGAAACTGAGACCCAGAGAGTTTTAGGAGTTTTGCCCAGGGCCTCAGAGCCAGTTGTCACAGTCGCAGGGCAGACAATCAAGTTTCCCAGTTCCCAGTTCAGAGAGCATTCCTTGGCCTGAAGGTGAACTCAAGACAAATGCAGAGTCTCATTCTGTCCCTTCTGAAAGCTTTGATGAGTCATGATTTCTGCCTTGGGAGTTAGCCAGACGTCTGTTTCCCTCTCTGTAGCATTTCTGACTGGACCTCCCTTTTTACATAAATGGGGAAACTTTTTTTTTTGTATAAAATTGATTTGTATTGGTTTAAATTTTCCCATTCCTTCTTTTCTCCCTCCTTCAAGTTTGCTTACAGTGAAGTGTGAAACAGCTGCAACCAGCAAAATTTGTAGAAAAAGGATCTGCCACAATGACTGTTTGAAGCCACTTAGAGACAGGAGAGTGTGATGTTATTTTTGCAATTGGGAACTGTTGAAGTTTAATGATCGCCTTTGAATGCTTTACAGTTTTCATATGTTTTCACTAGTTGTCTATGCAGCCAGATTAGCCCTAACACTACCTTGGAAAGGAAGAGTGGGGATTTCTTTTCCAGTTACTTTCAAACACCTTTCCTTGTTGGTAGTTGAAGTCCTTTCCTTTGTTACCCAGAGGACTCAGTAATCCTGCAGTGTGAATAGTTAAATCTAATTGCTGCTGTAACTCCATCTCTCCTTGGTTCACATTAGGCCAGTTTGAGAGAGCATCTTTTCTCTGGTTCCCGATAACATACAAGTTCCTTAATAGTAAAGAGTCTGTCAGAAATTGAATACTTGGGGGGTCGGTTGGTTTGCTTGGGAGGAACTGATCATGTACCAGCCCTACCTTCATTTATATGGCAGAAAGTGGTCTTTCCATCATTTCAGAAGAGAGCTCAGTGTTCTTAGTCTTTTTTCTCTGAGTGTTCTTTCCTGCTAGTAAATTAATTTGAGGACATTCTTTCCGGTGTTGTCTCTCTCATATTGTAGTTATTGATCTCTGGAGTTGTAATGTTAATTTGTAGTTCTTCCAGAGTATAGAAGGAGTACTTCTTGAAGGAGATAATTCAGGAAATGGCATCCTGTGCACATTCTCTTCCTTGGAGAAGTCATTTTCTGTGTAATTATTTTCTGTAGAGGATATTATAAGGAAGATTGAAATACAAGACTTAACATTTAACTTTTCTTAAAGTTTGGTTGGCTCATAGACTCAATCAGGACTGAAAATAAATTTAAAACATAAATAAACGGCACATAGGAAATCTGTGCAATATAACCATGCTGCCTTACTCTTTCCAGGAGGATAAAACTTACAATAAAGTCTTTGAAATGACATTAACATGTAGTTTGATTAAAAGATGCTCAAATTCCAAGTTTTCCTAGTTTTCCACTTACTTGAGGCAGAGTTGACACAAAGTCCAAAATTTTTATTGAGATAAAATATTTTTATTGAGATAAAATAAAATATTGATAAAGTACATACATCTTAAGCTTGATGAATTTTCACAAACTGAACACAACTGAATAACTAGCATCTGGATTAAGAAATGGAACATTACCAACACCCCAGAAACATCACTCTTACTCTCTTCTCATCACTGTCTTCCCCCAGCCCTTCCAGTCACTGTGTTCTCCTCAAGAGTAATGACTGCCTTAACTTCTACGAGATGTAATAATGTTGCCCGTCTTTTTAATACCTTATGTAAATGGGATAATTCAATATGCACCCTTGGGTCTGGCTTCTTTTGCTGATATAACAACCTTTTAGTAGGTCAAATAATTTGGACTCCCCTTTAAAGTTTAGGGGAACATTTTGGCTTGCAGAAATTGGTTGGTCAGGCGTTACTTAATATGACAGAATTAAGGAAAAACGCTGACAGAAGCAGAAGCCCTATTCTCCATCCTAATGACTGTCTGATTAGGGAGACTGAACATGAGTGAAGCCAGCTTAGGGTGAGCAAGGAGAATGCTGAGGAGCAGCTACCACCGTGACAGCCCAGAATGCATTCGGCAGTCTCTCTGTTAGGGATAGCACACCCCCCCCCACTCCCCCAACATGCAAAGAAGCGCCTGGGTGAAAGTACTGAAATTACTGTATTTGTTTTGTGACTTTTAGTTAGGATTTCTCATTGTTCACGAGTATGCCAAGGTAAAGACAAGAATAATATGCTGGCTCAGAAGAGTGAGATGGAGTTTTTATGCTGCTTTGTTCTAATAAAGAAAGGAATAGACTGGGAGGAATAGACCAGGAAGCACACAACTGTAATTAAACTGGTTCAACAAGGCACAGAGCGTAAGGTTCATGATTTTATGGTCACACCTTACTTAGACTATATTTATTCAGGCAATAAATGATAAATATAGGATATTAATGTATAAATATATAATTATATATTTCATTTATACTATGCTTTTCAGTATAAATAAGCAGTACAGTGTGATAACTATAAATATAATAAATATATGTGCATAAATGTATATGAAAAGTCAATATGTGTGACACAGGTAGTGTGAAAAATATAAATATAAAGGTATAATATAAAATAATCTGTGTACCTATAAGGGCTGGGGAGAGTTCAGAGGTAATTTAGACACAGTCCTAAAACTTAATGAAATTAGAATTTAGACAGGAAGATGAAACATAGGCAAATAACTATAAGGCAATGCAGAAAGTTATGAATGTTAAAGGAGGTGTACATAGAGTGAAATAGTCAACATTTATTGGATCCTTCTATGTACCAGACAGTGTGCTAAACAAGTAACGTGCATTATCTCATTTAATATTCTGTAATGCTGTGAACTAGGTACAACAGTGTAATTCTCACCATTTTACAGATCAGAGACAGAGGGATTAAGAGAGGATCAGAGAAGGCCTAAGGTGGGGTGGGCCTGGAGGTTGAATAGAATCTGGATTTGGGGAAACAGAGGGCAAAAGAAGGGAGGAGGGGAAACACCACTCAGGTGGACTCAAAGGCAGTATGTAGGATGAACAGAAACAAGGATCTAATCATTTTCTACTGTGGGAACAAAATCAGGGGATTTATTTGTAAAACTGGAATCATGAAGGCTCTAAGTAGTTGAAAGCAGACTTGAAGTAAAGAAAGCTGGTGGGGGCCATTCTTGTCTGACATGATCTCTTCAGGCCAAGAATGGGAACAACTACACATTCCTTCAGGTGCAGCAAGCCTTGCTGAACTGCAGATGGGCAGATAGGATTATAGTGCAAGATCAGACCCCATCCCAGGCTCCTTGATAAAAAGGTCAGGCTTTCTCATTGTCAGTTATTTCAGAAGTTCTGAGCCAGATCTATGAAGTTTCATTTCTAGGCCTGCTGAATACTGTACACACAAAAGTAACCAGATGCCAGGCCTACATATGAATTCTTGTTATTCCTGTGTGTGAAGAAATGGATTAATGTTTTCTCAACCTTTGCAGCATGACCAATAGATTCCACTTCTGTCTGTAACTTGACTGAGTCATTCATGTAGGGTTTTTTTTTTTTTTTTAAATAAATATGTTGTCATGTTGGTTAAGGGCCTAGTCATTGTTGTGGACATTCATACTTCTGCAGTGATGTCAGTGAACATAATTTAACTTGTATAAAACTTCTGTCTACCAACAGCTAAAAATAGTTACATTGGTTACTTTTAAGGAATAACTAACTACACTGAAGGAAAGAAATCACTCAGTTACACAAGTGATAGGGATAATTTAATATATTTGAATATTTGGTTTAATGAGTGCTAAATTCAATTTATTTCTAGAATCTTCCATAGGTAGATGTTTATTATCCTTTTGAACATATAGTGAGTTTTAGCTTTGCAAATAGCTATTCATATGGGCTGAGTAGTTATTTATACATACTAGGTGACAAAGAATGCACTTTCATTTGCCGTATTTTACAACCTGTGTATCTCCTTGTGTGAGGATGGATTTTTTTTTTTTAAAGAAAAATCTCCAGCCAGTTACTTTTCTTTTATATTTCTGAAGAAGGCTTTGTGTCTCAAACCATGGCCATGTGGTGTTTGTTCACTCTTTGCAATTCAGGTAATTAATTCAGTGGTGACATCACTGGGAATGTGTTCGTTTTTCCATTTCAAATTCCTCTTCATAGGATCTGATGGTTAACTCGTATTAAGAACAGATTTCAAAAAAAAGTCAGTTCTCAAAGGCAGTTATGTGTTAATTTATACTTTCCCTCTTTATCACTGTAAAAGTGAAGTTTTATTCCAGGGAAGGTCATGTACCCTTTAGAACAGGGAATATATAAAATTGTCAGTCATTTTGATCCTGATTCTGGTAGTCAGTTGGTTAATTGATATTTGTAGAGCACAGTTGATCAGTTGATGCTAAATAAAAGATAAAGTGAAAGATAACAGTGGTAGGAGTGTAGCTTTGTGTGATTTAAGCCTTATTTTTCATAAAGCTAAAAATGTCAAACATTTAGATCTTTTCTTTATTACGGCTATATTATGGTATTTGTTTTACTTTGGTTGTTTAATTCTGTCTATGTCTACAGATATTCCTGTTAAGTACCTGGGCAGGCAGATAGTCCAAATGCTTCCATAACAGTAGCTTTTATGCTTTTTTGTCTGCAACCCACCAGAAAATATATTTTTCATCTTACCCAGAATACACTATATGCATATAGATATGCAGACATATACACCCACAAATCATTAAAAGGAAACAATTCTTAACCATTAATATATTTGATGCACATTGATAGCTTCTGTTTTATTCTAGTTGGTTCTATTTCATTAAAAAATGTTTTGCCATTGAATAATTGATTTCAGGGCTCACCAATGGATTGCCGTCAATTTGAAAAACAGTGCTTTAGAAACATTACTTTGTTAAACATAGATCTAGGAACTTATGGCCCATATTCACCTTGGGCCAATGCATGGGCCAAGGCATGGTTACCTTTCTGAACTTACCTATGTTTGTCTCAAAAATCTTTTTGGTTTCAAGTTCGTTCTCATTGTGTGTGATTTCTTGCAGCTGACTAAGGGAATCCCTAACTATCCCCCTCTCTGTTGCCGTTTTTTGGTAGGGCCATATTTTTCTAGAACTTTCTGTACTCATTGATGAGTTCATGACTGAGGCAAAGTTGATGAAACACTTGTAGGTAATTGCTACTAAAAATAGTGACATTTAGTAAGTTAGGGGGATATGAGAGTTGCATAGATGCATTGAAGTGTGGAAAGTAGATTCTAAGAGAGGTTATTGAACTTCTAATAATGCCCTCCAGCAGTATTTTCTTGAAGGTTCTATATTTCTTCCAGATATCCGTAATCACTAGCATCGTGTGGAATGTTCTCAATGCTGCTTCTGATTTTTAAGTTAGGATTAACTAACTACAGAATAAATTCCTGCATTAGATTTGGTCATTTTTTAGCACTGCCTTCCCCTCCCCTTCCTTCTCTCTCCTTCTTTCTGTCCCTCTTCTCCCTTTCCCTTTCCTTCCTTTCCTCAGTGTCCTGTCCATAATGACTACCCACATTTTTAGTATCGTAGCCACTAAATTTGATTAAAAAGGCACTGCCAGATATTTTACTCTATAAATTTAGGGAAGATTATTTTTATTTTTAAGAAAATTTTATATAAAAAGTTAAAATGTGTATCTCTCTAATTCGATAGCAAAGAGTTGTAATCACAGATTAAAACAGAGTCAGGAATTCTATTAGATGGGATCCATAAGTTCATTATATAATCTTTTCTGAGTGGTCTTTGGTAGAATGGTCTTGAATTTCTGAAGGGAACACTGATTTGTCTTCATACTTTTAAGTAAAGTATGGTATAACTCAAAGCTAAACTTCTTTGATTTCATTTTATTGGTGATTATATTGCTTGAGTAATAGCTATAAACATCTTAGTATTCAAAATAAATATGTTAATATTCTCGAATTACATATATTAGACCTTGGGAGTGCCCAAGTGACTATACGGTCTATATGTACTAGTTACAAGGTGTAACCTCCCCAAGTTTCCACTCCACATCCCAAATATGGAATTATTCCATCCCTGTTTCTGTGTGACCTCTGTTGTAAAGTCTGTGAGAGTGTCAGTCTCACTGTATAAAGTTATGAAAACACGGAAATGATCAACTAAACTTTGTTGCTGGTTACTTAATATACTTTCAGTTTAGAGAAATGATATTGTATGCATCCAGTGCATTTCCTCTATAGTATCCTCCAGCTTCGCAGGCACATGTTTGCACTTTCCTCTTGTTAAAATTGCAGACAAGAATAATTTTGATTTATTGGTGACATCTAATATAGCTGTGTTTATATTGTTGCCAATAAAATGACTTACACGATTGGTGTTTGTTTATACAATCTTTTCTGAGGAGTCAGTCACCTGTGTTAAGACAAGGTACATTCTGCTTATTAAAATGAACTCCTAGGATCTAAGAACATTCAGCTCTATCTGTCCTTGATTGAATTGCAAAACGTGCTTCACACTGCAGCAGTGCACGAGAATACCTTATATTATCTATCAATAGGCTTTTCATTTCTATATTCTTCTGGCTACAAAGCTGTAACTAGAGAAACCCATGGGAATAGCAGGGGCCTATTAGCGATCAAGGCAGTGATGTTGAAAAGGCAATGTTAATGAAATTATACAATCATTAACCCGAAGCGGGAAAAATAAAAAGAATCAATAAAAACTCTATTTTAGATGGTTTAGACGTATATATAAGAAGCCAGCCCAGGAGCAGTTTGTTTGCTGACAGGCATTTTGTGTCTCATTATCAGGTTTTCTATGCAGGGTAAGAAATGCTTGTGGCATAAGGAATGGAAAATGTAACAAAGGCTAAATGTAGCCTAAGGAAATGAAATGATGTATGAAAATTAATAATTAACTGGCTCATCAGATGAATTATGACTCTAGATGAGTCTGTTAATAATATTAACTAAGAAAGGGCTTTTGGCTGTAAATAGACATTATAGAACTTGTGTTTTTGGAATTTTCTTGAAGGGATGAGTTAACATTGTTCTGTGTAATCTTTTAATCCACACGGCACAGTGCCTTGAGCTTTGGGTAGAAGGTAGGGTCATGATCTTGTATTTTGATTAAAGTCATAGCTTTTCCAGAAATCTAATGAAATTATCATTAAGTGATTTTGTGCCTTGGTTTTCTTAGGAGTTAAGTAACTTCCTCTCTGACTTGACTTACAGGAATGTGTTTTAAGAGTTTTCAAGTGGCCGAAAGGAAAGATTTATTAACTTATGTTGACTCATATAGCAGGATGAATGAACATTTTCATTGTTAGAACCAAAGGAGTATTAAAAATCTAAATGTATTAATATGTCAGATCCAAAGTACCCTAAATTTATACTTCCGGGGGTTCCATGCTTTTCCTTTTTCTTCTTTTTTTCTGTTGATGCTTAGGTTTAGAGTAGTTGGATGGAGGACAGAGGAGAAAGTAATGGTGGAGAACTTGATTAAGTTTTTAAATAGAAAGATGCTCTTCCAGTGGAATCCTACCAGTCAGGTTTTGATAGTGATTAGTTGTGATTTTACTTTCTGGCAAAGTGTAGGAAAATTTAACCCAATGTTCATTTTTCAAGGTGGGTGTTGTCTTTCAGCACATCTCTGATGTGATGGAGACAGTAGAGATTACTGTTATTTTTGCTTTCATATCCACCCAATCCCTTTGACTTAAGTGCCATAGGTATAAAAATCTACATATTTATCCTTCATCGCAGTTAATGAGTATTTTCCATAATCTTCCTTTTCTTAATTATCTGGAAGAACAAAATTTCAAGTGATTATCACCAAATTCTTCATTTTGTGGATGAAAAACTGTCCAGAGATGTTGTAAATGATTTGCCACAATTAGAACAATTAGAATTAGAACACAATTAGTTAGGTGTCCTAACTTCTAGTTGAGTATTCTATTCACTCCGACTCAGTGAGGATGGGTCTTTCTTAAAAGTTAGCTGTTTATTCCTTTTTTGTTACCAAGTGGGCTTAGAATTATGATCATATGACCTGGCCAAAAAGCACGTAAAATATTATATAATATGAATAAACAAATTGATTTTTAAATTCTGGTGTCTAATGCTTAAAAAATTTGTTGGTGTAATTAATGTGAAAACTGGATTATTTGGCATATTTTCTCATACAGTTTATTTTATTTTTGTCTTGAGGCTGGTTTTTCTCAGCTCACACACCATTGACCTATTGGTTTTTCTTTATGGTATTAATCACTTTACTTTCTGGCTATTGCTTTTTTAGTAATAAAATTTAAGTACATTTTTGTTGTTGTTTTTACTTTCACCCTAAAGCTAGTTAAAACAGGAGTGTGATTTATAAAAAATAAAAATAAAATAAATATCCGGGCAGGTATGAGTTCTGATAATTAAATTCTCAGTTCTTTAATTATTTTTCCTTCTTACAAACTCACCTTCTTAATGATCTAACCAAATGCTGAGTACTTACTTATATGTTTTTTTTTTCTTTTTTCTGCGGTATGCGGGCCTCTCACTGTTGTGGCCTGTCCCGTTGCAGAGCACAGGCTCCGGACGTGCAGGCTCAGCGGCCATGGCTCACAGGCCCAGCCGCTCCGCGGCATGTGGGATCTTCCCGGACCGGGGCATGAACCCGTGTCCTCTGCATCGGCAGGCAGACTCTCAACCACTGCGCCACCAGGGAAGCCCTTACTTATACGTTTTTACCCAGATTTTTTATGAGAATTCCTGCTTATATATGATCTTGATGCCAAAATCGACTCCCTTATTTTTAAAAAACCTGGAAATGGGCATAGTCTGCAAATCTGCAGAAACTTGTCACTTGGCCCATGGTCTTAGTGACTCATATTTCCAGTCATGTTGGATAATTCCTCATTTTCAACGAATTGCCAATACAACATATTTATTTTGCCTTTTTTTTTTTTTTTTTTTTTTTTGGTTGGTACTGAATAAGTGCTTTCTTTTGCAGGGTTCAAAGTGCCTCAGAAAACACTGTTTTATCAATGAATGGAGAATAGATGGCCAATATCATCTGGCAAAGCACAGAGACATTAAATGACTCTTGCCCACAATCAACCAGTGAATCAACAGACAGCTGGTAGTATACTTGAGTTCTTCTAAATGGATGCAGCAGAAAAGGCATTGGAATTTTTCCATAATTAAAAAAAAACCTTACAACCAGTCTGGTACGAGGGTTCATTTCTTATTGTTCCATAAACAAACTTAAATGATGCAGTTTTGGATAATCTTCATTAGATTTATTTGTCCCTTCTTGGCAACTGTAGTGGAGGGAAGGACAGGAGTGAGACCTAGGATTTTTTCCGAGGAGGCATGTCAGTATTAAATGTGACAGACTGATAGAATTCTTAATAAAATGGAGACTTGATAAAGGTGAAGAAAACATTCCAGTTTTATATTGTTGGTAATTTTGGAAGTTCCTCAACATATGGGCATACACACTCAGCTTTGCAGAAGGCACAGTGAGTGCTTGGCTTGAAAATTAAATACTACAGGTTTCCCCTGCTATCTGAAAGTAGAGTGTTCCTATGAAATCTTTCATCAGCTGAAATGGCATAAAACGAAGAAGCAATTACCTTAGGACACATGTTGCTAAGGGATGCACAAAATAAAATGAGATAAAGCACAGATGTTCACAGACACAGTTCAATGCTCTGGAGGCTTGAAGTTGAGATGCTGAGCGTAGTTCCCAGCGAAGGAGCACTCTCACTGCTTGGGGTGAGTACTGCCTCTATAATGGCCCCCTGCAGAACAAATGCTAAAGCTGTTTTTGCTTTTCACCTTTTTTCATAAAAGTGAAAATCCTCCTCAAATTTCTTTTGGTTAGAGGTACTTAGGTAAGTTTTGTAAAAGCAAAGTGGCGTAAGGTGAAATTTTGAAAAGCAAGGGATACCTGTATTTTTGATTTTCTAAAACAGTAAAAAAAAATTCTTCACAAAAGGTTTGCTGTTCTTGATATCTTGTACTTGATGATTTATGGAACATTCATTTGGGAGTTGAGTTGGAAATATTCGTCTAAGACATTGAGTGGATCATAGAGAAAAAATGGGAATCATCCAGTTGAGGATATCTGGCCATTACTACTTTGCACTCAGTCTGTATTTCTTGTGTTTGTTCAGCTTTGGCTTCTTTCCATGACTATCATGTCTGTATAAAAGAATACAGATTGTGACTATGTCGGTCATTTATTTGGAGTAGTGGCACTTAGTCATGTTATTACACACATTTTGGGGAACTGTGGATCAAGGGAGGAAAAGGCCTTTCCTAATGATTTATAACCAGGAAGTACTGACATTATTATATATGGATGGATGATGATGTCCTGTGGCCACGTCACTACTTTTGGTTCTCCCTCTGCCACTTGAGGAAGGGAGTGGTAAGATGGCAGATGGAAGCTTCATGGAACTACTGTCAGTTTACTGTGTGTGGTGCATGATGAACATACTCACCTTTAGAAGGGTTGTTTTGTCCTTATGCTTTCCATAAAGCATTTCACACAGCCTTTTCCTTTTCTAGGATCTTACTGGAAGATGAGAGTATTGTGATGTTGATTCTATTTCCTTCCCCATAACTCAGGATCAGTATAGAACCAAGACTCTAACGCTGCTGTGAATATTTGGATATATGGATATATGAAGCCTTTGTGAGATTCCCATGCCTATTTTTTTATCCTTTGTAAATCTAGGGACTGTGAAAAAGATTGCTCATAGAGTAAAAATCTGAGATGGTTTAATGTCCTCATAATCTCTTTTAGAGGTTATATCGGCTTTTTAAAAATTTTTCTTGATTTAGTTTTGGCTGCACTGGGTCTTTGTTGCTGTGCAGCTTTCTCTAGTTGCGGTGAGCGGGGGCTACTCTTCGTTGCGGTGTGCGGGCCTCTCATGGCGGTGGCTTCTTCTCTTGTGAAGCACGGGCTCTAGGCGTGCGGGCTCTAGAGCACAGGCTCAGTAGTTGTGGCGCACAGGCTTAGTTGCTCTGCGGCATGTGGGATCTTCCCGGACCAGGACTCAAACCCATGTCCCCTGCATTGGCAGGCAGATTCTTAACCACTGCGCCACCAGGGAAGCCCTGTATTGGCTTTTTGTTTGTTTACTGGAATCTTTGAAGCACTAGTCTCACAGCTCATGAAGGTGATGCTTTTGGGTTTCCCAGGATGCACTGTAGCAAATGTGAGCTAGTACCGACAAATCCACTACAGAGCAAAATAAGTTTCGTTTTGCAAGCTGGCACCAGTAGATTGGTTATAGTTGCCAAGAGCACTGTGTTGAGAAGGGTTCATTGGCAAAAAAAAACAGTGCAGTGATCCATAATCCATGTCTACAACGAGTGCAGGAGGGGAGAGTGCCTGACAATGAACCATGTATTAGATAACCCTGTTCTACATAAAAGACCGTTTTGCTGAGAGTGCTTCTTTTCTTCCTGATATGAATGCTACACAGGTTGAAAACTCGTTGTAATTTATTTTCGTTTTTACTTTTAAAAATGCCTGCATTTATTTTTTTAAACAGGCTAATAAACCACACCATGGATAACTTATTGGACTTTGCCTGAAAGGAATCATTAGTGTCATTGGATATTTGACCAACCTGGCTACAGGTTTTGTCAGAATGAATGGAAGGTCATGCAGCATGAATCTCCACCGGACATCAGGAACCCCACAGGGGCCCGGGATGGTCAGTGGCCAACATATTCCTCCCATTCGAGCCCACTCGGGGACTCCTGGCCCCTCATCCTGTGGCAGCACACCAAGCCCTGCCATTGGAAGCCTTGCTAACAGCCTCCATCTCAAGATGCCCTCAGGAGGAGGGATGGCTCCTCAGAGCAACATGAATGAGAGCCCCATCCATCTGCCTGCCTTGAGCCCCAGGAGACAAGTGCTCACCAGTGGGAAGCCACGTTTCCAGGTCACCCAGACTGGAGGCATGTCAGGGCCACACACTTTAAAGCCAAAGCAACAGGAGTTTGGAAGCCCCTTTCCTCCAAAATCTGGGAAAGGTAGGATTGTCTTTTTGGGATCTTTTAAAAGTGGACACTATTTTTTTTCTCCTCCTTGTCTCTTCTCTGCCAGCAAATCCAATGGAAAAATACATGATTCAGTGTCAGGGTCAAAGTTGTTAGTCTCATAATGATATGTAGCTTTCTAGGAAAGGATGTGGACGTGTACACGTGTACATACGTGTGAGGGTGAGGGCACCACAGTGGTAAATGTGTCATCTCATGGGACTGTGAAATAGAGTGGAAGATGAGATAGAAAGATTGGAAACAGGGAGGTAGGGTGGGTGGTGGCAGAGGAAGGGCAAGAGCAAGTTTAGTATGATCCTGCCCTCTGGATACACAGAGCTCTGCCTTGGCTTACCAGGGGCTGGATTCTGCAGGCCATGGAGGAGATGGGTGGCTGGAACTGTCATTATGTTAGTTGGATGCTAGAAGAAAGATGGTGTTTGGAAGGAAAAGGATTAAAAAGGGAGAAATTTTAACAGCCAATAAAATGAGGAACTAGTACATAAAATGATAAAAAATTATTCTAAGAGCAAAGCCTATAATTTTTAAAAATTTTATTTATTCATTTTTGGCTGCATTGGGTCTTTGTTGCTGTGCACAGGCTTTCTCTAGTTGCGTTGAGTGGGGGTGCTACTCTTTTTTTTTTTTTTTTTTTTTTTTGCGCGTTACGCGGGCCTCTCACTGTCGTGGCCTCTCCCGTTGCGGAGCACAGGCTCTGGACGCGCAGGCTCAGCGGCCATGGCTCACGGGCCCAGCCACTCCGCGGCATGTGGGATCTTCCCGGACCGGGGCACGAACCCACGTCCCCTGCATCAGCAGGCGGACTCTCAACCACTGCGCCACCAGGGAAGCCCAGGGGGTGCTACTCTTCGTTGTGGTGTGCATGCTTCTCCTTGTGGTGGCTTCTCTTGTTGCAGAGCACGGGCTCTAGGCATGCGGGCCTCAGTAATTGTGGCTCGCGGGCTGTAGAGCACAGGCTCAGTAGTGGTGGCGCACGGGCTTAGTTGCTCTGTGGCATATGGGATCTTCCTGGACCAGGGACCGAACCCGTGTCCCCTGCATCGGCAGGCAGATTCTTAACCACTGCGCCACCAGGGAAGTCCCTAAACCTATAATTTTTATAATACAGCTAGTGACAAGAGAGTAGGCAGCTAGAAGAGTATAATGAAAAGATGTATTTTTGTGCTTGTTGAGAACTAGAAAAAACTTGTTAATTTGAAATGCAGAGAGAATGCTTTTAATTAAGCAGTGTTTGAATTACCATACATTTTAAATTAAGAATAATTTTTGGAGAATAACAAATTATGTGAGTGACATGCTCTCTCTAGAAACTGTTGTTGACTTAATGAGGTTATATTGCTAATGATATGTGTATTGGGGCTAGAAAAAGAAGGAGTATGTATCCCATGTAAAATATAGCTCTGTTATGTAAAATAGCATGATTATATATTCCTTTAGGTATTTTTAGCATTTAGTTTTAAATGTTTATACTAAGTGTTTATACCACCAAATAAAATTACTAGCAGCCTTGTGAGTAGCCATTCACCCAGTTAACTCATAACTTATCCAATTATGATGAATAATGATTTATATCAGGCAAGTAACCCAAAAGTTTTTTGTTTTAGTGTCTGTGTATTTCTGTATGTGGAGAAGTTGGTATAAATGGGTAGCTTAAAAAAAAAAAAAAGTAAACATGTGTAACTTTTTCTTTTCTTTTTTTACTTACTTTGGTGTAGGCTTGGTTTTGAGGTGTTTTATTTCTCAGAGCTACTGATATTTAGTGTAAGTGTAGGAAAAATTTTCCCTGGGGGCTGCATCTGAAATAGCTCCGTCATTGTCAGGTTGCTATGTTCATGACGTGGCGAGCTAAGGTTCTTAATGTCAAGTTCATGTGTTTGTATTTTCAGGGACTGAGGCCCAGTAAAATCTTTCAGCTCATGCTTGACTAGTGAACTGTAGCTTGCTTTTATATATACTTGTGTTTGAAATCCTGACTGGCAATAATAATGGTGATAATATTAATAACTTGCAGTTATTATATCATAACTTAGCATGTGTCAGGCACCATGTTAAGTGCTTTCCAGTACATAGTTATTCCTCACGACAGCCCTGAGTTGTATGCTATTGTTGATTAACTGATAAGGGAACTAAGGTCTAGAAAGAATAAGTAACATAAGCCCTGCCAGGCAATAAGGAGTTTGGGAATATTACTTTAATAGTGATTAGAAGTGGTTATAATTATAATCGTAGTTTATAAAAAATGCTTCAGGTACTTAAGGAATAACGAACTATCAGGGTTAATACATCTTGGAACTCATGTGAAAATTAGAACTGCTTCCTGATTCTCTTCTTTTCTGTTTTCTGCCTCCTTGCTCAGCTTAAAAGTTTGCAGTGCCTGTTCTGGATCTGCATGATTGGGGCATGCATGGGCATGGGTAAGGGGTTGAGGACAACTGTATTATTATTCCCCCTTGCCTTGCAGCTTGGATACCACTAGTGGTCTGGATGGTGCCAGGAGTGGCTGAATGTGTCCCTTTCACATCTTGGATAACAATTCCTAAACTAAGCCAGTAACTGTTTGAGAATGGTGATCTGGGACTGTTTGAGCTTCATCCAATCATTTGCTCTACAAATAATTATTGAGCATATGTTATGGGTGAGCCACTGTTTTGGGGATATAATAACCAATAAAACATAGTCCTGGCCCTCAAGGAGTTGAGAACTCAGAAAAAATAAATGGGCAGTTAGAATAAAGCATAGTTAAGGCTTTGGTAGAGATACACTCAGGGTGATATGGCAACATTGGGAGGGGTTCCCAGCCGGTGCTTGAAAAGTGGATCTGGGAGGAGAGTAGGGTATCTAGGCAGGCACCTGAAGAATGAGGAGCTAGCCTTACAATCATGGAAGAGTATGTCCTCTGTGTGTGTGTGAAGGGGCAGGGGCTGTCTGGAACTTACTCTGGGTAGGGAGAAAAGCACGCTCAAAACCTGGAGGGGAGAGATCATGGTGCATTTTCATGGACTTCTATCTGGTTTCACATTGAGGGGAGGTGTGGAGACTTTGGTAAGAGATGAGGCTGGAAAAGAATAAGCAGTAGCCAGATGAAGGGTCATGAGTGCCATACCAAGGAGTTTGGATCCATCTTGAGGACACTAACAAGCGGTGGAAGGATTTTAACCTTGGGAATGATGTGGATCCAAATAATCGTATGTGAATATCTTATTCTGTAACAGCCTTTCATAGCATTTTTAATTAATTAATTATTTTTTTGCGGTACTCGGGCCTCTACCGTTGCTGAGCACAGGCTCCGGACGCGCAGGCTCAGCGGCCATGGCTCACGGGCCTAGGCGCTCCGTGGCATGTGGGATCTTCCTGGACCGGGGCACGAACCCGTGTCCCCTGCATCAGCAGGCGGACTCTCAACCGCTACGCCACCAGGGAAGCCCTCATAGCATTTATTGATGATCCTTGTATGAATCAGTTATGCTGCTGATTGCATAATAGTTATTTTCTGATTTTATCATTCCTTCTAGGTTTATTATCTGGTATTCTTCTAGAAGGGAGAGCTTCTTTCCCTTCTCTTTTAGAGTCATTGCAGATTCATGTATTCTTTTAAAAAATTCACTGTGCTATAATTCACTACCATCATTGTTTTTTCTGATGCTCAAACTGTCCCAGATTTGGCCAATGGGAGCCCCTTCAAGTCAATTCTTATGTCCTTTTGACATGTTCCCATTAAGTACTTCCTTGGTTTGAGACAAAGCAAGATGTTCTAGGCTCATTTGTACTTCCCTGCCCCAGACCTGGAATCAGCTATTTTTCCAAAAAGTTCAGGTTCCTTTTAGTGGGAATTGTTACTTGGGAAACTGGATGAAAGGGTGTTCTTATTGGCTCTGGGGTGTCATTGCTTCTAGGTCCTTTCTGTGGACAGAGTGAGGAGATACACCAGACCAAGATAATGAGTTCCAGTTAAAATACATCACAGAGTTCTTCCTCACACTTCCTCATTGTGAATTTGTCAGTGAGAGCCCTGGCTCTCAGGAACATGAGTGTATTTGTTTATTTGCTTTGTACTACAACAGAGAAAAAAGTTACTTGTAGCTTTATATTTCTAAGATATAGAAATTCGTTTTAAAAATGATTGCTTACCACATGTCAATTTTTAATGTGCTGAGATAAGAATTTTCATATTTATCTTTGCTGGTGAGTGACTGAGTTTGGAGGACTTTCTGCAGTTGGCAACTTTCTGGCCCTCCTAGAATTGGTGAGTACAGAATCTAAGTTAAATTGTACCACTAATGACATTTCTCCCTACTTCCTGCTCAACAGTTACAGACTGTAATTAGACTGGGAGAAATGCATTTTTCAAAGCATCTGGGAAATCAGTTTTATGATCCTCACTATAAGCACGTTTGACATAGCTATTTAAATATTTAAGACAATTCCACATTCGCAGTACCCCTAGAACTATATAATTGGGAAGATTTTCATTGTAAAGGTTTTGTATTTTTCTTCGGGGCCTATGACATTTCTTGTTGGGCTCTGCTGTCCTTGGAGACAAAGGGAGTTAGTTATTCATTAGTGCTTGTGGGTTATTCATTATTGTTGGTCAGAAAAAGCAGAATAATATCAACCAAGGACACTAAACTAATTGCGATTTAAAAACTCTTTTGTGTCACTTAAGGCTGGTGTCTCTTATAAAGACCTGGTCTAAGAAAATGTGTCGTGTGAGCCTGGGAGGTCTAAAAACTAGTGTACTTTAAATAATACATCAAGTTTTATTTTTATTCTTTACTGTTTGTGGTTTACTAATTTAATTGTTTATAACCTGGGGCTTAGGTTAGAGCTTGATTCGTTAGTGGGTCAACTAGCTTCATAGTTTTCCCCCACTGCTACATCAGAAAATTTTAAAATACTGCCACTGATTTAAAAAGTTACTTTCCTATATCATTCCTTTACTTATGTTGATCTCTGGTAAAACAACAGACAATAAAAAAAAATCTGCTAACACCAGTGAGTGAACCATGTTGAGTGTAGTCATGTTAGAAGTGGGGCAAGAATAGCAATTGGGGAATCCCACATTTTTGAAGAGATACAGTTGATATATTAGCTTAAGAAAGTTGGGGCAAAATATGTGGTTACTTTTTCCCCCCCTACTTCTGCTTTTTAATCATTTATATTTCCTTGCACTTCCAGTGTGGCTTCCTGCAGAATTAGAGCAAATAAAGTTAATATTCCATAAAAGGTTCCAAAAATAACCAAACCAGTGAGATACTAAAGGCTTTATTCCAGTTGAGGTAGCCAGAGTTTTCATTTCATCTTGCCGAACAAGACAGGTGAAACACAATGTTCACTATTGTTTACTCTTTGGTCTGCACAGGGTTCACTTTGTGAGATTTATTGATGCTGAGTATAAATCATATTGGTGATGGATTTCCAAGTATTACTGAATGGCAGGCAGTTATGAAAGTGGTTTGTCAGTCTCATAACATTCCACCTTTAAAAGAATATATTCTGTTAACACCCCTACCTTCTATACACACCTCAAATGCTATGGGGCATGACCTTGAAATGTTACATCTGTTAGTAACCTATAGCATTTTCTAAGGCTGTTAAACAGCAACAACTTTGGATTTGTAAAGTACTTTGTAGTTCATAACCTTTCATAGTGACTGTTTCATATGATTTTATCAAAGGCATAATCCCATGAGCTAAGGCAAGTGTAATTGGCCCCATTTTAGGGATGAAGAGACTGAGGCTCAGTTTTCTAGAGATCTCATTTTTCATGTGCTGCATGGGTTGCCACTGAATAGGACTCCATAATCTGAGAGTTCCTGCTACAGGAATTCAGAGAAATCTTGCCCCCTCTCTTCAGTAGAGTCTAAGGTTGCTGCCATTCCTGAAAAAGTATATCTTTAAAAACTCAGAACTGTTCAGCCATCATTTCTATCCATGAGCTGAGGATATGGGCCCTTGCTCCTGTTTTAGAAAATTGTACTTGACACTTTTCAACAATAGGTCCTTCTGAGCAGGGAGGGCATTGTCTACCTGAGCAGGAATCAGGAAGCCTTTGTGTGATGGCCACCTGAGTGACATCGGTATATGTACAAGCATAAAGTTTTTAAACCCAGGCCGGAGGATATCATAAATATATGAATAGATTTGCTACTTCTGACACATCAGATTTTAAGGATACAATGGATGGTGACACATATTTAATACCTATTTTCATGGCTGCATTATTTGAATAATGAAAGAAATAGAAGGTGTGTAATTGGCTCTGACATAATAAACTGGTTAAAAAATGAGACTTGTGGTGTAGAATCTTGATACTCAAGGATAGTCTGAGGCCAACAGTGTTAGCATCCTCTGGGAGCTGGTTAGAAATGCACAGTCCCAGGGCCACCCCAGATTTGCTGAGTCAGATCTTGCATTTTAAAAGATCCCAGGTGATTCTTGTGCTCAGGACTGGCTTAAGGGTGACCGCACAGTGCCCTGTCTCAGAAGGGGTGCCCTGTACTTGGGGTATAATGCTCTGGGGTCACTGACTTGACATTATTACTAATTTTATCTCTGAAATTGTGTTTTGTAAGTGAAGTCTGGTTGGACACTGGAGCTTGCGGGGGGAGGGGAGCTTCGAGTCTTAGTTCATACGTAGTTCCACATCTGGCCAGGATGGCCACTGGCTCCCTCGCCCCACCCAGTGTCCACTACTGCCTTCTGCCCTCAGCAGGGACCTGAGCATTGGTGTGGGGAAGTCAGGGTCAGATGTGTGTGCCCCACATGCCCAATCATGGGTGAAGATCTGGGCACCTTTGAAGGCCTGCATTCACTCTGTGAGTATCCCTGTTTGGAAGTAGCCCAGTGTTAAATAGCAAATAAAAAAATACCACGGCAAGTCAAGAGATGGGAGAAGAAAGGAAAATGCTATTTTCCTCCTTTTTGAACAAGGGATCCAGCATTTTCATTTTGGTCCCTGTAAATTATGCTGCTGACCTTGCAAGTGCACACTGAAATTTGAGAAGCATTAGTATAAGAGAAAGAGCATGGACACTAGAGTCAGAAGACCCACATCTGGTTCACACTTTGCTGGTATGTGACATTGGGCAAGCCACTTGATCTTCCTGACTCAGTTTTCTCATCTGTAAAATGGGAGTGATGTCTTGTGCTCCTTTCCCAATGGGCAGGGTCTAGGTAAAGGGCAGACCTGGCGACATGTCTTTGGTAGGAGTGTGTCCAGAACACCTTTCATCTTTGGCTTTGGTTTCATGAGGCTGGTAAACAAACCTGGACATCATGGCCTGAGGGTGGGATGGAGTTGGAGGGCAGGGTTCAGAATGGGAGAAGAAGGTCAAAAACGTGGGTTTCAAATTCTTGGGAGTGGATGGAAAGCAAGAGTCAAGGAACTGAGGAAGACAGGGACTGGGGATTGTGGGTAGGGAGAAGTGAGCATCAGAGAGCTTGTGAGCTGCACTCAGGTTTCCCAAGTGGTTACCCACTTGTGTGGAAATCTCAGGCACGCATGAAATTGTGGAACAGAAAATGCGTTTGCTCTTGAGAGTTAAATTTGATGATACATGTGAGAATGCGTTTTACACTGTAAACTGCCGGACGCATGTAAAGTGTTGTTCTTCCTAATTACAGGGGCAGTATGGCTCTCCATAATCCACAGCACCTGCTGCTGAATGCAATGGCCTCATCTCAATACCCTGTTCATTCATGGATTTGTCCTTTGAAGTAAAGGCCAGCTTAGTCATAACTCCCAAGTCTGGGCAGTTTGAAAAGCTACTTGTTGTGTGGATGTAGAACCCTAAATTCTGTTTTTACGGTTTGCCTCAAAAGCTAGAGAGAAAAAAATTAAAACATAATAAACAAGCCTTGAGATGAAATAACATCTTTTAAGTTTGTCTTCCATCTAAAGATTTTACTGTAGATAGGGTGATCATATAATTTATTATCCAAACCAGGACACTTTCAAAAGTGAAATGGGGCCCTATTAATAATTATGCCCAGGACTACCCAGGATGAGCTGGAATGAAGGCAGGGTTGCCCTACATTAAGGGGAAAGTTTAATTGTGTTTAAACTCGGCATCTTACTCAACTTCTTTAAGGTAAAGTAGTTCAACCTACTTGACAGGATTAGCCCCATGTAAGTTATTTCTTTCAAAAGTATTTCTTGGGGCCATTGAGTGATTATTTGTATATTATTAGGTAGAATATATCAGTTTCTGGTTGTTCTACGGTTGGATATAAGTGAGCTAGCAATTATTTAGCACTTTATATTTTGTATAACTGTGCTTAGCTTTACATATTTTAATTTAATCCTTCCCAGCTCTGTGAAGTATCCCCACTGAAAACATGAGGAAAGAGAGGCTTGGAAAAATTAAGTAACTTGACCAAGAACACATGAGTATTTTAGCCCATGCCTCACTGACTTCGGAACCCTAAGTACTTTTATAGGATGTTGTTTTGGTTTTCTGGCACAGGGTTTGCCTCAGCAGGCTAGGTTCTTGGCAGTTGAGTACGATTTCCTGAAAGACATAATTATGTCTACCATAATTTCTACCATATAGTATTGTAGTGTCTGTATATATTTATTTTGAAGAGAACAGTGAGCTGAAGCAGAAAATCACTGTCAAGTAAATTGTTGCAGGTGTTTGTGTCAATTTGTTTTAAAAGTGTTCCTCCTTACTTGATTAAGATAGTGGTTTTGGTGGCAATCAGGTAGGCAATGTGATATAAAAAAGATACAGCTAATTTTTTTAAACCCTTACTCTGGGCTAGCTGCTGCACTGAGCAGAGCTGCTGGGCCATGCAACTAGAGAACAATTCAGAAGCCTAACGTGATGGCCCTGGAGCTCAGTTCCTTTTAATCCTTGTAACAACCCTATATGTGACATTAGATCAAGAAAACTAAGGTTTGAAGAGGTGAGTAATTTAGCAGCAGTCATGTGGCTAGAATGTGGCAAAGCTGGGAATTGAATCCAGGTACTGTCTGAACCGAGTGCCTTGGGTCTTAACCATCCTACTGTCTTGTATTGGGGTGAGTCAGGTTATGGGGGCTGAGCTGGAGACCAGGGCCTTCTGTTGCATGTGTACTGATTCACCAAGTACCTTATTCAAGCCTCTTTTGGTTTCAAGTAACTTGAAATCCACTGGGCTAGCTTATGTAAAAGGGGATTTATTATAAGAAACCAAGGGTGTTTCATGGCACCCCAGAAGAGGATGGACCACAAGATCTTTTGAAGGACTATAAGAACAAGATACTTCTCCACACTGCTTCCCTCTAGGCAATGTGATTTTTTATCTCTGCTGCTTCTGTTTGCACATTACTTCATTCTTCTCCCTGCAGATTGATTTTCTGGTGTGTGTGTGTGTGTGTCTGTATTAGTCAAGGTTCTCCAGAGAAATAGAACCAATAGGATATATTTATTTTTCTGGTTATTTATTTATTATAAGGTATTGGCTCATGCAAGTATGTACACAGAAACGTACCAGAATCTGTAGTCGGCAAGCGGGGTACCCAGGAGGGCTGATGGTTTAGTTCTAGTCCAAGTATGAAGGCCTGAGAATGAGGAGAGCCTGTGGTGTAAGTGCCAGTCCAAAAGCAGGCAGCCTCAAGATTCAAGCAGAGTCAATGTTTCAGTTTGAGTCCGAAGGCTGGAAAAGACTGAGGTCCCAGCTCAAAGCTGTCAGGCAGGAAATGTTCCTCCTTGCTTGTGGGAGGATCCACCTTTTGTTCTATGTACACCTTCAACTGATCGGACTAGGCCCATCCACATTGGGGAGGGCAGTCTCCTTGACTCAGTCTACTATTTCAAATGTTAATCTCATCTAGAAACACTTCACAGACATACCCAGAATAATATTTGACCAAGTATCTGTTCACCCCATGGCCCAATTAAATTGACCCATAAAATTAACCATCACAATATCTATGGCCTCAACATGGCTTTCTTCCCAGCCCTAAACAGGTAATGTACTCAGAACTTCTGTGTTATGAGTCAACTGGGTAGTGTCCCTCTATCCCAGTTTTAGGTTCCTTGGAAAGAAAGAAAGAGAGTCTGGTTGGTCCAGCTTGGGTCAGGTCTGGTTCATCCAGTTGGGTAGCGAGAGCCTCATGGAATAAACATGGGTCCCTCCTGCTCAGAAAAGGAGCATGTAGGTTGAGTGATACCTAGGACTTAGTCTCCTAAGTAAGCGTAGTTTGGGGATATGCTTCAAATAACGGTGACGTTTCCAAAGGTATCACAGAAATGGTGTTCTTTAGCTGGCAGGATTCCAAAGTAAGGGAGGAGATTGTGGAATAATGACCACCAGAAAAAGTTAATTCTACAAGAAGTTATTTTTTTTAATTTATTTTTCTACTTAAAAGATAAACTACTAAATTGTGATTGTGATTGTGATACTTTGCATTGCTTTTCAGTAGTGACCACTACAGTTTATAAGGTAAACTATTTTTTAAATGGTACCAGATTTTCAGTCCTGGATGTGGGAATTAAGAAAGAGCATATAATAGTTGATCCATTAAGCATTTAGGTTTATGTTGTATGGAGAGTGTAGTGAAGGTGAGGGTTGCCAGGGTTCAGATATGCAGACAAATTATTTCTATTTGAAATCACCTTGAACAGCACAGCAATTTGAAGTAGTTTGGCTGTCAGTTTTGAAAAATTTCAGCATAGCTATTTCTTGTTGCCTTGGGTTATATAATCAGAGAGTATCTATTCATGATTTGAATGCTCTCGCAGTTTTAATAGGAATCTCTCAGGCATAAAACACATACAATTAATCAGTGAGTCAAATTTTTAAAACTTGGAGTATATGGATTGGGTGTTGAAAGCATATTTTCTTACATATTTGGCCCAGGTAATTTTCCCACATACATAGAAGCAAATTCTGTATAATTGCCTATACATTATTGTGACAGGCAGACTCTAAGATGGCCCTCAGTCTTTCGACATTCATGCCCTTGTGTAATAGCCACCACTTGAGTATAGGCTAGATGTAGGGACTTGCTTCTAACCATGACAAAGGTGATGAAATGTTACTTCCATCATTAGGTTACAAAAGGTTTCACTGTTGTCCTGCTTGCAGACTCTCTTTATTGTCCTCTTGGTTTGTATCTTTGATTAAGAATGCTGTGATTTTGGAAAGGCCCATGTGGGAAGTAACAGAGCGGGGACTCTGGCCAAAAAACAGTGAGGAACTGAGTCCTCAGTCCATCAACTGAAGTCCTCAGTCCTGAAACTGAATTCTGCAAACAACCATGTAAGATTTGAAGTAGAGCCTTCCACAGCTGAGCCTTCAGATGAGACTCTAGCTCTAGCTGACACTTTGATTGCAGGCTTGTGAGAGACCCTGAAGCAAAGGGCCCATCCCAGCCATATTCAGATTCCTGACCCACAGAAACTGAGATAATAATACACATGTATTGTTTTAAGCCACTAATTTGGTGGTAATTTATTATGTATATAGATAACTAATACAGTTGTTGTCTGGACTTCTCTCTCTTTCAGCAGGCACAAGAAATTAGGCAACATCTAGGAGCAGGTGGGTAGGAATTAACCTCTGGGGTTTTATTTTTAGGTTTTGATTTTACTTTACTTTTTAAGATTATTTTTATTGAATTTTTTTTTTCTTCACTGTTATGTTTGCCTTCAACACTTTTTTTTAAACATCTTTATTGGAGTATAATTGCTTTACAGTGGTGTGTTAGTTTCCACTTTATAACAAAGTGAATCAATTACACATCTACATATGTCCCCATATCTCTTCCCTTTTGCATCTCCCTCCCTCCCAACCTCCCCATCCCACCCCTATAGGTGGTCACAAAACACCGAGGTGATCTCCCTGTGCTATGCGGCTGCTTCCCACTAGCTGTCTATTTTACGTTTGGTAGTGTATATATGTCCATGCCACTCTCTCACTTTGTCCCAGCTTACCCTTCCCCCTCCCCGTATCCTCAAGTCCATTCGCTAGTAGGTCTGCATCTTTATTCCCGTCTTGCCCCTAGGTTCTTCTGACCAATTATTTTTTCTTCTTTTTTCTTAGATTCCATATATATGTGATAGCATAAGGTATTTGTTTTTCTCTTTCTTACTTCACCCTGTATGACAATCTCTAGGTCCATCCACCTCAGTACAAATAACTCAGTTTCGTTCCCTTTTATGGCTGAGTAATATTCCATTGTATATATGTGCCACATTTTCTTTATCCATTCATCTGTTGATGGACACTTAGATTGCTTCCATGTCCTGGCTATTGTAAATAGAGCTGCAATGAACATTTTGGTACATGACTCTTTTTGAATTAAGGTTTTCTCAGGGTATATGCCCAGTACTGGGATTGCTGGGTTGTATGGTAGTTCAATTTTTAGTTTTTTAAGGAACCTCCATACTGTTCTCCATAGTGGCTGTATCAATTTACATTCCCACCAACAGTGCAAGAGGGTTCTCTTTGCTCCACACCCTCTCCAGCATTTTTTTTTGTAGATTTTTTGATGATGGCCATTCTGACCAGTGTGAGATGATATCTCATTGTAGTTTTGATTTGCATTTCTCTAATGATTAATGATGTTGAGCATTCTTTCATGTGTTCATTGGCAGTCTGTATATCTTATTTGGAGAAATGTCTATTTAGGTCTTCTGCCTATTTTTGGATTGGGTTGTTTGTTTTTTTGATATTGAGTTGCATGAGTTGCTTGTATGTTTTGGACATTAATCCTTTGTCAGTTGCTTCATTTGCAAATATTTTCTCCCATTTTGAGGGTAGTCTTTTGGTCTTGTTTATGGTTTCCTTTGCTGTGCAAAAGCTTTTAAGTTTTATTAGGTCCCTTTTGTTTATTTTTGTTTTTATTTCCATTTCTCTAGGAGGTGGGTCAAAAAGGATCTTGCTGTGATTTATGTCATACAGTGTTCTGCCTATGTTTTCCTCTAAGAGTTTGATGGTGTCTGGCCTTACATTTAGGTCTTTAATCCATTTTGAATTTATTTTTGTGTATGGTGTTAGGGAGTGTTCTAATTTCATTCTTTTACATGTAGCTGTCCAGTTTTCCCAGCACCACTTATTGAAGAGGCTGTCTTTTCTCAACTGTACATTCCTGCCTCCTTTATCAAAGATAAGGTCACCATATGTGCATGGGTTTATCTCTGGGCTTTCTACACTGTTCCATTGATCTATATTTCTGTTTTTGTGCCAGTACCATACTGCCTTGATTACTGTAGTTTTGTAGTACAGTCTGAAGTCAGGGAGCCTGATTCCTCCAGCTCCATTTTTTGTTCTCAAGATTGCTTTGGCTATTTGGGGTCTTTTGTGTTTCCATACAAATTGTGAAATTTTTTGTTCTAGTTCTGTGAAAAATGCCAGTGGTAGTTTCATAGGGATTGCATTGAATCTGTAGATTGCTTTGGGTAGTAGAGTCATTTTAACATTGTTGATTCTTCCAATCCAGGAACGTGGTATATCTCTCCATCTATTTGTATCATCTTTAATTTCTTTCATCAGTGTCATAATTATCTGCATACAAGTCTTTTGTCTCCTTAGGTAGGTGTATTCCTAGATATTTTGTTCTTGTTGCAATGGTAAATGGGAGTGTTTTCTTAATTTCACTTTCAGATTTTTCATCATTAGTGTATAGGAATGCCAGAGATTTCTGTGCATTAATTTTGTATCCTGCTACTTTACCAAATTCATTGATTAGCTCTAGTAGTTTTCTGGTAGCATGTTTAGGATTCTCTACGTATAGTATCATGTCATCTGGAAACAGTGACAGCTTTACTTCTTCTTTTCCGATTTGGATTCCTTTTATTTCCTTTTCTCCTCTGATTGCTGTGGCTAAAACTTCCAAAACTATGTTGAATAAGAGTGGTGAGAGTGGGCAACCTTGTCTTGTTCCTGATCTTAGTGGAAATGGTTTCAGTTTTTCACCATTGAGGACGATGTTGCCTGTGTGACTGTCATATATGGCCTTTAGTATGTTGAGGAAATTTCCCTCTATGCCTACTTTCTGGAGGGTTTTTATCATAAATAGATGTTGAATTTTATCGAAAGCTTTCTCTGCATCTGTTGAGATGATCATATGGTTTTTCTCCTTCAATCTGTTAATATGGTGTATCACGTTGATTGATTTGTGTATATTGAAGAATCCTTGCATTCCTGGGATAAACCCCACTTGATCATAGTGTATGATCTTTTTATTGGATTCTGTTTGCTAGTATGTTGGATTCTGTTTGCTAGTATTTTGTTGAGGATTTTTCCATCTATGTTCATCAGTGATATTGGCCTGTAGTTTTCTTACTTTGTGACATGTTTGTCTGGGTTTGGTATCAGAGTGATGGTGGCCTCGTAGAATGAGTTTGGGAGTGTTCCTCCCTCTGCTTTATTTTGGAAGATTTTGAGAAGGATAGGTGTTAGCTCTTCTCTAAATGTTTTATAGAATTCACCTGTGAAGCCATCTGGTCCTGGGCTTTTGTTTGTTGGAAGATTTTTGTTTTTGTTTTTGGTTTTGGTTTTTTTTGCTGTACGCGGGCCTCTCACTGTTGTGGCCTCTCCTTTTGTGGAGCACAGGCTCCGGACGCGCAGGCTTAGCAGCCATGGCTCACAGGCCCAGCCACTACATGGCATGTGGGATCTTCCCGGACCGGAGCACGAACCCATGTCCCCTGCATCGGCAGGCGGACTTTCAACCTCTGCGCCACCAGGGAAGCCCCGTTGGAAGTTTTATTAACAGTTTCAATTTCAGTGCCTGTGATTTGTGTGTTCATATTTTTTATTTCTTCCTGGTTCAGTCTCAGAAGGTTGTGCATTTCTAAGAATTTATCCATTTCTTCCAGGTTGTCCATTTTATTGGCATATAGTTGCTTTATTGGCATTTTATGGCATATAATCTCTCATGATCCTTTGTATTTCTGTAGTGTCAGTTGTTACTTCTCCTTTTTCATTTCTAATTCCATTGATTTGAGTCTTCTCCCTTTTTTTCTTGATCATTCTGGCTAATGGTTTATCAATTTTGTTTATCTTCTCAAAGAACCAGCTTTTAGTTTTATTGATCTTTCCTGTCGTTTCCTTCATTTCTTTTTCATTTATTTCTGATCTGATCTTTATGATTCCTTTCCTTCTGCTAACTTTGGGTTTTTTTTTATTCTTCTTTCTCTAATTGCTTTAGGTGTAAGGTTAGGTTGTTTATTTGAGATGTTTCATGTTTCTTAAGGTAGGATTGTATTGTTGTAAACTTACCTCTTAGAACTGCTCTTGCTGCATCCCATAGGTTTTGGGTCGTTGTGTTTTAATTGTCATTTGCTTCTAGGTATTTTTTTGATTTCCTCTTTGATTGCTTCAGTGATCTCTTGGTTATTAAGTAGTGTGTTGTTTAGCCTCCATGTGTTTGTATTTCTTACAAATTTTTAACTGTAATTGATACCTAGTCTCATAGCGCTGTGGTCGGAAAAGATACTTGATACAATTTCAATTTTCTTAAATTTACCAAGGCTTGATTTGTGACCCAAGATATGATCTATCCTGGAGAATGTTCCGTGAGCACTTGAGAAGAATGTGTATTCTGTTGTTTTTGGATGGAATGTCCTATAAATATCTATTAAGTCCATATTGTTTAATGTATCATTTAAAGCTGTGTTTTCTTATTTATTTTCATTTTGGATGATCTGTCCATTGGTGAAAGTGGCGTGTTAAAGTCCCCTACTATGATTGTGTTACTGTTGATTTCCCCTTTAATGGCTGTTAGTATTTGCCTTATGTATTGAGGTGCTCCTATATTGGGTGCATAAATATTTACAATTGTTATATCTTCTTGGATTGATCCCTTGATCATTATGTAGTGTCCTTCTTTGTCTCTTGTAATAGTCTTTGTTTTAAAGTCTCTTTTGTCTGGTATGAGAATTACTACTCCAGCTTTCTTTTGATATCCATTTGCATGGAATATCTTTTTCCATCCCCTCACTTTCAGTCTGTATGTGTCCCTAGGTCTGAAGTGGGTCTCTTGTAGACAGCATATATACGGGTCTTGTTTTTGTATCCATTCAGCCAGTCTATGTCTTTTGCTTGGAGCATTTAATCCATTTACATTTAAGGTAATTATCAATATGCATGTTATTACCATTTTCTTAATTGTTTTGGGTTTATTCTTGTAGGCCTTTTCCTTCTCTTGTGTTTCCTGCCTAGAGAAGTTCCTTTAGCATTTTTTGTAAAGCTGGTTTGGTGATGCTGAATTCTCTTAGCTTTTGCTTGTCTGTAAAGCTTTTAATTTCTCCATCATATCTTACTGGGTAGAGAATGAGATCCTTACTGGGTAGAATAATCTTGGTTGTAGGTTTTTCTCCTTCATCTCTTTAAATATGTCCTTCCACTCCCTTCTGGCTTGCAGAGTTTCTGCTGAAAGATCAGCTGTTAACCTTATGGTGATTCCCTTTTGTGTTATTTGTTGTTTTTCCCTTGCTGCTTTTTTTTTTTTTTTTTGTGGTACGCGGGCCTCTCACTGTTGTGGCCTCTCCCGTTGCCGAGCACAGGCTCCGGACGCGCAGGCTCAGCGGCCATGGCTCACGGGCCTGGCTGCTCCGTGGCATGTGGGATCTTCCCGGACCGGGGCACGAACCCGTGTCCCCTGCATTGGCAGGCGGACTCTCAACCACTGCGCCACCAGGGAAGCCCCCCTTGCTGCTTTTAATATTTGTTCTTTGTATTTAATTTTAGATAGTTTGATTAATATGGGTCTTGATGTGTTTCTCCTCAGACTTTTCCTGTATGGGACTCTCTGTGCTTCCTGGACTTGATTAACTATTTCCTTTCCCATATTAGGGAAGTTATCAACAATAATCTCTTCAAATATTTTCTCAGTCCCTTTCTTTTTCTCTTCTTCTTCTGGGACTCCTATAATTCGAATATTGGTGCATTTAATGGTGTCCCAGTGGTCTCTGAGACTGTCCTCAATTCTTTTCATTGTTTTTTCTTTATTCTGCTCTGCAGTAGTTATTTCCACTATTTTATCTTCCAGGTCACTTATCCGTTCTTCTGCCTCAGTTATTCTGCTATTGATCCCTTCTAGGGAATTTTTAATTTCATTTATTTTGTTGTTCATCACTGTTTGTTTGCTCTTTAGTTCTTCTAGGTCCTTGTTAAACGTTTCTTGTTTTTTCTCCATTCTATTTCCAAGATTTTGGATCATATTTACTATCATTATTCTGAATTCTTTTTCAGGTAGACTGCCTATTTCCTCTTCATTGTTAGGTCTGGTGGGTTATTGCCTTACTCCTTCATCTGCTGTTGTTTCTCTGTCTTCTCATTTTTCTTATCTTACTGTGTTTGGCGTCTCCTTTTCACAGGCTGCAGGTTCGTTGTTCCCGTTGTTTTTGGTGTCTGTCCCCAGTGGCTAAGGTTGGTTCAGTGGGTTGTGTAGGCTTCCTGGTGGAGGGGACTAGTGCCTGTGTTCTGGTGGATGAGGCTGGATCTTGTCTTTGTTGGGCAGGTCCACGTCTGGTCATGTGTTTTGGGGTGTCTGTGACCTTATTGTGATTTTAGGCAGCCTCTCTGCTAATGGATGGGGTTGTGTTCCTGTCTTGCTTGTTGTCTGGTGTAAGGTGTCCTGAACTGTAGCTTGCTGGTCGTTGAGTGGAGCTGGGTCTTGGCATTGAGATGGAGATCTCTGGGAGATTTTCGCTGTTTGATATTACGTGGAGCTGGGAGGTATCTTCTGGACCAGTGTCCTGAACTTGGCTTTCCCACCTCAGTGACACAGCCCTGATGCCTGGCTGGAGCACCGAGAGCCTGTCCTGCACACGGCTCAGAATAAAAGGGAGAAAAAAAAGAGAGAAAGAAAGAAGATAAAATAAAAGTCAAATAAAATAAAAAATAATTATTAAGAAAAAAATTTTTTTAGGTAATCATAAAAAAAAGAAAAAAAAAGGACAGACAGAACCCTAGGACAAATGGTAAAAGCAAAGCTATACAGACAAAATCACACACAGAAGCATACACATACACACTCACAAAAAGAGAAACAGGCAAAAAGTATATATATATCATTGCTCCCAAAGTCCACCTCAATTTGGGATGATTCATTGTGTATTCAGGTATTCCACAGATGCAGGGTCCATGAAGTTGATTGTGGAGATTTAATCCGCTGTTTTGAGGCTGCTGGGAGAGATTTCCCTTTCTCTTCTTTGTTCACACAGCTCCCGGGGTTCCGCTTTGGCTTTGGACCCATCTCTGAGTGTAGGTCGCAGGAGGGCGTCTGTTATTTGCTCAGACAGGACGGGGTTAAAGGAGCAGCTGATTCGGGGGCTCTGGCTCACTCAGGCCACGGGGAGGGAGGGGTACGGATGCGGGCCGAGCCTGCGGCGGCAGAGGCCAGCATGATGTTGCACCAGCCTAAGGCATGCTGTGCGTTCCCCCGTGGATGTTGTCCCTGTATCCCAGGACCCTGGCAGTGGCGGGCTGCACAGGCTCCCGGGAAGGGAGGTGTGGAGAGTGACCTGTGCTCGCACACAGGCTTCTTGGGGGCGGCAGCAGCAGCCTTAGCGTCCCATGCCCGTCTCTAGGGTCCGCGCTGATATAGCCACGGCTCGCGCCCGTAGCTGGAGCTCCTTTACGCGGAGCTCTTAATCCCCTCTCCTCGTGCACCAGGAAACAAAGAGGCAAGAAAAAGTCTCTTGCCTCTTCGGCAGGTCCAGACTTTTTCCCGGACTCCCTCTGGCTAGCTGTGGCGCACTAGCCCCCTTCAGTCTGTGTTCTCGCCGCCAACCCCAGTCCTCTCCCTGGGATCCGACCTACGAAGCCCGAGCTTCAGCTCCCAGACCCGCCCGCCCCAGTGGGTGAGCAGACAAGTCTCTCGGGCTGATGAGTGCTGGTCGGCACCGATCCTCTGCAAGATAATCTCTCGGCTTTGCCCTCCGCACCCCTGTTGCTGCGCTCTCCTGCTTGGCTCCGAAGCTCCCCGCCTCCGCCTCCCGCAGTCTCCGCCCACAAAGGGGCTTCCTAGTGGGTGGCAACCTTTCCTCCTTCACAGCTCCCTTCCACTGGTGCAGGTCCCGTCCCTATTCTTTTGTCTTTGTTTTTTCTTTTTTTTTTTTTTTTGCCCTACCCAGGTTCGTGGGGGAGTTCTTGCCTTTTGGGAGGTCTGAGGTCTTCTGCCAGCATTCAGTAGGTGTTCCGTAGGAGTTATTACACATGTAGATGTATTTCTGATGTATTTGTGTGGAGGAAGGTGATCTCTGCATCTTAACTCTTCTGCCATGTTGAAGTTCCTCCCTTATTGAATTACAATGTTGTGTTAATTACTGCTGTACAGCAAAGTGACTCAGTTATACATATATACATTCTTTTGCATATTCTTTTCCATTATGGTTTACCACAGGATATTGAATATAGTTCACTGTGCTATACAGTAGGACCTTTTTGTTTATCCATTCTATATATACCAGTTTGCATCTGCTAATCCCAAACTCCCAATCCACCTTTCCCCCACCCCCTCCCCCTTGGCAACCACCAGTCTATTATGTCCCTGATTCTGTTTCTGTTTCATAGACAGGTTCATTTGTGTCACATTTTAGATTCTACATATAATTGATATCATATGGCATTTGTCCTTGTCTTTCTCACTTACTTTACTTATGATAATCTCTGGTTGTATCTATGTTGCTGCAAATGGCATTATTTTATTCTTTTTTATGGCTGATTGGTGGAATTAACCTCTGTTGAGGGCCCATGATATGCCAGACATGGTGACAGGCTCTAAGATTCAGCAGAGCCAAATTGTAAGGCCTTTGTTATTACCTCCATTTTACAAAAGTGGAAATAGACATTCAGAGAAGTGGAATTATTTGCCCAAGTTTACATGACTTATAAGAGGCAGAACCAGTGTTTGAATGCAGGTCTGTCTTACTCCAGTGTCTCTGTTCCTTCCGTGCATCTGGCTAATTCCTTCAAGCTATGACAAACACTGGTGTGGCATTATTACCTAGAAAAAAAGGATTAAACAAAGACAGTTCATATTTAAGCATTCACCAAGTAGCCAAGTACCTTCTGTGGCTTGTTGTCAGGACTCACCCGCACCCCTCTGTCTTTCTTCTCAGTGTCATGTTCCCACCAGCTATTCTTTTGCTTCTCTCTTCCTGCCCTCCATCTCCATCTAAACCTGTGTTTCATAGCTCTACTTTTATTGCCCCCTTTATTATTCTCAAACAAAATTCATGGACAGTATTGTCTACCTACACATTTAATTTTTAAAAATGGATATAATTTCGTAACTGAAATACAAGAAAAATAATTTATAATAAAATAAAATGCATTTAAATATGAAAATGTTCCAGCGCAACTATACTAGAAGACATAATGAAGTAGATAAGCTTGCACATAAAAGTGGAATTAGCTAAAATTCTGATGATTTAGAATTGTATTTGTTGTATTGGTGGCTCAGATATCTAGTTGTTTGCTTTCAGTGATAGGATTTCATGAAATGGTGGACAATACTTCATAGTATTTCTGTCAAAACAATAATGCACTTGATTTGCACTATAACTTCATTTTAGATAATTTAGTATAAATAAGAATTATGAAAATAAAATTGACTTCAGTTCTAAACTCAGATGATTATAAACAGGTTTTTACTATGTGAATGTCTGGTGAGACACTTGAAAATCATATGGGATAGTTTTTTATTGTGTGGGACTGTGTGGCATCCCTGCCTTCACCACTGAATGCTGATAATGATAACAGCCCAGAATGCCCCCAGAATTTCCAGATGATACATACCAATACATATAAGTATGAAGAAAATCAATATGAACACAATCAAATATGAAGAGAGAAGGAGAAACTTTAAAAAACAAGCGATTGTATGAATAATAGTTCATTAACAAGAATAAATGAATTTCACAGGCTTTATGTACTTATATGTAACTCATAACATGTAAGTATATAAAGCTTTGAAATGACATATATTATATGAACTGTATAATATACTATTTATATTATATATGCTAATATAACTATATTATTTATGTTACAATTTTTATAGAAAGTTTTTTATTAATAAGTAAAAGTTCCCAGAGACAACTTTTTCCTCCATTGTTTTTTTTTTTTTTTTTAAATAAATAATATTCTTTTTTCTTTAAAACCCACATTTGTTTATTTTTGGCTGTGTTGGGTCTTTGTTTCTGTGTGAGGGCTTTCTCTAGTTGTGGCAAGCGGGGACCACTCACTATCGTGGCCTCTCTTGTTGCAGAGCACAGGCTCCAGACGCGCAGGCTCAGTAGTTGTGGCTCACGGGTCTAGTTGCTCCGTGGCATGTGGGATCTTCCCAGACCAGGGCTCGAACCCGCGTCCCCTGCATTAGCAGGCAGATTCTCAACCACTGTGCCACCAGGGAAGCCCTCCTCCATTGTTTTATACAGTGGAAATATATCTTCATACATAGGTACCTTTATATCCCAGGGAGTATATCTTTAGTTTACATTGACAAGAGGAGAAGATAAGCTAAGAGGAGATCTCATATCTCAAGTGGATAAGTTGAAATTAGACATTAAGAAGAGCTCCCTTTGAGGGACACAGGGTGTTTTAACATGTTTCAGGTAAAGGATTGGTGTTGCGTTCTCTGTTGATTATAATCATAAGGGGTGATTTGTGTAGTGTGAGGAAGCTGGGCCTAAATGTCCATCCAATGATGTATCAGCCGTGGCCCAGTCAGGAAAAGAGAAACCACTTCAGCTATTTGAACAGAGATAATCTAATATCAGAAATTAACAGGTTAAACAGATATTGAAGGACTGAAAAGGGGAAACAAACAGAACTCTGAGGTAACACATAGATAATAATTGTAGAAAGCAGCTACCATCTTAGGGCTGGAAGATCAAAAGGAAGAAATTCACAGTTACCAGAACCTAGAAATTCAGAGGAAGAGCCCACAGGGCTGGGACCCAGACCTCTGAGGAGGTGCTGCCCAGCTGGTGCTGGTACTTTGGAGAGCTGGGACACACTTCCCTTCCAGTGGCTCTTACAGAATCAAACCAACAAGTATGGACTCCTACACTCTGTGAAGCATCACTACAGACCCTGGAGTACTCTACAAAGATGTCAAATCAATAATGATTCTCAAAACAAAAGTCATGGATTAGATCTAAACACTGGTGGGACATTTCCTCCTTTTATTCTTGTCCTTAAATTACCTAGAATAATTACACTGGTTAGGTCTAGGCATAAGCCACTAAGCCATAGTATTGCATTCCTTTCAAACTGTTTGTATCAAGACAAGCTTGCATATTTGACAGTGTTCAGAACAAGCCCAGAGAAATAAAGCAAAGTGAGACCTTAACCTCCTTTTCGTGATTTGTTTACAGTCTTAACAAGATTGGAAAGAATAATGATATCTAATACTTACATAACACTTATGATGTGGTAGATATTATATGTGCTTGATATCTGATTTTTAAAAAGTGTATTATTGGGACATATTTAAGTTGCCCCCAGACCCAGTGAGGTGGGGGCCATCATGCTAGTTGTTGTTATTATTATTATTCCTCGTATTTTATAGGTGAGGAAACTGAGGTATGGTTGAATAACTTGTCCAAGGTCACACAACTAGTAAGTGCAAAGTTAAGATGTAAACCAGCCAGTTTGACTCTAGAGTACATGATCTTAACTACTAAGCCATATTGGCAATTTATATCTATAAAACCTGTGTTCTTATTTGTCTATGGATGGATAGCAAATCAATTCATTTCTTCAGCAATGATGTAGTTTAGTAGGAATGCTGGCTTGGGGATTGGGAGAATGAGGTTCAAAACCTGGAATGCTGGCTTGGGGATTGGGAGAATGAGGTTCAAAACCTAAGTCTTCCAATAATTTTCTTAGAGATTTTATGAGAGTCATCCTAGCAATTTGGGCTCTTTGTAAAATGAAGAGGTCGAATAAAATTATTTTAGAGATTTTTTTCTACCTATCATTGTTTTATGATTTGTAAAAGTCGTTACTTTTTAGGAATTGGGAGCTAGAGGTGAAGCCTGGCTTGCAGGGTGAGTTAGCTGTCAGTTTCCTAATATGTGTCAGACATAAACTTGGTAGGGGTAGTGTGATTGATAGCTAAGTAGACGGAGATTGTCAAGTACAAATAGAGTAAGGACTCATTTTATTCAGACATTTGGGCAGTATGGGTTGGCCGTTGTTTTAATTCCCATTTTTTGCTGAATTTCTATTTTTCTGCAGTAGAAGTCAGTCTTGCCGGGAACTTTCAAAACACTGCTTAGAAGTAATTTCATCTCTGGAGCTTTAGCCAAGAGAGGATGGTCTCTTCTGCTAGCTTCCCTTGCTCCTAAGGGACTGTCTACTTTCCCAGTTTCCCTGGTGGTGCAGTGGTTAAGAATCCGCAGTGGTTAAGCTATCTATCTATTTATAGATAGCTCATCTACAGACTTATCTTTGATCCAAACACTGGAGAGCTAGAGTCCAGAGACTGAAAAATGCCCACAAACTAGAAAAATCTAGCAAAAGTGTTCTCAGATTAGAAGATGGGCGATGAGGGGCTTCCCTGGTAGCGCGGTGGTTGAGAATCTGCGTGCCAATGCAGGGGACACAGGTTCGAGCCCTGGTCTGGGAAGATCCCACATGCTGTGGAGCAACTGGGCCCGTGAGCCACAATTGCTGAGCCTGCGCGTCTGGAGCCTGTGCTCTGCAACAAGAGAGGCCGTGATAGTGAGAGGCCCGCGCACCGCGATGAAGAGTGGCCTCCACTTGCCACAGCTAGAGAAAGCCCTTGCACAGAAACGAAAACGCAACACAGCCAAAAATAAATAAATAAATAAATTTAAAAATATCTCCAACTCACGGTGACCTGTGAAAACCCGACGCTAAGTAAACGAAGCCAGACATAGAAGTTCACATGTGATGCATGATTCCATTTATAAAAAAAAAAAAAGAAGATGGGAGATGAGTTGTGTTGGCTTAATAAACCTTATCCTAAGGTTATGGAGGGAACATGGGTGTGTGTGGAGTGGGTGTATATGTGTGGGGAAAGCTTTTCTCTTATTCTCCAAGCAGTGACATTCCCTTTTACCCTTAAGCATTCTCTTTTTTTTCCATTTCCTTCTCTCCCACCCACATTTTCCAAAGCCTTGATTTTTATGAAAGAGCTGAGTCTTCAAAGCCTTTACATAAATGGGTTGTATTGTAGCATGTAGCACTTATCAGCAGTTCTATAAAATTAATGGGTTTATTTAGAGTCAAAAGTGATTTCAAATTAGGTTCTAAGTGTTGCCAAGTGTCACAGTTGACGTTGTTTTGGTAAATTTAGAACAAAAGAATAATTTTGGCTCATATTTAGTAATAAAGTTGAATACAGATACATAGTTTGTTTTCCAAATAATTCTTTGTAATCTTTGAATTGTGTCAGGATATTTTTTTTACTATTTATAATATTGCAGTGAAATATATTTTTTTACTATTTATAATGCAGTGAAATAAATGCATCATTATCATAATGGATGATGTCCATCCCATATACACTCAAGAACCACAAGGCTGATAAGGAGGGAGTGTGTGTGTGTGTGTGTGTGTGTGTGTGTGTGTGTGTATAAAATGTATGCCTATAGTTGTAGATATGCTAGATAGCCTGGGCAGTGAGAATGAGTGGCCTCTTGATAGGGTACACATATGGGCTATTCCTAATTTATATTGCAGTAGAAGAAAGAAGCGAAGTCACTTTACTGCATCTCGAACTTGTGGTACCTGTTCTTAGGTCTTGTGCTCTTCTAGAATTGAGCTAGAGGATCCTAGAGAATTTTCCTGGAGCTCTGTCAAGCTGTAGGAGGGACCCATCTGAGGCACTCCATCCTGCATAGTCAGGAGTTAATGGAAGTTTGAGGCAAGAAGTTGGTTTGGTTCTTTCTGCATAAGCCAGGCAGCTGATTTTCCTGGTGACAGATGAAGAGCCAGGATGAATGTGTTTTACTGAAGTATTTGGCTTTGGTTTACTCCAGGCTGTGAACTTGTCACCTCTAGTTCTTATTTAAATTTATAATCTTTAGAGGAGAGGAATTCATAATGTGGGTAATATGGGTGATGAAGTAGTATGACAAATGTCTTATTTGATGCCTCATCACCATAACATGGCATGTGATCTCTGTATGTGCATGTCTCTGCATTTGCCTATGGTCAGTTTTCTTCAGTTAATTGTATTTGGGTAAATGTGTTCTTGTGATTTAACATAGAAATTAAATTTCAAGCAGTACAAGTGACAGCATTTTTTTTCTTGTGATAGGAGGTAGACTTGAAACATTAGAGGTCATTCTAGCTCAATCCCTCCATTTTACAGGTAATGACATATAGAAGCAGTACATAGCGTAGCATATTGGTTAAGGGTGTAGACCAGGAGTATGATAGACCTGAGATTGAATCTAAACTCTCCCTAGGATCACCTCTGGGACCTTGAGCAAGTGACAACATTTGTACGTACCTCATAGAAACTTAGAAAATTAAGATAATATATGTTCAGAATTTCACATAATTATTGATACATAAGACATGCTAATATGTTAAGTAGCATAGTGTGAAATTAGCACAGTAAACAACAGACTTTAGACCAAATAACCAGGTCTTTTGAGCTGAAAGTCTTTGCCTTGTCATCTTTCACCAGATATAAACTCTGTGAGGACAGAAGATTGTTTTTTCACTAAGAATTTGAGAGCCCATTGTATGCCCATGTGAACAAGAAAAAGTCTCACCTTATATTCTAATGGGAACAGCAATCAACAAGTAAATACCTAAGATATATTTTCATAGGGTGATAAGTACAATAGAGAGAAGCAAAGCAGAATAATGGGGCTCAGAGGGATGGGGATAATATTTTAGAATGGATGTCCAGAGAGAGCTTCTGATTTAAGTGGGGAGTAAGCCATCTGAAGATCTAAGGAAGAGTGTTCCTGGAAGAGATAAAAGCAAGTGTATCGGACTTGATGTGATTCTGGTTTAGCCAGATCATTTAGGTCCTTAGAGACTGAAATAGGGAGTTCAGAGATTTTAAGTGTGATGGGAACTCCTTTGAAGGGCTTTAAGTAGAGAACTGATATTATCTAACTTATAAAGAGGAGGTTCTGGTTACTGTGTTGAGAATAGACTGGGTGGGAGGGAAAGAGTGGAAACAGGAAAACCAGTTAGGTTATTGCAGCAGCCCCAGTGAAATGGATGGAGGGTTCAGATCTGAGATGGGTTTTGATGACAGGACTTGCTGAAGGATTGGATGTGATGATAAGAAAAGGAAGAATCAAGGAAGAACTCTAGGTGTTTTTCCTGAGCATGTAGTGAATGGCAGTACCATTACCCTATGTGGAAAAAAATTGAGTTTGAGGGTAGGAGATCAGGATTTTATTTTGAACATATTATATTTGTGATACCTGTTTAGTCCTTCAAGTGAGGATGTCAGGTACATAGTTGGATATATAAGTCTGGCTCTCTGGAGTGAAGTGGGAGCTAGAGATAGAAATGTGGGAGTTAACAGTATAGAGAAGATATTTGATGTCATGGGACTACAAGGGACTTCCCAGGAGGAGAGTGAGGATGGAGAAAACAGCCAAGAACTGAGCCTTGGGGCAACCAACATTGGAGGCTGAGAAGAGGGAGAAACTGATAAGTTACAATCAGTGGGGTAAGAGGAACACAAAGATAGAAGATGTCCTGGAAACCAAATGAACAAAATGTGTGAAGAAAGGAGTGATTAACTTGGTCACATGTTGCTAAGAGGTTGGGAAAGATGAAACCTGAAAATTCTCTATTGAATTGGAGAAGATGGAGGCCACTGTTGGCCTTGACAAGAGGACAAAGTCCACGTTGTTGTGTCTGGCTTTTTCACTGCTATGTTTCCTGTGAAATACATTGTGTCTGGAACATAATAGAAACTTAAAAACATCCGTAGAATGCTGGATGAATGAATGAATTGACAAGCCAGACTTTCCTCCTTTTTGTAGTCTCAGTGCAGTCTTTGCTTATTTTAGACTTTAGTTGTTTTTTTTTTAACATCTTTATTGGAGTATAATTGCTTTACAATGGTGTGTTAGTTTCTGCTGTATAACAAAGTGAATCAGCTATACGTATACATACATCCCCATAGCTCCTCCCTCTTGCGTCTTCCTCCCACTCTCCCTATCCCACCCCTCTAGAGGCTGCTTCCCACTAGCTATCTATTTTACATTTGGTAGTGTATATTGTCCATGCCACTCTCTCACTTCATCCCAGCTTACCCTTCCCCCTCCCTGGGTCCTCAAGTCCATTCTCTCTGTCTGCGTCTTTATTCCTGTCCTGCCCCTAGGTTCTTCAGAACCATTTTTTTTGTTTTTTAGATTCCATATATATGTGTTAGCATATGGTATTTGTTTTTCTCTTTCTGACTTACTTTACTCTCTATGACAGACTCTATGTCCATCCACCTCACTACAAATAACTCAATTTTGTTTCCTTTTATGGCTGAGTAATATTCCATTGTATATATATATGCCACATCTTCTTTATCCGTTCATCAGTTGAAGGACACTTAGGTTGCTTCCATTAGACTTTAGTTTTTAGTTTTATCAGGGACAAAATCATATGATTATAATAAAACATGTACATGGCTTTCTCTCAGCTAACAGTCTGTAATATTGACTGAACATTTACCTCACATGTTAATTAATGAAGTTTATAAAGCACCATAGTTCTAGACAATGTCCTACGTTATACAGTAGAATGAAGTAGTTAAAGAAGTGATCGATCCATTAATACTGCACACCCTGTCCTCCCTGTTCCTGAGTCTGCAGAGTCTCTCTGAGTCACCCTGGGGTTTATCAGTTACCCAAAGGCTGCTGTGGCTTGAATGTAGAACACTTTTAATAGAACAGACCAGAGGTTACTTCAGGCCATTTCAGTCTGGGCCATACAGATCTTTTTCCCTTTCTTTGAGATGTTAACCAGCAAGGATACTCTCAGTTGGTTGCAGTAGGAAAAGCCCAGCCTTGCAGTTTCTCAAACAGTTCTCTGAGGTACCCTGGGATGACACAGGGAATTCACTGGGAGGCTGTGGGATTAATTTTTTTTTTTTAAGGAAGACAGAAATAAACATCTGTCAGTTACTCTGTGAACTACTGGTTCAAGGTAGTTCATAGTTTCAATATTAGATCACTGCATTACTTTTTAATGATGTCATATCTTTGCAAAGCTGGGCTCCTGGGGTTCAGTGCCCTAAAAAAACAGTACTGTATAAAAATGTGGAGCAGGAAATGGGGTGGGGGGGTTCAAACTCATTTCAGAGTTTGAGAAGCTGTGCAGTGCCAGCAGCATACACATCTTATTAAAAATCGTGGTTATTTAAGAATGAAATAAAAACATTACTTTCATATCAATTTATTTCTAGTTTGTGAATGACTACCAAGTTGTTAGAACATAAGTACTTATTAAGTTGTTTGGAGCTACCTATTTAACAGATGGAACTGCTAGGTATCTCTCTTGGCTCAGGGGAGCCATGAAAAAAATTACCAAGACACCAGGAACTGATAGATTTTGAGAACCTCTGGTTTAGCCTTTTTGGCTTCTAGCAAGAAGAAAAGGAGAGAGGGAACCATTCTGCTGCCATCTCCAGCTTGGCCTGTTTGATTCCCAGCATCTCACCTAAGTCCACGCCGCTTAGCATTCTGTGAGGCATTCCTGTGAATGACTGGGTGAATTTGCAAAATTAACAAGTATTGATGAACATTCTTATATTACAGCTGTGCCAGCAACCCTGCTTATGGGTGGCCAGTGTTACCTCTCACCCAGGAAAGAGTGACAGCATTTTCTGTCCCTTTTTCCTCTTTCTCCCCCTTGAGCTCTGTGCCACAGCTCCTAGAACCAGGTTCAGATTTAATGGTTAGAGAGACTTTTCAGACTAGCCTGGGTCTCTCCCCTAACCATTCATTTCTGTTTTATTTTCCTCTCCATGGCAATGTATTTTGAGCACTAGACAACTACCTTACATGTGAACTTTCAGAGCACAGCCCTTTTAACATGGGAATCAGCTGGATTGGTGGAGAGCCGTTTCTGGAGATAATATTAGAGGATACACTTAGTTATGATGTATTATATTTGGCCCTTAAAACCTTAAGAAATTCATATCTGTTCATAGGAGGAGCATGGTGCTTTTTGTGTGTGTGTGTGTGAGATTCAAGAGAAGAAAGTGAAAAAGATCCATTTCACAGGTTCATGAGCAGTGCCATGTGATTTAAAACTTTCTGAAATGGGAATTGCGCTTAGTGAAATTGTGGGTTTATGGTCATTGACAAAGGTGAAAGGCAGAGAAATGAGGGAATGTAATGTGTCTTTGTCCGTTTTGCTCAGGGGTATTCTAAGGGCTCAGAATGCCAGAGATGTATCTTTTACCTTCACTTTTGTGCCTTTTTTTGCTGAGTGGGTTGACCCTCTTGAATTATCTCCTTGGTTACTTGTCATTTTATTCTTGATACCAGCCTTCTCAGTTTTAGTCTTCAGAATTACTCTGAGTAGTGGGAAGGGTGTTTGGTTTTTTCCCACCATAGAGATATTCTTCCCTATCTCTTAATCTCCATCTTTTCATTTCACCATCTCCTCTGTTCTCTTTTCATCTCAATCTACCCCTCCTCCTTCTCTCTTCTTCCCCCTCCCGCCTCTCTTTCATCCCTTCTCCTCCATCCCCGTATCTCCTCTTCATTGCTTCCATCACAGCAGCGTCCTCAAGCCCCATGTCTCACTCTCACATATCCCCAAAGGAAAGAGGTACTTACATTGAATTGTGGGTATCTACCCCAGACCTGAATTGAGCATCAAAGCTTTTTGATATTTTCTGTGTTGAACTTGTGGATGGGACACAGATGATCTCTATAAATGAGTTTTACCCTGGGATGAGTTAACCAGGACTCAGTTCCCTCATCAGTTTTCTAGAATTCCATAAAATTCAGAAAACTTAGCCTGTGTTCGCTGCTTGGGTTTAAGTGTCTCTAATACTAGGACCACATTATCTCCAGAGCAGCACTGCTGTGTAGAAATAATGTGGTAGCCACAAACATGAGCCACAGAAGTAATTTAAAAATGTTTTAGTAGGCACATGAAAAAGTAAAAAATCAAATAGTGAAGGTAATTTTAATAATATATTTTAGTTAACCAGATATATTCAAAACATTATCATCCCAATATGTAATCAGAATAAAAAGAGATTAATGAGATATTTTACATTCTTTTTTTCTTACTAAGTCTTTGAAATCTGGTGTATATTTTATACTTAGAGCACATCTCAATTTGGACGAGCTCCATTTCATTGCTTAAGAACCACATGTACTAGTGGCTACTGTATTGGACATTGAAGCTCCACATAGAAGGACATGGAGAAAAAAGATTGATTTTAGGCGATTAATGAACTGAAAGTATTTCTTGAGCTTCATGCTTCCAGAATGCTGAGTAAATGGAGCAGGTGCTCGACTAATAAGATGGGCTTGGAAAGCACCTTCAAGTTCAATATCAGTCTTTTAATGGCCTTAATCAAATAGCTGGTTGGCTGTGGGGTCTGGGGACTTGACCTGAGGGATAGAAGGCTAGGGGTCACTGCCATTTTCTGTACAACCTCCCAGTTCCCCCTCTTCTATATTTCTACCCCCCATGGAATTTTCCCACTTCTTGTAAGTCTAGGACTTAAACAAATAAGGATTAGTCCTTCTGGTGAAAATAACTTAGCAGTTAAGAGCTCAAGTAGGTCCTTTAAGTTCTGATACACATTCTCTTCCTTTTTACACCTTGGTTTGCATGGCAAAGGAGGAGATTTACCTTTTTCCTTGAAATTAATAAATGACTTCTTATCCCAGAAAGGCTCAAAAGTCCGCAAATTTAAGTAATATATTTTCATAGTTTGCATGTCACAGTGACAGGAAGGTGCTGCTTACCTCCACCCCCCATTTTGAACAGAGACAAGTTTGAACAGGCCCTGCCCCTTTCACCTTGGTTAAGCATTATCTTGTGTTCTTTGGGTTACTCTTGCATAACACTATGCCCCCATTTAACTTTGGTCTGAATCTGCCCTAAGGATGAAGGGGTAGTGTTGTGGGGGTGAGGAATTGGTGAGTTGTCAATAACTAGGTAAATAAAATGGGAATATGGTTAACTTTAACCCCTCCCACCTAAGTCTCCCCACACTTAACTTCCATTTATTTTCTTCCACATGAAATGAGGAGTTTGATTAGATGAGAAACTCCCAGTGTTTCTTCTGAAAAAGGTCTGTTTTCCATTCCTTATGTGCGAAGGGGAAGGTAGAGGGTGCTGCCTGTACTAGTGGGGATTGGGAACTCCTGGTTCTGCAACCAGTTATCTGGCTTTTCTTAGAAATGAGCAAACTGGAGACCCTTGGATCTCATGTAACCTAAGGTCCTTTGGTAGTTTCAGTTTTTAGGTTTCTGACTTTTGTAGAATCCTTGAAGTGTTGCTTACCTATGCTTTTGCAACAAAGAGGTATTGATAGGATCTGAGTGGTGGGGTCTTCATTAATGAAGTACCTGGAATGTTTGGTTGCGGGGAGGTGTTATGCAGGCAAGTAGGGAACAGGTAGGAGATGGCAAACCCATAAGGGCCCATTGGTGTTTACCAGAGTAAATTTGTTTGCTGGATGACATCTGGGGCTTTGTGATAGTAAGCTATGTTTAGAAATAGCATTGGAGAAATACAGAGGTTGAATGATTTCCACATGTTAGGAATGTGGAGCGTTGCTTGGATAAAAGAGAAAAGAATCCAAGCAATGTCATACTAGGGTAGTCCAGTATTTTGTTTTCAAGGGACTTCAAAAATTTAAATATATTTACATTTACTATTGTAGCAATAAAAAAAGAAACCAACACATGAAAACATAAAATCACCCCCATTTCTGCCACAGAAAACCAACTGGTCTAGTTTTCTGTTGTTTCTGAGAGTTCCAAGGGCTGATTTATAAGTGAACATGGCTCCCCTTGGTGACGATATCCTCAGAAGCAAAAGGCCATCTTCCAAATATGCTTCCTTTCTCCCTCCCTTCCTTCCTTCCTCCCTTCCTTTCTTTCTGTTGCGCCGGGTCTTAGTTGCGGCAGGCGGGCTCCTTAGTTGCAGCCGGCAGGCTCCTTAGTTATGGCACGCGAGCTCTTATTTGCAGCGTGCATGTGGGATCTAGTTCCCTGACCAGGGATCGAACCTGCGTCCCCTGCACTGGAAGGTGGATTCTTAACCTCTGCACCACCAGGGAAGTCCCCAAATATGCTCCTCCTTTACCCATTATGAGTCTGCCTTTTTTTTTTTCTTAAAGTAACCTTTTTATTTTGGAACAATTTTAGATTTACAGAAATATTGCAAAAATAATACAGAGATAAAACCCCAAAGACAAGCGCCTGATACTTCCCTGCAGGCCAACTATCTGACTAAGGTTATTTGAGGACTGACAATGAACTTTAAGGTTCATGAACTTTCCCAATTGCATCTTACTGGCCAATATTACCTAAATTACTTTTTATTACATTTGTCAAACCTAAAAACCAATATTGGTATACAGCTATTCACTAAACTCAAGCCTATATATTCAGATTTCATGAATCATTGTGGATCTTTATTAGTTCATTTAAGTTATTTTTTGAAGTTTGGAATTGTCTGTGATACTACTTTATTTAAATAATGCTTTTTTTCTCTCTGAAAACAATATATATACATATTTGTTTTCATTGTAGAAATTAGGAAAATACTGAAAAATATAAAGAATAAAATAAATTGTAACTCCATTCCTGCCCTAATTTTGTGTTGAATGTAAGTATGTATGCATTAGCAAATTAAGTTCATTATGTTTACAGCATAGTTTTGAATTGCATATTTTTCATGTAGTATTACTTTAGGAGAAATTTAATTAAAAATCTTCAAATCAAATGTGTAATTTTAAAAAGTCATATTCCATTGTATAATTACTCATTTATTGATGAACAACCCTTAGGCTCATTCTAACTTTGGCTACTATAATTTTTTTTTATCACTTCCCTGATGATGTTCTCAGTGTAAATTTCTAGGAGTGGAATTACTGGATCAGTGGACCTGCCTTGGTGTTTGTTGACAAGCTACCATCCAGAAACATGGTACCAATTTATATTCCCAAAGTATTCTTTGAGATACCTTACTTCACCTTTACCAGCACTGAACGTCATAATTTTTAATCTTTCACAATTTGATAGGTGAAAAGTTGTATATTTTTTTTTTTTTTTTTTGTGGTACACGGGCCTCTCACTGTTGTGGCCTCTCCCGTTGCGGAGCACAGGCTCTGGACACGCAGGCTCAGCGGCCATGGCTCACGGGCCCAGCCGCTCCGTGGCATGTGGGATCTTCCCGGACCAGGACACGAACCCGTGTCCTCTGCATCGGCAGGCGGACTCTCAACCACTGCGCCACCAGGGAAGCCCTGTATATCTTTATTTTTTTAATTCTCATTTCTCTGTCACTAAAGTTGTCCTATATTTTCTTAGCTTATATAAATGACCATATTATGCTTAATGTTTTAAACCATCTCTGATTAAATATACATTTACTGAATGGTGTGATATTAATATAAAGGTCTAAAAGGCCTTTTTCTACATAGTTAATGTACCCCCGAACTAGCTCACGGGCCCAGCCGCTCCGCGGCATGTGGGATCTTCCCGGACCGGGGCACGAACCCGCGTCCCCTGCATCGGCAGGCAGACGCTCAACTACTGTGCCACCAGGGAAGCCCGTTATGTTCTTTTTTATAGGAGTGTCTCTATCTGAGATCACTCATCTGTTCCAGTGATTTTTCTGTATCTTTGGCCAGTACCAATATTATTTTACCATTAGAACCATTTTTATTTAGGGCTTGGGCAAATTCCTTATCTTTTTATTCCAAAAATATTTTAGCTCTTCCAACCCTTCCCGATGAACTTTGGAACATTTTGCCAATTTTCAAAAAGCAGTCTATACTGTCCAACTTCATTGGAATTGCTTTATAATTGCTAGTTTTCTTCATCAGTAATATGGCATGATTCTCTATTCAGTCTTTTAAAAAATTCTATTTCTCAAAGTGATTTGTAATTTTCCTCAAATTGATCTGATGCATTTCTTGTTAACATTACTTTATGTTTTGTTGTGGTTGATGTTATTGTTATTGTGAATGGAATCTTCATTTACACATATCTTCTAATTATTTTTTATTGGTAGAGTTAATTACATAGGGCTTGATTGAACCTTATTGATTTTTTTTTACCCCTTATGCCTAGTGCATTACCTGACATGTAATAAGTGTCAATTAATTTTCAGTTCTTTATTTTGTATTTTCTCACTATACTGTCATATTCTATAAGTAATGATAGCTCTGTTTTAATATTTAAATGTTTTGTTTCATGTCTTATTGAATTGTCTGTATCTTCCCAAGAAATGCTAAATTATAATGGTGGTAGTAAGTATTCTTGTCCATGATTTAATAGGGATGCTTCTGGTGCAGGAATTCTTAACATCCTTAGAGATCTATAGATGGGCTTTGGGAGAGTCTATTAACCACCCACATATATGTGCAAATTTGATTTAATGAGAGAGATTGTGTGTGGGAGAGAGTATTTATACTTATATAGCTATTCTTATATATTTTATATTAAATTTATAATTTTAAATCATATAAACAATATATCTCTTTATTTCTGTACTTCTTTTTACCATGAGATTATTTTCCTTTGAGTTCTTCTTTTCTTTTATTTATTTTAAAACAACTGTCCTTTGAGCTTTTTTTTTTAATAATTTTTTCAGGGCTACTGATTTTTTTTTAATTTTTTATTTTATTTATTTATTTATTTATTTATTTATTTATTTTTGGCTGCATTGGGTCTTCATTGCTGCGTGAGGGCTTTTCTCTAGTTGCGGTGAGTGGGGGCTACTCTTTGTTGTGGTGCACGGTTCTCTCATTGCGGTGGCTTCTCTTGTTGCAGAGCGCAGGCTCTAGGTGCGTGAGCTTCAGTAGTTGTGGCACGCAGGCTCAGTAGTTGTGGCACACAGGCTCAGTAGTTGTGGCACACAGGCTTAGTTGCTCCGCAGCATGTGGGATCTTCCCAGACCAGGGCTCGAACCCGTGTCCCCTGCATTGGCAGGCAGATTCTTAACCACTGTGCCACCAGAGAAGCCCCTCCTTTGAGCTTTAAGGATATGTCCCCTTAAAATAGCTGGTTTTGACTGAAGATACTGTTAGCAGAGGGGAGAACAGCTATTGAGAAAATCCAGGCAATTGTGGGATCTAAGCTTTGTAGGAGGCTGGAGATACTTAAAAATGGCAGTGAGAGGCTATTTTAATAGCCTTTTTTGTACACACTGAACTCATGAAGACCAAAGCAAGGATGACTGACAAGGTGTTTTTAAAATCCAGTGTTTGAAACACTCAGATGTTTGAGCGACAAAACGTATTGAATAGAGACTATAACCCATCACAAATGTATTATCTTACGCTTAAACCAAACTAAATATGAGCTAGTTTATTTAGGGTAAAGCTTTTGCTCCCTTTGGTGTCAGAGTTTGGTTAAAGGATGTGAAAGAGCCTCAGGAAAATGACAGAGACTATTTCATTGGATGGACAGTAGTCATTAAAACAAATTAAATACAATTTACAGTTTCTGTCAGGAGTTAAAAGGAACAGAACTTGAAAAGCCCCTTTAAGAGCTCCAAATAAGTTCTACAATGGGCAAAATGCAGTTTTGTTTTAGGAAATGACAGGAGGAAAAGGATGAAACCAGTACTTTCCTTTAACCTTAACCAATTTCATATCAGGTGGATGCCTTTAGTCTGTAGCAGTTAGTGGGGATCCTGAAATCCAGTGTTAGTTTGGAAAATACATTACTACAGTGATGGCTGTAGCTTTCTCAGCGATTACTTATTACTTAAATTTTAGTGGGAGTCATTAGAAATCCTAAAACAACCAAAAGAGGCACTTAGAAAAAATGCATGTAAATTGTAGTCACACAGAATCCCCTATGGAGTTGTAGAAATATTTTACCTTAAACAAGATCTTGAGAAGCCCATTTCCTATCTGTGTATCTGGGAACACAATGTGGTCTATTTCTTCCTGTAGGCAGTGACTGACTTCATCATCTACATTGTTCTGTGTGTGCAAAAGCACTCCAAATGCTGATCAGCAAAAGCATTACTAACCATTTAAAATAAAAGAAGTATTTTAAGAGGAATTTATTGCTTCTTAGACTCATAAATGATATGGGCCCTCCTTGAAATAGGGTGTTTCCTTTTCTAGCAGATAGGGGAGGTGGAAACACAGGCAAGAATTACTTTTCCCTGATTATTCTTTATGTAGTTTGCTAAGTCAAACTGGAAGAGGAAAAATAATTGCCAGAGTAAGGAACAGAAGATATGAGAGTGAACAAAACCCATGAGCTTTAACGACTTTGATAGTCAGTTGGAATTCTGCATTCAGACCTACCTTGCTTGGCACAGGGCACTTTGACATACTCTGTGCTGACTTAGAGCTGAAAAGAGAGGTTTCCGTCCTGGAGGCATTTAACAAGAAGGGAAGACTTAATTATAACATAAGGCAGATACTGGGTTATAATAAAAATATATAGTGTTGTGGGTACCTAGAGGAACTGGAGGAACAGAAAAGGTGGAGAGTTTTTGAGCTTTTCAACCCAGAGGTGGATTTCCTTAAGAAGTCCATTACAAGCCAGAGTTAAGAGTGGGGCAAATCCTGGGGCATGGAAGTGTTAAGGAAGAGTCTGCAGTCTGTTGTGATTCATGGTGAGAGAGACAAGACTGTGGAGCTGTATAATATGAAGTCCTTCAATGCAGAGTCCTTCAGTGTGTTGGCAGAGGTAAGTTACTGAAGGATGTTGAGGAAAGAAATGACATGATTTGAACTGTGTTTTAAGAAGACAACTTTGGGGGTGTGGAGTCAAGATGGTGGTGTGGGAAGACGTGGAGTTTATGTCTCCCCACAACTAGGGCGCCTGCAGGATGTTGGTGGGGGACCTTGACACCCAAGGTGATGGGAGGAACCCACAAGTGAACTGCCGGGGGTCAGGCCAAAGCTCCTGCAGTGGGAGCTCTGTGTCCGAACCACTGGACTAACAGAGAACCTCAGACCCTAGGGAATATTCATCGGAGTGAGGTTTCCCAGAGGTCCTCATCTCAGCACCAAGACCCAGCTCTACCCAACAGCCTACAAACTCCACTGTTGGGAGCCTAAGGCCAAACAATCAGCAAGACAGGAACACAATCCCACTCATCCAAAAAAAAAAAAAAGAAAAAATGAGACTGCAAAAAAATATGTCACAGATGAAGGAGCAAGGTAAAAACCTGCAAGACCAAATAAATGAAGAGGGAATAGACAATCTACCTGAAAACGAATTCAGAGTAATGATAGTAAAGATGATCCAGAATCTTGGAAATAGAATGGAGGCACTGATTGAGAAAATACGGGAAATCTTTAACAAAGATCTAGAAGAACTAAAGAACAAACAAACAGATGAACAACACAATAACTGAAATGAAAAACACACTAGAAGGCATCAGTAACAGAATAACTGAGGCAGAATAACGAATAAGTGAGCTGGAAGACAAAATGGTGGAAATAACTGCTGAGGAGCAGAATAAAGAAAAAAGGATGAAAAGAATTGAAGACAATCTCAGAGGCCTCTGGAACAACACTAAATGCACCAACATTCAAATTATAGGGGTCCCAGAAATAAAAAAGAAAAAGAAAGGGTCTGAGAAAATATTTGAAGAGATTATAGTGGAAAACTTCCCTAACATGGGAAAGGAAATAGTCACCCAAGTCCAGGAAGCACAGAGAGACCCACACAGGATAAACCCTAGGAGAACCACACCTAGCGTTAGACACATATTAATCAAACTAACAAAAATTAAATTCAGAGAAAAAATATTAAAAGCAGAAAGGGAAAAACAAAAAATAACATACAAAGGACACCCCATAAGGTTATCAGCTGACTTTTCAGCAGAAACTCTGCAGACCAGAAGGGAGTGGCAGGATATACTTAAAGTGATGAGAGAAAAAAAAAAGTACAACCAAGAATACTCTACCCAGCAAGGATCTCATTCAGATTTGACGAAGAAATCAAAAACTTTTCAGACAAGCAAAAGCTAAGAGAATTCAACACCACCAAACCAGCTTTACAACAAATGCCAGAGAAACTTCTCTAGGTGGGAAACACAAGAGAAGAAAAAGACCCACAAAAACAAACCCAAAATAATTAAGAAAATGGTAATAGGAACATACATATTGATAATTACCTTAAATGTAAATGGAGGGCTTCCTTGGTGGCGCAGTTGTTGAGAGTCCGCCTGCCGATGCAAGGGACACGGGTTTGTGCCCTGGTCCAGGAAGATCCCACATGCCAAGGAGCGGCTGGGCCCGTGAGCCATGGCCACTGAGCCTGTGCGTCTGGAGCCTGTGCTCCACAACGGGAGAGGCTACAACAGTGAGAGGCCCGCGTACCACCAAAAAAAAAAAAAAATATAATAAATGGATTAAATGCTCCAACCAAAAGACATAGACTGGCTGAATAGATACAAAAACAAGACCCATATATATGCTATCTACAAGAGACCCACTTCAGACCTAGGGACACATACAGAATGAAAGTGAAGGGATGGAAAAAGATATTCCATGCAAATGGAAATCAAAAGACAGCTGAAGTAGCAATACTCATATCAGATAAAATAGTCTTTAAAATAAAGACTGTTAGAAGAGATAAAGAAGGACACTATTACATAACGAGCAAGGGATCAATCCAAGAAATAGATATAACAATTGTAAATGTTTATGCACCCAACATAGGAGCACCTTAATACATAAGTCAAATGCTAACAACTATGAAAGGAGAAATTGACTGTAACACAATAATAGTAGGGGACTTTAACACCCCACTTACACCAATTGACAGATCATCCAAACAAAATAAATAAGGACACACAGCTTTAAATGACACAATAGACCAGATAGATTTAATTAATATTTATAGAACATTCCACTCAAAAGTGGCAGAATACACTTTCTTCTCAAGTGGGCATGAAACATTCTCCAGGATAGATCACATTTTGGGTCATAACTCAAGCCTCGGTAAATTTAAGAATATTGAAATCATGTCAAACATCTTTTCTGACCACAATGCTATGAGACTGGAAATCGATTACAGTTAAAAAACTGTAAAAAACACAAATACATGGAGGCTAAACAGTGCGCTACTAAGTAACTGAGAGATCACTGAAGAAGTAAAAAATTACATAGAAAGAAATGACAGCAAAAACACGACAACCCAAAACCTATGGGACACGTCAAAGGCGGTTCTAAGGGAAGTTTATAGCAATTCAGTCTCACCTCAAGAAACAAGAAAAATCTCAAATAAACAAGCTAACCCTACACTTAAAACAACTAGAGAAAAGAACAAAGAGGACACAAAGTCAGTAGAAGGAAAGAAATCATAAAGATCAGAGCAGAAATAAATGAAATAGAGACAAAGAAAATAGCAAAGATCAATAAAACTAAAAGCTGGTTCTTTGAGGAGATAAACAAAATTGATAAACCCTTAGCCAGACTCATCAAGAAAAAAAGGGAAAGGATGCAAATCAATAAAATTAGAAATGGAAAAGAAATCACAACTGACACTGCAGAAATACAAAGGATTATAAGAGACTACTACAAACAACTATATGCCAATAAAATGGACAACCACAAAAAAATGGACAAATTCTTGGAAAGGTACACTTTTCCAAGACTGAACCAGGAAGAATTAGAAAATATAAACGGACCTATCAGAAGTAATGTAATTGAAACCATAATTAAAAATCTTCCAACAAACAAAAGTCCAGGACTAGATTGTTTCACAGGCAAATTCTACCAAACATTTAAAGAAGAAGTAATACTGATCCTTCTCAAAGTCTTCAAAAAAATTGCAGAGGGAGAAACACTCCCAAATTCATTCTACGAAGCCACCATCACCCTGATACCAAAATCAGAAAAAGATATCACAAAAAAAGAAAATTATACACCAATATCACTGATGAACATAGATGCAAAAATCCTGAACAAAATACTAGCAGAATCCAACAGCACATTAAAAGGATCATACACCATGATCAAGTGGAGTTTATCCCAGGAATGCAAGAATTTTTCAATATATGCAAATCAGTCAATGTGATACACCACATTAACAAATTAAGGAATAAAATCCATATGATCATCTCAATAGATGCAGAAAAAGCTTTTGACAAAATTCAATTCCGATTTATGATAAAAACTCTCCAGAAAATGGGCATACAGGGAGCCTACCTCAACATAATAAAGGCCATATATGACAAACCGACAGCAAACACCATACTCAGTAGTGAAAAACTTAAAGCATTTCCACCTAAGATCAGGAACAAGACAAGGATGTCCACTTTCGCCACTCTTATTCAACATAGTTTTGGAAATCCTAACCATGGCAAGCAGAGAAGAAAAAGAAATAAAAGGAGTACAAATTGGAAAAAAAGAAATAAAACTGTCACTGTTTGCAGATGACATGATACTATACATAGAAAATCCTAAAGATGCCACCAGAAGACTACTAGAACTAATCAATGAATTGGGTAAGGTTGCAAGATACAAAATTGATACACAGAAATCTTTGGCCTTCCTATACACAACAATAAAAAATCAGAAAGAGAAATTAAGGAAACAATCCTATTTACCATTGCAACAAAAAGAATAAAATACCTAGGAATAAACCTACCTAAGGGAGTGAAAGACTTGTATTCAGTAAACTATAAAACACTGATGAAAGAAATCAAAGATGATGTAAACGCATGGATTCCATATTCTTGGATTGGAAGAATCAGTATTGTGAAAACGACTATACGACCCTAAGCAATCTACAGATTCAGTGCAATCCCTATCAAATTACCAATGGCATTCTTCACAGAATTAGAACAAAAAATTTTACAATTCATATGGAAACACAAAAGACTCCGAAGAGCCAAAGCAGTTTTGAGAAAGAAAAACGGAGCTGGAGGAATCAGGCTCCCTGACTTCAGACTATACTCCAAAGCTACAGTAATCAAGATAGTATGGTACTGGCACAAAAACAGAAATATAGATCAATGGAACAGGATAGAAAGCCCAGAGATAAACCCACGCACATATGTCACTTAATTTATGACAAAGGAAGCAAGAACATACAATGGAGGAAAGACAGCCTCTTCAATAAGTGGTGCTGGGAAAACTGGACAGCTACACGTAAAAGTATGAAATTAGAACACTCCCTAACACCATACAGAAAAATATACTCAAAATGGATTAAAGGCCTAAATGTAAGACCAGACACTATAAAACTCTTACAGGAAAAACACTCTTTGACATAAACCACAGCAAGATCTTTTTTCACCCACCTCCTAGAGTAATGAAAATAAAAACAAAAATAAACAAATGGAACTTAATGAAACTTAAAAGCATTTGCACAGCAAAGGGAACCATAAACAAGACAGAAAGGCAACCCTCACAATGGGAGAAAATATTTGCCAATGAAACAACGGACAAAGGATTAATCTCCAAAATATACAAACAGCTCATGGAGCTCAATATCAGAAAAACAAACAATCCAATCCAAAAATGGGCAGAAGACCTAAATAGACATTTCACCAAAGAAGACATACAGATGGCCAAGAGGCACATGAAAAGATGCTCAATATCATTAATTTTCAGAGAAATGCAAATCAAAACTACAATGAGGTATCACCTCATACCAGTCAGAATGGCCATTATCAAAAAATCTAGAAACAATAAATGCTGGAAAGAGTGTGGTGGAAAAGTAGCCCTCCTGCACTGTTGGTGAGAATGTAAATTGATACACCCACTATGGAGAACAGTATGGAGGTTCCTTAGAAAACTAAAAATTGAACTACCATACGAGCCAGCAATCCCACTACTGGGCATATACCCTGAGAAAACCATAATTCAAAAAGAGCTATGTACCCCAATGTTCATTGCAGCACTATTTACAATAGCCAGGACATGGAAACAACCTAAATGTCCATTGACAGATGAATGGATAAAGAAGATGTGCCTCATACATACAATGGAATATTACTCAGCCATAAAAAGAAACAAAATTGAGTTATTTGTAGTGAGGTGGATGGACCTGGAGTCTGTCATACAGAGTGAAGTAAGTCAGAAAGAGGAAAACAAATACCATATGCTAATGCATATATATGGAATCTAAAAAAAAAATTGGTACTGATGAACTTAGAGGCAGGGCAGGAATAAAGATGTAGACATAGAGAATGGACTTGAGGACACATGGGGTAGGGGGAAGCTGGGGTGAAGTCAGAGTAGCATCGACATATATACACTACCAAATGTAAAATCGTTAGGTAGTGGGAAGCAGCAGCATAGCACAGGAGATAAGCTCAGTGCTTTGGATGACCTAGAGGGATAAGGAGGATGGGAGGGAGGCTCAAGAGGGAGGGGATATTGGATGTATATGTGCATGTGGCTGATTCACTCTGTTGTGTGACAGAGGCTAGTGCAGTATTGTGAAGCAGTTATACTCCAATAAAGATCTAGTAAAAAGAAAACAAGACAACTTTGGTAGAAAATAACCATACATTTGGGGGAAAGAATAACAACGTGTTTGGGTTGTGTTTAATCGTTGCAGCAATTTCTTAAACAGTGCTTTCTCAGGACCTCCCTGGTGCTCCAGTGGTTAAGACTCCATGCTCCCAATGCAGGGGGCCCAGTTTCGATCTCTGGTTGGGGAGCTAAGATCCTATATACCGCAACTAAGCCCTTGTGCCACAACTCCTGAGCCTATGTGTGCTGCAACTACTGAGTCTGCGTGCTGTAGAGCCTGTACAGCACAACTAGAGAAGCCTGCACGCCTCAACTGGAGAGAGCCTGTGCACCACAACGAAGACCCAGTGTAGCCAAAATAAATAAATTAATTAAACAAACAAAACCAAAAAACAGCCCTTTCTCCAGGTCATCAGGGTCTTAGGGAGTTGTTCGTTTATTTTCATCCTTCTTCCTCTGTATATTCATCTCTTTATTCATTCATTTAGGAAAAAAATGCTGAGCATTCATCATTACATCCTTTCATGTATATAGTTCCTTGTACTTTTCAAAGTACCTTTATAATATTGTCTGTCTTGCTTCCTGTAAATACTCTGTGAAGTAAGTAGGGATGATGTTATGGTTCTTATTTTATAGATAGAGCACCTGAAAATTGCTCCAAGTCAAGAGCCAGGAAGTAGTGAATTTGTATCAGAATTTGGGTTTTCTGATTCCTTAAACAAATATGACTTCTTCCTTTTGTACAACACTTAATTCTGCGTGGAATGCTGAGGACTCTGGGCCACGATAATCTTTTCTTTGAGAGAGGGACAATTTTTGTGGGGTCTGAGGTCACATACCGCCCAAGCAGTATAATCCCTCTTAGCCAGCATGATCTGGACTGGTTATTGTTCAGATAATTAAAAAAAATTGTTCATGTGGGAAATCAGAAAGCTGCTATACATTCATACCTTAAACATGTTACAGCAACTTAAAGCATCTAAATACATATTTATTTACCAGACTTTTGATTTGGGACCAAGGTCCTTTTTTTTCATTAAATGTCGTCTTCTTGGAGTCCACTTCAATCATCTGTCTTGTATATATCTCTTCTATAATTTAAAAGTAGTGATTTATTTAATGTGGGGTGAGAACTTAAAACATTTGTGAAGCAATCTTGAGTATGGAATCATTTTAGATTTTAAAATTTCCCCCTAAGATCTTTTACAAATATCTACCCCACACCTAATTTAGCAATAGGTTTTTTTTTTAAGTTGTTGACCTTTTTTTTTTTGACTCTTTCCAATGTAGTTTTTATAGGAAAACCACCTGCCTTCTTTTTCTATTCATTTTATGTAATCTTTAACTAAAGTATATAAATATAACAGCATACAACTGTCATAAACATGTCTATCATAAATGGGTTTGGGAACAAACAAAACGACTCTTGGTAAATAACCTACTCAGTTAGTGGGGGCTGAAGTACACTGACATATTTGAAAGTAGCTTCCTAGCCAAGAGCATTCACTGTGCCATGGACAATAGTCAGTGTATTTCACAGAGGGTATGGTGGACATTAGCCGTTTCAGTGAGTTGGTTAAGAGAGATTCAACTGCAATGTAATCTACAGCAGCATATACCACTAAAGAAGTTCAGAGTGTGGGTGGGTTGACCAGAAAGATTTGTGGATGGCTTGGAACATTAGTTGGGGCGGGAAAGATGGGTGGGCGTTAGGAAGGGAAGTTCTGGTTGTGTGGGTGCATGGGTTTGTGTGTGTGTACTCAGAGAGAAACAGAGAGATGGGGAGCAAGCACGGAATGGTCAGGTGTTCTCAGAAAAGGAAGGAAGTCCATTTCCTCAGAATACAAAAAAGTGGACAGTCAGACCAGCTATATCTATTCAAAATCCTGTTCTAAATTCTACCTCATGAAGGAAATCTTCTCATAATAGGTGGTTTTGTGAGGATTTTGACTTACTTCCTATTGTAAACAAAATAATTGTGGTTCCCATACAAATTAAAATGCTTTTGTTCTAGTTCTGTGAAAAAATGCCATTGGTAATTTAATAGGGATTGCATTGAATGTGTAGATTTCCTTGGGTAGTATGGTCATTTTAGGTATTTTATTCTTTTTGTTGCAATGGTAAGTGGGGTTGTTTCCTTAATTTCTCTTTCTGATACCTAGTTGTTAGTGTATAGAAATGCAACAGATTTTTGTATGTTAATTTTGTATCCTGCATCTTCGTTGAATTCATTGATGAGCTCTAGTAGTTTTCTGGTGGCATTTTTAGGATTTTCTATGTATAGCATCATGTCATCTGCAAACAGTGACAGTTTTACTTCTTCCTTTCCAATTTGGATTCCTTTTATTTGTTTTTCTTCTCTGATTGCTATGGCTAGGACTTCCAAAACTATGTTGAATAAAAGTGGCTAGAGTGGCATCCTTGTCTTGTTCCTGATCTTAGAGGAAATGCTTTCAGCCTTTCACCATTGAGTATGATGTTAGTTGTGAGTTTGTGAAAAATGGCCTTTATTATGTTGAGGTAAGTTCCCTCTATGCCCACTTCCTGGAGAATTTTTATCATAAATGGATGTTAAATTTTGTCAAAAGCTTTTTCTGCATCTATTGAGATGCTCGTATTGTTTTCATTCTACAAGTTGTTAATGTGGTGTATCACATTGATTTGCAGATATTGAGAAATGCTTGCATCCCTGGGATAAATACCACTTGAAAGTGGTGTATTGACCCTTTTAATGTATTGTTGGATTCAGTTTGCTAGTATTTTGTTGAGGATTTTTGCATTTTTGTTCATCAGTGATATTGGCTTATAATTTTCTTTTTTCGTCTGGTTTTGGTATCAGGGTGATGGTGGCCTCATAGAATGAGTTTGGAAGTGTTCCTTTCTCTGCAAATTTTTGGAATAGTTTCAGAAGGATGGGTGTTAACTCTTCCCTAAATGTTTGGTAGAATTCACCTATGAAACCCTCTGGTCCTGGACTTCTATTTGTTGAGAGTTTTAAAATTACTGTTTCAATTTCAGTACTGGTAATTGGTCTGTTCATATTTCCTATTTCTTCCTGGTTCAGTCTTGGGAGATTGTACCTTTCTAAGAATAAATAATGCCATTTATAGTAACATGGACGGGCCTAGACATTAACATAGTAAGGGAAGTAAGACAGAGAAAGACAAATATCATATGATATCACTTATATGTGGAATCTAAAAAAATTATACAAGTGAACTTATTTACAAAACAAAAGATTCACAGACATAGAAAATAAATTTATGGTTACTAAAGGGGAAAGGAGGGGAGGGATAAGTTAGGAGTTTGGGATTAACAGATACACACTACTATATATAAAATAGATAAGGAACTAGGACCTACTATATCACACAGGGAACTATATTCAATATCTTGTAATAACCTATAACGGAAAAGAATCTGAAAATGGTATATGTGTGAATAACTCAATCACTTTGCTGTACATCTCAAACTAACACAACATTGTAAATCAACTATACTTCAATTTAAAAAATCATTGTGGTAGCTATTTAGTCTTCCATCTCCATTGTGGACTACACCTGACCCATCCCAGACAGATTAAGGGTTACCCAGTTTTAAGAAAGCTGCCAAAGAAGAATTTATGGTTTCCCTTAGTAATCCATTCTGATGTTCTGGCCCTCTGTAATAACCCTTCACATATTTAAAAATGATTATTAAATCTTTTTTCCAGTGCCTAGGCTGGATTATCCCAAAGTGATAGAACCATCATTTCATATATTCTTTATTCTAAATTTACTGAGTAGAAAGAAAGAGAAATTACAAAGCATAGATTTCCCATTCACAATTTCAAATCAGCCATGAAGGATGTTGGTACTACATGTATATATCTATGTTAGTACTATGTGTGTATGTGTGTGTCTGTATAGTTGTGTTTATATATATATATATATATATATATATATGCACGTATGAACATACATATGTGTCTAAAACTGTGTGTAAATATAATATATATACACAAATGCATACATATACATACACACACACCATAGCTTTTGGAAACCAAAAGATAAAGGTGCCAAAGGCAGTCTTACAGGTGTAACTTGAAAGTCAGAATGTTGAGCTTCTGTCTGAGATCACCTGACAGGGAAAGTTGATTGTTTGATACCCTTTTACCGTGATCATTTCTGGCTGTTCCTTTCTGGCCACTTCCTCCTCCTTTCTGTCTTCTGTACTCTGTCACAGGTTAAATAAGAGTTGACCCTCATATCAGTTTGCTGAGCTCCTCCTGATTATTAAGTGGGTTTGCTACTAAAAATGGATTAAGATATCATTCTCCTTAAGGTTATTTGTTTCTTAAGGGAGGACTTTTGGAGACAGAAGTCTTTGAAGACATAGGTCTCGAAGACCCAAGGCCTGGAATCTCTAATGTGGGATCAAATGGTTGAAGGGTTAATCCCACTAGTTTGCCAGGCATACACTAAAATTTCATTGATGTACATACAAAGGTGGGCTTTTCTGTATGCATAGCTTATCTAGACCAGTGCTGTACAATAAAATACAATGTAAGCCACACATGAGCCATGTATGTAATTTAAAATTTCTTGTAGCCACAGCAAAAAAAAGTAAAAAGAAACAAGTGAAATTAATTTTGTTAATTAATTTATTTTTTTGTGGCTTAATCAGTCTCTTCTTTTTTTAAAAAATTCCTTTCCATTATGGGTTTATTATAGGATATTGAATATAGTTCCCTGTGCTATACAATAGGACCTGTTGTTTGTTGTTTATCCATTCTATATGTAATAGTTTGCATGTGCTAGTTCAAAACTCCCAATCCATCCCTTCCCCACCCCCTTCCCCCTTGGCGACCACAAGTCTGTTCTCTATGTCTCTGAGTCTGTTTCTGTTTTGTAGATAAGTTCATTTGTGTCATACTTTAGATTCCATATATAAGTGATATCATATGGTATTTGTCTTTCTCTTTCTGACTTACTTCGCTTAGTATGATAATCCGTAGGTCCATCCATGTAGCTGCAAACAACATTATTTCATTCTTTTTTATGGCTGAGTAGTATTCCATTGTGTGTGTGTGTGTGTGTGTGTGTGTGTGTGTGTGTGTGTGTACCATATCTTCTTTATCCATTCATCTGTCGATGGACATTTAGGTTGTTTCCATGTCAGCTATTGTAAATAGTGCTGCTATGAACATAGGGGCGCATATATCTTTTCGAATTAGAGTTTTATCTGGACATATGCCCAGGAGTCTGAGTAGTAGAAGAAAGCCAGTTTGCTGCTATGGACCCTTCCTGATCCATCCCAGACCCCCGGAAACAACTTCTAACCTGGTCAGTTTCAGGTACACTCTGTCTTGTATAGTCCCTCACTGTAACACTTGTCTGTTTTTCATCTCTAACTCTCCAGCATCTCCAGGCCTAAAAAACTCCATTTTTAGTTTTTTGAGGAACCTCCATACTGTTCTCCATGGTGGCTATACCAATTTACATTCCCACCAACAGTATAGGAGGGTTCCCCTTTTCTCCACACCCTCTCTAGCATTTGTTATTTGTAGACTTTTTAATGGTGGTCATTCTGATCAGTGTGAGGTGGAATCTCATTGTAGTTTTGATTTTCATTTCTCTAATAATTAGCATTGCTGAGCATCGTTTCATGTGCCTGTTGGCCATCTGTATCTCTTCTTTGGAGAAATGTCTATTTAGGTTTTTGAAACTAATTTTAATAATAGGTTTTATTTAACATACGTATATAATCAATGAAAAATTTCATCAATGAGATATTTTAGTGTTTTTGTATTAAGTCTTCTGAATCTGGTGTGTATTTTGTGTAATGCATCTCTACTTGGATTAGCCACATTTTAAGCACTCAATAGCCACATCTGGCTGGTGGTTACTCATTTGAATAGTACAGGTCTAGAGACCTGAGAGTGCCACACTGAGGACAGGGAGCCTGTCATTTTCAAGTGTTGGATCCCACTTAGTACAGGGAGCCTGTTGTTAGACAACCTCCATCTGCCAGGGCAGTTCCATGGTATGCATTGGTCATGCCCAGTAAGTAGAGGGAGTCAGAGTGTTTTGTTGAGCATGGGACTTTAGAATAGCACTTTGTGTTTGATTTCACCTCAGAAGGAACAGATTGATTCCTATACAGCTCTGAATAAAGTGAATTGTTCCTCAGAAAGAAAGTTGTTGAGCAACAAGTATAGGATTTCCTGGATAATAGCCAAGCGTGAGCAGGTTTTCTATGGATTAGCTGGCACACATTTTTTCCCACTTCCTGGAGATGCTGGAGAGTTAGAGATGAAAAACAGACAAGTGTTACAGTGAGGGACTATACAAGACACAGTGTACCTGAAACTGACCAGGTTAGAAGTTGTTTCCGGTGGTCTGGGATGGATCAGGAAGGGTCCATAGCAGCAAACTGGCTTTCTTCTACTACTCAGACTCCTGAGGCACCCTGTGAGTTTCTTTTCATTGCTGAGGGCCTCAAAGCCACAAGATAAATATGGTATAATTTTACTCCAAGACTTAGAGAACAGCAGTGTTATTTTTGTATTAAAACAAATGTGACTATTTTATGAGTGTAATGCAAAATTCCCTTGCACCTTAAAACATAAAACACAAGTCTTGTAAAAACAGCGGGCAGTGAATTACTCTGGGACACACCATCTTTTTCCTTGAGCTTGGAGCTCATTTTCCTTTGCTTGTTGGGAATACTTGTAGAAGTGCTGCCTTTCCTATGTACCCCACCACACTTCTTCCAGTCTTAAGTTTAATGCACCTTCAGGTTGCAGAGCATGCACAAAAAGGCAAGGAAACTCGGGTAAGGTCATAATTATAAAGGGAGATTGTCCAGTGATGGGAGTAAAGTTATTTTGAAATCAATATTTTGAAAAAAAAAAGGATAACAAATTGCCTGCAAAGGTTAATTTCAGTAGAAATTAGTCTAAAAAATATACACATATACCCATACATATTTTCTTCCTCAGAGTAGCCATAGTTCTCTTTTCTTACCCTATGTCATTTATTTTCATTTGAATATTTCTTTTAGTGAAACTCAGTGAATAAGGATATGCTGTTTAGATAGTTGACTTATTCCCTTTAGCATTGTACCACTTATTTTATTTAACTAGTTAATTAATTTTATTGAGATGTAGTTGACACATAATATATTAGTTTGAGGTATGCAACATAATGATTCAATATTTGTATGTATCCAACTTACATTTTAAATCTTTTCTAACATTTTTGGTTTACTCAAATTATAAGACTAATGCATTCTGACTATATGAATAAGATAAAGTTATCAATTAGTTTTGTGATGTAGTGCTATCTTATACTCTTGTTTATGATTGTTGCTGTTTTTTTAAAAATTTATTTTTATTTATTTTTGGCTGTGTCGAGTCTTCATTGCTGTGTGTGGGCTCTCTCTAGTTGTGGTGAGCGGGGGCTACTCTTCGTTGTAGTGCTCAGACTTCTCATTGTGGTGGCTTCTCTTGTTGTGGAGCATGGGCTCTAGGTGCACGGGCTTCAGTAGTTGTGGCGTGTGGGCTCAGTAGTTGTGGCTCGCAGGCTCTAGAGCACAGGCTCAGTAGTTGTAGCACACGGGCTTAGTTGCTCTGCAGTATGTGGGATCTTCCCGGACCAGGGCTCTAACCTGTGTCCCCTGCATTGGCAGACGGATTCCTAACCACTGCGCCACCAGGGAAGTCCCTGATTGTTGCTGTTTTAAAAAAAATTTCTGAAGGGAAAACCTTAGGAACAGAGGGTCGAAGTTAGGCTTTAGGTGATGAAATAATCATGAGAAAGGTAAGATATATGTCCATCACTTACATATTATAATTTTATCTATCAATTGCAATTGCATTTGTAAAAAGATCAAGTTAAATGGTTGAAGAAATAATTCAGCATGAAAAAACTAAAGTTAAAAAAGTAACTTAGTGTATAACATAATGCAGATGGGTGAGACAAGGTTTATCACCCTTTATTCTGATAAAGGTTGTATGATTCAGAGTGAGGAAATAGACACCATTTGCTAACACTCCTGAAATCTAGTGATTGTGGTAGGTGGTGCTCATTGTCCATGGTCATCTTTTCTACTAGGCATAGCCTCACAGTACTTTTTAATCAGCTGTTGGCATAGTCAAGTAGTAACTATTTAATGTTTATATTTATTTAATATCTAGGTGTAATGTAGTCAGAGAAGGGAAATAAGTGATGGAAAACCATAAAAAATTTTAGATCACTTTTTTAGTGAAAAAAAAAGGGGACCTAATGATGATGAGATCCCCTACAGCTCCCAATGTCCAAGCCTTCTTTTATATTGAATTTAAGGAAAGATAGAGAGCATTAGTGTAGTAGTTCTCAACCTTGTTTTCTCATTAATGACGAAAGTACTAGAGTTGGCAGCCAGGTCTCTAGAAACGGTGCAGAGTCTGCAGCCCACACCTTATGTCTGCTCATGGGAATACAAAAGTATGAGAGGTCATCGTTCCCAGTCACAGAGGAAAAGAAGCTGTGACTGCTGTGGCTAGAGAGAACAGCTCTTTCATAATTTGTTTTAAACTGGTTTCCTCACGGTGAAGAAGTTACAGCAGCAGCAGCAGCTGCAGCTGAGTAGTTACAGTGGTTATGGCACGTCTCTTTGCTGGCCATTTCAAAAGTCTGAACTCCAGGGAAAGCCTGACTTACAGAATGCTTTAGCACATGAGGGCTTCAGGGTTTAATTAAAGAAAGCCAACTCTGGAAGAAAGATATCAGGTAGGCACACAATACAGTGATAGAAGGTGTCTGACCCACAAGAAATGACACACAGGGAGAACACTTGTTCAGAAAATTGTGCATTTTCCTGTTATCAGTAACTGAAAGAACATTGGTAGCACTTGTGTTATGCTGCCCATAAATGGTGATGGTTTCCTTGGTTGCTAAATAGAGGCCTTCTGAGTTCAAGTACCCACAGTGGTTTTAGTTTTAGCACTGCAGGGTGGGGGGATATTTGGCATTTTATTTTTTTAAAATTGTAAACTGGTAGGTCTAGGTATATTTCAGGAAGGAAGTTAGAATGTTGGGGGATGATTAATATCTTCTCTCATGCAGGAAGGCTCTCTCATTCTGGAACAAATAGTATATTCATATTTTATTCCTCTTCATAGCAAAGTAACAATTCCGTCTTCTGTATCACTTCTATTTTGGGCAGAGGTTAGGGATGGAGAGGGATAAATACTGATAAATACTGTCTACTAAGAGATCACATCTCTCCCTTCCCTCCCTTTTGGTCTCCCTTTTGGTCTCCCTTTTAGCTACATTGTTTTACACTGTCTCTTAGGAAGCTCTGTAGAGGAATCAACTTCACATGAAACAGGCTGAGAGGTCCTTTCTCAGGGGGTGGACCTAAAGGCCCTGACATTGTGCTCAGTGGTATGGAAACAAGACATACCAGTGACAACAGGAAATTGGCAACAGGAAATTTGGGAGACATTTTTTGTTCTAGAGCACTCCTAGGTAGAAATTCTGAGAAAGGAGATCTGGATAGTCACTGGTCAAAGGTAAGAATAAAGAGAACGTGTGGGGACTCATTCGGTCCACGTGAAACCTGCTGGGCTAGTGAATTAACTGAGGAAGGGAAAGTTATTTAAAGCCACATCAACTGGGTAAAGCCCTGAAGTATCAGAGGACTAGAAGAGAGAAAATATGCTTCCAGTGTTTCCAAAAACAGGAAGACAGAAATGAAACTGTCAGTCGTTATGCTCTCAGTATAGAATTAATCTCAAGTGAAACAGTGGAAAAAACATTGCAAAACAAAAGGCATATTTTATGAGAGAGTTAATCAGGTCGTGAGAATCAACAGTTTGATAAACCATGTTAAAAAGTTTGAATTTATGAAATTGGGGGTAAAAAAGGTAATATAAATTGATAATGAAAGTGCTACACCAAAAACCTGGACCTGTGGTTTAAAAAAGTAATGATTCTGGAATGATAAAGATCCCACTTCTAGGTTTTCAGTCATGCCTCAAGGCTCACTGTTGACCCTGAAGTAGAGATTCCTTCTTGCTTTCACTGGAAACTACTATTTTTGCTTTTTTGCATATTTAAAAATATTTGTAGTCATAGTATAGACTTAATTTAATAATATGATTTTTTCTTAGTTAATGTAAAGTTGCTATGAGTGGTTAGTTCATGTTGTCATAATTTTTATGGCTGCATAATATTCTACTTAGAGACGGTGCTTAACCATGTCTTGGTGTTAGATATTTAGGTTATTTCAAAGGGCATTTTCGTTATTACAAATAACCCACTATGAACATCTTTGCTTAGTAAACCCTTTCCTGTTATTTTTGGATTATTTCCTTAAAATTATTTTTAAATAGGATGGGTGAAGGAAATGAGTGTCTTTATGACTATACTTACTGTCAAACTGCTTTCTAAAACATTTCTGTGATTTTCACACGGTGGAGTTAGGAGTGGATGTGTCCACTTGTGCCTAATGAGATTATACTGCGTGAAGGATTCCCTAGATTTAATGCAGCTGGAAATGATTCTCCCTTGAGGTGATGGTGAGTCATCTCCCAAGGGAATCCTGGTCTCAAAATATTTCTAATGAATTGCTATGGACAAAAGAAAGAAAAGCATCTGCCAATCAGAAGTTTTAGATAGGCTTCAGAGGAGGGATTTTTATTTTGATTATTATTTTTTTGGTTTACATTATCTTATATAAGTGTTTTTGGCCTAGAATCTGGGAGTAAATACAACTTTAATAAATTGAATTTTGTTTTTTATAAGATAGCACCTAAAAATGCCTCATGCATAGTGGAGCTCCGTAATATTTATGAGTAAATGAAATGCTGTGGGAAACTTGTCATTGAAAGTAACCCTGAAATGAATTTTTTTTTTGATCAACAGAACAGAAATTAGACTATTCTGCTTGAAACTTCAGATATTTTTCCATCTAGGTTTTCTTAAAATGAGGTATGCTTCTACAGTTCACTGCTACAGCCAATATTTGCAAATACGGTAACAAAAAACTGTTTAAACATAAAAACAAATATTCAGTTTGTCACATCCCAACCCATGTGGAAAAGGGAAATACTTTTTTAAAGTGGGAATTCTTAATATTATAAAGTGTTTGGTTGGAGCAGCAACTATTTAAAAACTCACAACTTTAATAAGTGAAGGAGACATACTGATGTAAACCACAAACATGTTTAGTGCATGAGATAGTTCAGACTCCTTCTCACCTTCAGCACAAAAGGTTTTCCTTCTTCTCTGTTTTTTTCTTTTTCCTTTCTTTCTTTCTCTTCTTTCTTTTCTTTTCTTTTCTTTTCTTTTTTTTTTTTTTTTTTTTGACAACCACGTCAAGTTTTCCTGGCTGTGGCCAGGGAGCAGCACTCCAACTATTAAGCTGTGTGAGAACAGTGAACTTGGTCAGCAAGGATCATTTGTCTCCAGTTGTCAACAAAGGCTTGTTTTACTAGGAACAATGACTACGCAGGTTTGTGCAGAGTGTTGTGTGCAGAAACGTTAATCAGTAAGCAGCTTGAGCCATACTCAAAATCTCTTTTACATAGTTATTTTGCTTTTTAGGGGTGATTATTGTCTCTGTCAATTGGCACCATCTGAAAAAGAAGTTCATCAGTATGCCGAGATGCTCTCTACCGAGAAAGCTTGACTCAGTCCTCTGTTTCTTTCTTTTGGTTCTCTTTAATCAGTTTTCACCAGTGCGCAGCCCCGTTACTATTGATGTTTAAGTACAGCGAAGTGATTAAATGATAATGATCTTGGTTTCCATCCAAGATGACAGATTTTTCTAGCTTTGGGAATTCTTCAGTGCCCTGACGGAATGCATTTTTTACACACTCACTCACTTGTGCATTCACATGCACACATACACTCACATGCTTCACACTCACAGAGGACCTTGATTCCAAGAAGTACAGAAAGGATGACTGTTGGCTATTAGAAAGGGTGCAGTCTAAAGCCAGTAGGAGTAACTGGGGGTGAATGAATTCTTCTGCTCTGTTTGGCACTTACCAAAAGGACTGAATCACTCCAAGAAACATTCTGAGCTTAATTCCAGCATGGCTGAATCACTGAGATCAAGTTGTTAGAAATTTGAAGCTGATAAAGTTTCACTTTGAATCCGAAGGAGTGGTACGTATGTGAGCCTTCTCTCTGTGTACATATTTCAGGAGATTCTTCCCAACATTTCCCACTCAGTGATTACCTCCCTGCCCATCACATTTTTATTAAGTTCAGTGGGGTGCAGCTTTCCATGACTGACTGAGGCAAGTGAGACTGGTGTCAGGGAGTACATAGAGTGGCATATTTTCAAGTCCTTCCACCTTCAGAGAGTGTTTATGAGGGGGCAAAGAGTATAGTGTCTAAGAGCTTGGACTGTGGGGTCTAATGCAGATAGACCTATGTTATAATCTTGTCACTGCCTCTCTTTTTTTAAAATTAATTAATTTGTGGCTGCGCTGGGTCTTCGTTGCTGCACACGGGCTTTCTCTAGTTGCGGCAAGCGGGGGGCTAATCTTGGTTGTGGTGCACAGGCTTCTTATTGCGGTGGCTTCTCTTGTTGCGGAGCACGGGCTTTAGGTGCGCAGACTTCAGTAGTGGTGGTGTGTGGGCTCAGTAGTTGTTGACACTGTCTCTTAATAGCTGTGCGACCTTCAGCAAGTCACTTAACCTCTCAGTATTAAGAATCAACATACAAATAATGGATTAACATAATAATAGTTTAACACTAATTGAGCTTTCACTATATACTGGGTACTATGCTTAAGCATGTTACACATGCTGTCTCATTTAATCCTGTAACAGTGCATCCAGGTACGCCCTGTTATATATGTGAGGAAATTCAGACCCAGAGAGGTTAAAAATGAGCAGTCAACTGCATCTCTTGAGCCATATTCATATTCCACCATACCATCCTGCCTCTCCCTAAATGCCCTGGTGTGATTTCTTGTATACCAGGATTCCTGTTTCTGAAAGATTGAATAGATGAGATAGGGAGAAATGGTTGACCAAGGATCTCCCCAGATTCTAAACTGTGCTTGCTTTTAACTGCTAATGGTTGGGAAGCAGGCGATGGGGGGATAGACCTATAAGAACTAATATTCTAACCAATTGCTTGTCAAAGTTGTTTGCAGCAAGCAGCTTAGGGGTAGTGAGACATGGAAAGGGATACAAAAGGCTGAGGCATCCCATAGACACATGGTTCTGGGAGGGACCATGAAGTAGCAACATCAGTGACAATGCAGGAAAAACCCATGTGAGGGTCCAGTGACTCACTTTAGTCAAAGGTCTTTCACTCCTAAGGCCGAAGGTGTGAGGATTTTTGTAACTAGACCACAGTAGTTATACCAAGTCTTGGAGTGTGAAATGCTCCTTGGTGCATCCCATAAGCCCTGTAGACTTCATTGTCGTTGAACAGAGTTTCCCCTAGCCAAAGGTGGACGGAGTTGAAGGAAGTTCTGGATTCCTCAAGATTAGCAAACCTGGGATAGTACCTGAGCAGGAGGGGTCAATACTGCTATAAAGTACAAGCCTTTCTGGAAGGACCTGGCTAGTCCCTAGATAAGGGGTTTCTGTGGTAATGGTGGCCAGCTCTAACTCCTGGGTGTTTGAATGGAGAGTGTCACAAGAGTAGCAGTAGTTAACCAAGAGCATCAAGAAATCACCTCGTCTGCCAGTCTTAAGGATTGAAGATAGTGTGGGAATACTCTCTGAAAAAGGGGTCACCAGTATATTTGTATCATTGGTACCAAAATTATGTGATTGGTCATCGGAACTCATCCTCTTTGTTAATATAGATATTACTCTCATGTGGTAGTCTTGGGAGCAGAGTTGTTGGTAATATTCTAGAGTAGAAAAGAAACAGGCCCAAACACAAAAACACTTTGCCTGCATACTGATTCCACTGGAGGTATTAGGATTAACATTCTACTCTTTGGAATGGCCAGTGTTTCCTGGGTAATTTTACCTATCACTTACTTAATATCTTCGATTTTGTTTTTCAGAAGTTTGCTGACCATCTAACTGTAGTTCCTTTAAGAGTTTTGCTTTTTTCTGATGTTTTTCTGTTTTACCTCAGTGTATTAGATGTAGATTTATTTTTACTTATCTTGTTTATGCTTTCAGTATAAGGACTTGTTTCTTTCTCCAATTATGGGAGATCTTTGTAATTCTCTCCATTCTTTTCTTCTGGAGTTGTTATTAGACGTGTAATGGAGCCTCTCAGTCTGCCTTCTGAATCTCTTAATTGAATTTTAATATTTAAGAAAAACCTTTTTTCCCCTTGTCTTCCTTTTGGATGAATAAAATAATACCTCCTTAGTATTATCTTCTAATTCACTGTTCCTTTTTGGACATGTAAAATATAGGTTTTACCTCATCTATTGAATTTTTCTGGTTCAGTTAGTATACTTCCTAAAATTTTAAAGTGTTTCTTTTTTGTGTCTACCTGTTTTTATTTTGCTTTTTTATTTTTATAAATCCATTCTTATTTTTAATGGCTATTGCTTCTTTATTTATCTTACTAACCATCCTAAACCTATGTACTTTAAACTCTTTGTCTGTTCTGTGAAATTAATTTCATTTGGGCTGAATTCATAACTTGATGGTTGATTTGAGTTTCTTAGAATTAGATCCTTTTATATGTTTGGAATTTTAGTTTGTGGTTTCATTTTGAATGTGAGGGATTTTTGCTTTCTTCTGTTGTTTCTTTCTCTCATTCTTCCTTCTTGACTAATGCTTTTGCGGTTTTGCATTTGCCTTTGTCTTTGCCTTTACCTGGCCCAGTCCATAACTGAGTATTATAACAGTGTTTATTATATCCTTGCTCTGTGATGATTTGAGGAACATCACAGATTCATGGAGCAAGCAGGCAATCTGACCCAATTCCTCTCTTAAGTCTTCTTTCCTCTTTCCCTATGCCCATAGCTGCTGGTAAAGCTTAGGAGTCTTAAGCAGTAGGTCCTCTGTTACTTCATCCAGGTTCCTTTCACAAATGTGTGGGTACTTGGACATTTGCAGAGGAGAGAGGGAGCCTCACTTCAGTCTCTGGCTTCAAGCAGTAAGTCAGGCTCCATCTCCACCTAGCACGTGACAGTTTAGGCTCTCATACCCCTCAGAAGTATACTTCTCTGCTGCTGCTGCCTGCTCCTGATTTGGGAGTCCTGCATTTCTTTAATCTCAGCTGTACTTGATTTCTGTTTCTTTTCTAATTGATGGAGATTTATCTTGCCTTTGAGACTGATGATATCTTATTGATTTTCTCTTTTTTAAATTAAATTTTTAAATGTAAAATATGTCTTTGGATCAGAGAAACTGTTTTGGAGTTTGGACTTACAGGGCTGACTTGACCTGAATTGTACCATTTTCACTTTGCCAGCCTGCCTGTTTTAAAAGTCATTTCCCCAGGAATGCCAAGGTACTATTGTATTGCTGTCTGCCTGGCCTTTTTTCCTCTCTTGTCGAATTGCTTCTGAAATTAAGGGACTTACTTTCTACCTGGTGTTATCTTGATTGGGTAATATTGAGAATAAATTTCAAGACTCCATCTTCACTGTAAATGTCAGTATTATCTCGAGTTAAGGAGGATAATATTAAAGAATAAGTAAGCTTACAGAAATTATTCTCCAGACCAAATTTCAGGAGATGTGACGTTTGATATGATGTGTACTCAAGTATAAACTTCCACTTGGCTTTCATGTGTGGTTATGAAATAGCTAAAAAAGCTTCATGAGTTGTTAGGGTTTTCTTTTTCTTTTAAATAAGAAATAATATGGTAGTAAAGACTTTATATCAAAGATTTTAAGAAGGTAAATGTTAATAAAACTGCAAATATTTTCTTTATTTTTTTCACATCTTATTAAATTCAAAGAACCAAAAAATATCCATGTTTCAGGGCACTTTTAAACGTACCTTGAGTACTTCAAGTTTAAAGGTAACATTGTACTATAGACAACTTCTAGTCCTTCTTTAAAGTCTGTTGAAGACCTATTGTAACTTTCCTGTCATTCCAGTAGCTTGTGCTCTTATGCTCAGATCCTGAGCTCTGGGAACTGGTCATGGTAACCAACCTAAGTTAGATCTATTGAAATCCTTTCTGTATGTACAATAATTTAATATCAGCTATTGTTTTCAAAATTGTTATTTATTTTAAATGATCCTTAAAAATCTTTCAAAAAGATAATATGTGTGCATGGTAAAGTTTTCACACAAAGCATATTCAGTAAAAGCAAGTCTCTAATTCTATCCCATTCCTGTAGGCCTCCTCCTAAGAGATGGCGAATGTTGGTGCTCTGTATTTCCTTCTTGAGATCTTCTAGGCACGTATGTGCATATTCCGTTTTTTCATAAATTGTAGCATATCGTACATACCATTCTGAACCTTGTTTTTTATATCTAACAACTTACTTTGGAGCTCATCCTCTAATGGTATATATAAAGCTACCTCATGATTTTTTAAATTAAAACTGTTAATTATTGCTAGAATCTTCTTGTATTCCATAAAGCATTATGTAAGAGCTGTTAATATCCATCACAGGTTTATTTTAGAGTAGAGTGGACTCTCTTTATTCGGCTCTCCTGGACAGTAGGTTTTGAACTTCATATGTGAGTAGATAATAGAGCAGAGTTTCACTGTATGGAAGTCAGCTCCTAAGCTAGCCTTTCAGTTCTGTGTTTTCAACAATAGGTGGCACCAGCAATTTCTGTATTTGGGCTGTATGTAGATGGGAAGCACCATCATTTTGATAATTTTTCGTTTCATATTGTTGTGTTCACAGATTATTAATAGCAAAGATGTGTTTACCTCAAAGCCTAGAGGCTTGCAAAACATGCGTACATACATGGGGGATTAAGAAGCACTTTGTAGAAAGGTACCTGGAGTACTATGCTGCTTTCCTTCCCTTGCCCTGGATTTGTAGCAGTCATCTAATGAGACCAGACATTTATTTAATTATGAATATTATTTTATGTATACAAACAGATCTTTGCAGGTGAAACTTTTGAGATTGATTTTTGTGGAAATTTGTTCCTTGGCCACACACATGAGAATTTATCAGTGCAGTGAGGAGTCATGCATTCTTAAGCTTAACCTGTCACATCTGTGCTGACAGTTCTTGTCTCTGTCTCAACCCCTCCTGCTACCCCATGATCCTTGTCAGCTGTGCCTAGAATGTCCCCTCAGCATTTAAAACACAGCATTTAAAAAACTAAATGCTTGGCTGCACAACGGCTTGAAGGTGCACCTGCAGGCCGGTTCCCTAGCAGTGCGCGTTTACTTTTGAGGGAGGAGCCACTACCCTGTGGTGCTGGGAGCTTCCTGTCACGTCATGTCAGGAGGAACGTCCTGTGTTCTTAGGTCATTGGGAAACAGACTGAGCCGGCATACTTTTTTCTCAACTGTTACCCATAATGTATTTGGAATCATTTAGCCTGCCATTGTTTCCAGAAATAATTACAGGTCCGTCCTGAGTGGGAAAGAAGTGGCCTGTGCAGCAGGACATCTAGAGCAAAGTCCCAGCTCTGCTGCTGTGTGGCTGTATGACCTCGGGCATGAGTGTCACCTCTCTCTGGGGGAATAACAGCACCTGTGTTAGCTGAAGTCTATCTCTTGGCCACCTCCTCATCCATCACCACGTCCCATCTCCTCTAGTCCATTTGGAGATGAACCCGACAGACTCTGCCCTGGAGTCCTTCAGAGACAAGAGTGGAGACGTGTGTGTGTGTATGTTTCCTTGTGTAATTTTTGTCTGTTTAGTTTCGCTTTTACCATTTGGTTTGGGGTTCTATCTGTTTTTTTTTTTTCTTTTTTTCTTCCTTTTTTTCCTTTTCTTCTGAGCTGTGTGGCTGGCAGGGTCTTGGTGCTCTGGCCGGGTATCAGGCCTGAGCCTCCAAGGTGGGAGAGCCGAGACCAGGACATTGGACCACCAGAGACCTCCTGGTCCCACGAGAGCCCTCCCAGAGGTCTCCAATACCAGCTCCATCCAACGGCCTGCAAGCTCCAGTCCTGGACGCCTCATGCCAAACAACTAGCAAGACAGGAACACAACCCCACCCATTAGCAGAGAAGCTGCCTAAAGACATTACTATGTTCACAGACACCCCAAAACACACCACCGGACATGGCCCTGCCAACCAGAAGAACAAGATCCAGCCCTACCCACTGGAACACAGGCATCAGTCCACTCCACCAGCAAGCCTACACAAGCCACTGAACCAACCTCCCTCACTGGCGCAGACACCAAAAACAATGGGAAATATGAACCTGCAGCCTGCGAAAAGGAGACCCAAGACAGAGCAAGTTAAACAAAATGAGGAGACAGAGAAATATGCAGCAGATGAAGGAGCAAGGTAAAAACCCACCAGACCTAACAGATGAAGAGGAAATAGGCAGTCTATCTGAAAAAGAATTCAGAATAATGATAATAAAGATGATTCAAAATCTTGGATATAGAATGGAGAAAATATAAGAAACGTTTAACAGGGACCTATAAGAAGTAAAGAGCAAACAAACAATGATGAACAACACAATAAATGAAATTAAAAATTCTCTAGAAGGATTTAGCAGAATAACTGAGGCAGAAGAACGGATAAGTGACCTGGAAGATAAAATAGTGGAAATAACTGCCGCAGAGCAGAATAAAGAAAAAAGAATGAAAAGAATTGAGGACAGTCTCAGAGACCTCTGGGACAACATTAAACACACCAACATTCGAATTATAGAGGTCCCAGAAGAAGAGTAAAAGAAAGGGTCTGAGAAAATCTTTGAAGAGATTATAGTTGAAAACTTCCCTATCATGGGAAAGGAAATAGTCAATCAACTCCAGGGAGCGCAGAGAGTCCCAAACAGGATAAATCCAAGGAGAAATATGCCAAGACACATATTAATCAAACTATCAAAAATTAAATAAAAAGAAAAAATATTAAAAGCAACAAGGGAAAAGGAACAAATAACATACAAGGACAACTCCATAAGGTTAACAGCTGATCTTTCAGCAGAAACTCTGCAAGCCAGAAAGGAGTAGTAGAAGATATTTAAAGTGATGGAAGGGAAAAACCTACAACCAAGATTACTCTACACAGCAAGGATCTTATTCAGATTCGACAGAAAAATTAAAACCTTTACAGACAAGCAAAAATTAAGAGAATTCAGCACCACCAAACCAGCTCTACAAGAAATGGTAAAGGAACTTCTCTAGGCAGGAAATACAAGAGAAGGAAAAGACCTACAAAAACAAACCCCAAACAATTAAGAAAACGGTAATAGGAACATACATATCAATAATTACTTTAAAAGTAAATGGATTAAATAAATGATCCAACCAAAAGACATAGACTGGCTGAATGGATACAAAAACAAGACCCATATATATGCTGTCTACAAGAGACCCACTTCAGACCTAGGGACACATACAGACTGAAAGTGAGGATATGGAAAAAGATATTCCATGCAAATGGAAATCAGAAGAAACCTGGAGTAGCAATGCTCATACCAGACAAAATAGACTTTAAAATCAACACTATTACAGGAGACAAAGAATGACACTACATGATGATCAAAGGATCAGTGCAAGAAGATATAACAATTGTAAATGATTATGCACCGAACATAGGAGCACCTCAATACATAAGGCAAATGCTAACAGCCATAGAAGGGGAAATTGACAGTAACACAATCATAGTAGGGGGCTTTAATACCCCACTTTCACCAATGGACAGATCATCTAAAATGAAAATAAATAAGAAAACACAAGCTTTAAATGACGCATTAGACCAGATGGACTTAATTGATATTTATAGAACATTCTATCCAAAAACAACAGAATACACTACTTCTCAAGTGCTCATGGAACATTCTCCAGGATAGATCATATCTTGGGTCACAAATCAAGCCTTGGTAAATTTAAGCAAATTGAAATCATATCAAGTATCTTTTCCGACCACAGCGCTGTGAGACTAGATATCAGTTACAGGAAAAAAAATATAAAAAATACAGACACATGGACACTAAACAGTACACTACTAAATAACCAACAGTCACTGAGTAAATCAAAGAGGAAATAAAAAAGACCTAGAAACAAATGACAATGAAAACACGACGACCCAAAACCTATGAGGTGCAGCAAAAGCAGTTCTAAGAGGGAAGTTTATAGCAATACAGTCCTACTTCAAGAAACAAGAAAAATCTCAAATAAACAACCTACCCTTACACCTAAATTAATTAAAGAAAGAAGAGCAAAAAACCCCCCAAAGTTAGCAGAAGGAAAGAAATCATAAAGATCAGATCAGAAATAAATGAAAAAGAAATGAAGGAAATGATAACAAAGATCAATAAAACTAAAAGCAGGTTCTTTGAGAAGGTAAACAAAATTGATACACCATTAGCCAGACTCATCAAGAAAAAAAGGGAGAAGGCTCAAATCAGCAGAATTAGAAATGAAAAAGGAGAAGTAACAACTGACACTGCAGAAATACAAAGGATCATGAGAGAGTACTACAGTCAACTATATGCCAATAAAATGGACAACCTGGAAGAAATGGACAAATGCTTAGAAAAGTACAACCTTCCAAGACTGAACCAAGAAGAAATAGAAGATTTGAACAGACCAATCACAAGCACTGAAATTGAAACTGTGAAAAGAAAATCTTCCAACAGTCAAAAGCCCAGGTACCAGATGGCTTCACAGGTGAATTCTATCAAACATTTAGAGAAGAGCTAACACCTATCTTTCTCAAACTCTTCCAGAATTTAGCAGAGGGAGGAACACTCCCAAGCTCATTCTACGAGGCCACCATCACCCTGATACCAAAACCACACAAAGATGTCACAAAAAAAGAAAACTACAGGCCAATATCACTGATGAACATAGATGGAAAAATCCTCAACAAAATACTAGCAAACAGAATCCAACAGCACATTAAAAGGATCATACAGGGCTTCCTTGGTGGTGCAGTGGTTGAGAGTCTGCCTGCCGATGCAGGGGACATGGGTTCATGCCCTGGTCTGGGAAGATCCCACATGCCGCAGAGCGGCTGAGCCCATGAGCCATGGCCCCTGAGCCTGCACGTCCGGAGCCTGTGCTCCACAATGGGAGAGGCCACAACAGTGAGAGGGCCGCATATCGCAAAAAAAAAGGATCGTACACCATGATCAAGTGGGCTTTATCCTAGCAGTGCCAAGAATCTTCAATATATGCAAATCAATCAACCTTATTAACAAATTGAAGGATGAAAACCATATGATAATTTCAGTAGATGCAGAAAAAGCTTTCAACCAAATTCAACACCCTTTATGATAAAAACTCTCCAGAAGGTAGGCAAAGAGGGAACCTACCTCAACGTAATAAAAGCTATATATGATAAACCCACGGCCAACATTGTCCTCAGTGGTGAAAAAGTGAAGCCATTTCCTCTAAAATCAGGAAGATGACAAGGTTGCCCACTGTTACCACTATTCAACATAGTTTTGGAAGTTTTAGTCACACAATCAGAGAAGAAAAAGAAATAAAAGGAATCCAAATCAGCAAAGAAGAAGCAGAACTGTCACTGTTTGCAGGTGACATGATACTATACATAGAGTATCCTAAAGATGCTACCAGAAAACTGCTAGAGGTAATTGATGAATTTGGTAAAGTAGCAGGATACAAAATTAATGCACAGAAATCTCTGGCATTCCTACACAGTAACGACAAAAAATCTGAAAGAGAATTAAGGAAATACTCCCATTTACCATTGCAACAAAAAAAATAAAATATCTAGGAATAAACCAAACTAAGGAGACAAAAGACCTGTATGCAGAAAACTATAAGACACTGATGAAAGAAATTAAAGATGATATAAACACATGGACAGATATACCATGTTCTTGTACTGGAAGAATCAACATTGTGAAACTTACAACACTACTGAAAGCAATCTACAGATTCAGTACAATCCCGATCAAACTACCAATGGCATTTTTCACAGAACTAGAACAAAAAATTTCACAATTTGTATGGAAACACAAAAGACCCCCAATAACCAAAGCAATCTTGAGACAGAAAAATGGAGCTGGAGGAATCAGGCTCCCTGACTTCAGACTATACTACAATAAATAAAGTAATCAAGACAGTATGGTACTGGCACAAAAACAGAAATATAGATCAATGGAATAGGATAGAAAGCCCAGAGATAAACCCACGCACATATGGTCACCTTACCTTTGATAAAAGAGGCAAGAATATACAATGGAGTAAAGACAGCCTCTTCAATAATTGGTGCTAGGAAAACTGGACAGCTACAGGTAAAAGAATGAAATTAGAACACTTCCTAACACCATGCACAAACATAAACTCAAAATGGATTAAAGACTTAAATGTAAAGCCAGACACTATAAAACTCTTAGAGGAAAACATAGGCAGAACACTCTGTGACATAAATCAGAGCAAGATCCTTTTTGACCCACCTCTTAGAGTAATGGAAATAAAAACAAAAATAAACAAATGAAACTTAAAAGCTTTTGCACAGGAAAGGAAACCATAAAGGAGACAAAAAGACAACCCTCCGAATGGGAGAAAATATTTGCAAATGAAGCAACTGACAAAGGATTAATCTCCTAAATATACAAGCAGCTCATGCGGCTCAATATCAAAAAAACAAACAACCCAATCCAAAAATGGGCAGAAGACCTAAATAGACTTTCCTCCAAAGAAGATATACTGATTGCCAACAAATGCATGAAAGAATGCTCAACATCACTAATCATTAAAGAAATGCAAATCAAAACTACCATGAGGTGTATCACCTCACACCAGTCAGAATGGCCATCATCAAAAAATCTAGAAACAATAAATGCTGGAGAGGGTGTGGAGAAAAGGGAACCCTTTTGCACTGTTGGTGGGAATGTAAATTGATACAGCCACTCTGGAGAACAGTACAGAGGTTCCTTAAAAAACTAAAAATTGAACTACCATACCACCCAGCAATCCCACTACTCGGCATGTACCCTGAGAAAACCATAATTCAAAAAGAGTCATGTACCACAATGTTTCTTGCAGCACTATTTATAATAGCCAGGAAATGGAAGCAACCTAAGTGTCCATCAACAGATGAATGGATAAAGAAGATGTGGCTCATATATACAGTGGAATATTACTCAGCCATAAAAAGAAATGAAATTGAGTTATTTGTAATGAGTTGGATAGACCTAGAGTCTGTCATACAGAGTGAAGTAAGTCAGAAAGAGAAAAACAAATACTGTATGCTAACACATATATATGGAATCTAAGAAAAAAGGAAAAAATGGTTCTGATGAACCTAGGGGCAGTACAGGAATAAAGATGCAGGTGTAGAGAATGGATTTGAGGACATGGGGAGGGGGAAGTGTAAGCTGGGACAAAGTGAGAGAGTAGTATTTACATATATACACTACCAAATGTAAAATAGATAGCTAGTGGGAAGCAGCTGCATAGCACAGGGAGAACAGCTCCGTGCTTTGTGACCACCTAGCGGGGGTGGGATAGGGAGGGTGGGAGGGAGGCACAAGAGGAAGGGGATATGGGGATATATGTACACGTATAGCTGCTTCACTTTGTTATACAGCAGAAACTAACACACCATTGTAAAGCAATTATACTCCAATAAAGATGTTAAAAAAAGTAAAATGAAAGCGCACACACACACAGAAACTAAATTCATCATTATTCCCTTTTCTTTCTATTGCCACCTTAGAGTTCTGTCCACCAGTTTCTAATTTGCCCTTTTGTATTTCAAAAGATAGCCTTTATTTCTGTTTCCTGGCAGTCTAAGGCTTTGGTCAGTTTATAATTCTGTAATTCTCCTGCCCCACCCTGCTTATGTCCTTTTAAAGTATAGGGAGAAAAATCCTCCTGACCTGAGGATTGAAAATCAATAGAGGGGTCCTCAACAAGGTCCTCAACTTTTCAAAGTTAAACATGCACTGATTCCAACAAACTGTGTGATTCAATACAGGTGTGAACACACACATTTTGATGTCATCACCTTTTTGCCCACATCCCTTGGGTCCATGGGCAACCTTTGGAAAGGAGCAGATGAAGGGAGATTCTACGACCCTCAACAGTGTTGGCTTTCAGTTGAGTCAGCCTTGCTTCTTTTTTCCTTTCTGAAGGGAGTTCAGAACTCCTTGGTCTTCACCTGCTATCATGCTTTGGTTTCCTCCCATGATGATATTTGTGGGTTTCTGTCTTTATAGAAACTTTTTGATCTTGTAGAAGTCCCAGATAGGTCTGCTGTGTATCTTTAAGTCAAGACCTTGTATTTTCCAGAGTTCCTAAATCTTCCTTTGTGTTCTGTAATTCAGTACTTTACTCTTAGGCTTTTTCAGGTATTTTTCAGGTACTTCAGTGACTTATTCAAGTCACTCTGTCAGTAAATAGTCAGTTACACAGAAATACCAAATCACACATTCAGAATGACTGTTCTTTGTGCTCAAAGCTTCTGATTTATCAGCCCCGTATTTTGCCATTTTATTAGGACAAGGGTCTGTACCAAAGATGCCAATATAGTCCTGGAGTCACTGCCTTTTCTACAGTTTTTGCTTGAAAACCTTCAGTAGCTTCTTCTCAACTTTCCATTCCAGACAGACCATCATTATGTGGACTTAATCTACTTTTTTTTGTGTGTGTAACATAACATGACCCAGAGCCATCTTTGGGAGTCTGCAAGCTCAGACCTGTCTTTCTGGGATCATGAAAGGTCACCTGCCTTAGAGAGGAATACCCAAGAGAGAGAGAAAGAGAAAAACAAGGGTGCTTGGTGAGGGTCCAGCTGCTGCAGAGCTGTCTCCTTCTGCACACTCTGTCAGCAAAGCGAAGGGACGCAACTGCCTATTATCTTTCTGCAGACCTCTCCCAACAGTAGGCTTCTTCCTTGTGTGCTAGGACTTCTGCTTTTTTTTTTTCCAAGGATGCTCCTAATGATTATTCTGACTGGATTTCTCATATATATATATATATACACATATGAATATGTATATATGATTAACTGGGCCCCTCTCAGAGATTCTTATTCTTTTAAAAACCTGGTGGAGTGATAGTCTAGAAATTTACTTCAAACTAATTAATTAATAATACTAGCCACTGCTTATTGAGGTCATGCTATAAGCTAGACATTTTACACCCATTGTCTTTTTAGTCCTCATCAACAACTCTATGCCATAAATACTGTTACCCCTGCCCCATTTTGCAGTGGAGGAAATCAAGGTTCAGGAAAGTTAAGTAACTTGCCCAAGGTAACATAGATAAGGAGTAGCCAGAAGGAGACTTGGCTCTTCGCTTCATACCTTGTTATCTCCATACTTTGAGGCAATGCTATAAAGTTCTACTTCAGTAAGAAGCAGGAAGCCATGCAGTTTTCTTATCCTTGCTTGGCTCTTTCTTACCATTCACTCTCCCTTAGGCATAGACGGGTCGTTATACAGGGTTTGAGCCTAGGCATAGCACCCTTTAACCTTCTCTAGGGAAGAGCCAGTATTTCTCTGTTTCAGTTTTGCAACTTGTCTTTGTTGATAATTTTTTTTTTCATTTTTTCGCCATATATATGTATTCTAATGACTGTGTGTCAAGCACTGAGCATACAGGTGTTCAACAGACATATATGGTCCTATCTTCATAGAGTTTTATAGATTAGTTGAGGAGAATACAGGCTATATGTATATAAAAAGTTAATTAGCTAAGTAAGAGACCAGCTTACTGCTGTTCATCCTTACTGTCAAGATATTGGAAAGCAGAATTAACTTGAGCATCCAATGCACAATCTGCTGAGAGAAGATACATACGAATACATTGTCTCGTGGGCAGGATCTAGTAATTCAAACCAGTAATGTTTGAAGTTGATTAAAGAAAAATAGTCAAATTCCTGAATAATGATTTAAATATGCTGGAACATTACCCATTACCCACACATTATATAAATATATTTTAAAATTCTGGCCAGTTGTTGAAATGATAATATTTCAAGTAGGTGGCGCTAATAAGTATTCATGCAATCATAGAATGTTGTTAGAAAGTGTTGTTTGACCTTCCTGTTCCTTATTTTATCTGAAGAAATTAAAACTCAGAAAAATTTCCTGTGCAGTGTTCCCTTACTTTCCAAATTCATGACTTGTAGAATGAATAGACTCTGGTTTATTCAGGGTCTCAGGAGTTCAAGTTGTCAACATTTCATCCTCTCACACATTAGCAATGTCAATGACTTGGAAATGAATATGATTTGAACTTCGTGATTCTTTCTCTTAGATGTGGTTGAGCTCACTAGTGAGCTCATCATCAAGAAACAGTTAGTTAGATCTTCTCTTCAGCCTGCCTTGTCTAAATTTCATCTTCTACTACTAAATGGTTTTTACTAGTTCTAGTGACTCAAAAGGCAGTTTTACTCTGTGTGACTACTAGCAGACCACATTAAAGCATTTATGTTCCTTGTTAAGTTGCAGGAATGAGTTTTCTTAATGCCATCACTGAATTCCAATGGAGGAAATAAATTACTCATGCATTTTCTAATGGTTACAAAATTTTCCAGCGTCTTGGCTGTCTAGTTCTCATCATGCTGAGGTTCCATTACCAAAGAGTAATTGACATGATTTTGACTAGCAGTCTGATACTACTTAGAAAACCAACTAAATAAAACATCTGAGTCATGGATCCTAGGAGAAAATTTCAAAGAGTAAACTATATAAGAGACGAAAATTTGTAGTTATGGGGAAAAATACTAGACTTGGGAAAAAAGCGTGTGGTCTTGTCTTATTAACTTTGTCAGTGTGGGCAAGCTGTTTAACCTCTCCAAGCCTGTTTTCCTCATCTGTAAGCATGAAGATAATCATATTAATAACTGCTGCAACTATTTCATATGATTGTTGAGAAAATCAAATGAGATAACAAATGTGAAGGCTCACTAGAAAAATACTATGAAGATCTTTGTAAATGTAAGGGCTGATAAGTATTGTAGTAATGATAATGATACTCAAAGTGACAATTGTGATCGAAATCTTGGCATAGAATTATGTATAAGAGAACATTAAATGGGTGCTTGGATGCTCTTATGTGTTGGTATAGCGACAGTGTTTGAAAAATGCAAGTCACTAAAAGAACGATTTTGCTGTTTAGCATTGATGTCAGTAAATGAAAATAGCTTGAAATATCTCCTTTGTGTCAAAAAAGGTTAAAACTAGTTTTCAAAGATATAAACAATAGAAAAAGATGAAAAAAGGTAAGTGAGGAAGTGGGGAGAAGGGAAAGTGGGATGAAACAAAGGGTTAAGTTAGGACCCCCCCCCAATGCATCTCATAGGGCCCTACACCATTTGTTAGAGGTGAGTCAAAGATTGGGTTCTCAGTTTTCCTGCAGCCAGTGCAAGGAGAGAAACATAATCAACTATGTGAATCATAGTGCCCTTAAGGTTCTGTAGTGAAGGAGGGCTGGCTATTCCTAATAATGAGACACAAGACAAAAGATTTTCCCAGGGAGTCATAAAAGAGGACAGTGTATGATGAACAGCATCCCACAGGACATCTTGATGATAAGTAGTCATACATTTTTTGACGTTATCGGTATGATTGCCAAATGAAAAACTGACAAATTCACTGTTAGCAAGTTTTTTAGTTGCTTGGCTATAATCATGATTGAATGTATGTTAGGACTAGAAATAATCTCTGAGATCACCTTGGTTCCTCCTTATGTCTTGTGGATTAGGGAATTGAGGCCTACAGGAGTTGAGTGAAGGCTCAGGGTTAGGTGGTGGGTTTATATCTGAGCGCAAGGGGCTTCAGTGAAGATAGTTTCCTCTGAGCCCAACCTGTGTGATTGCGGGAACTTTCCTTGTCTCGATATAAATACCATTTGGCACTGTCAACATGTTTCTAATTGTGAGTTTAGCAGTTTACTGTGGTGGGTTTTTTCTGGCTGTTCGTTGTAGAGTATAGAAGCCGTTGACTATGATGGCATCTTCGTATCTTGTTTGTTTTGTTTTCATTGTAGAAGTTACTGATAAGCCTGCAAAACTGGATCCGAAATTTATAGAGAACAGGTCTCAAAATGCAAAATTTCCAAAATTTGTAATTATACTGCCTGCATTGCCCCTCCTCATAAACTTAACACTGTCATCAAAGACATAACTAGAAAATGCCCCTCCTCATAAACCTAACAGTATCATCAAAGACATAACTAGAAAATGTAGACATCAATATTTTAAGCCAATTAAAGAAAAAAACCCAAACCGTAATTTTGAAACATAGATGGAGTTTTAAAATATTGGCTAAACGCCTAAGGGAATTTTAGGTTGGCTTCTGTAGTGAACTTATTTGCTCACATTCATGGAAGGTGGCTTCTAATGTAGGCAGCAATTGTTCAAGAGGTTCCTGTGGTGGTTTAGAGGCCGAGTAAAACAAACTTCTTTTATCAAGGAACCATGAGATCAGCTGTGAGAATAAACAAGGGGGCCTAGGTTCTAGAGAAAATGAGAGTGGGTCTCCAAAAGGATCAGTCAGTGGGTTTGAGGGATTTTAGGGAAATTTGACTTTTTATGGTCAATTTGTGAGGCAATGTGTGTCTTTGAGAGAGGCACACTTAATGAACTTTTAACCTAGGAGTAGTGAATCATAGAATGTAAACATTGGAAGCAGTGGTTGTGAGAAGACGTCATGTCTGTCTCATCCACGAGGTTAAATGACTTGACCAAAGTCACAAAGTACAAAGGATTGAGACTTGAATATTTGCAGTCCAACTCTAAGATATGTGGGAATGTGCTGGAGTGGAGGGGAAGAAGAGGCAGTGCAGATGTTAACATCCTTTCCCCATCTGTCTTTTTCTTTACTAATTTGTAAAATTAAAAATCAGGGCCAGATTATCTCAAAGCAATTTCACAAATCTAAAAAGAATTCCTCTTGTGGAGTGTAGGTGTGGGAGATGTAAGTACTTTAAAAGTAATCTTTCTCTTTCCTTAAAAAACCACAGCCTACCTAAAAAGTATTTTTTTCTCTCATTCTGTAAGGAAGAGCAGTTAAAGGAGTTAACCTGAAGGCTACTGAGATGAACAGAGCGGAGCCATAATCTGTTATTCCCCTTCTGCTTGGTATAACCCTGTGAATGAACATGTTGGCTCAAGAAATGGCATGCTGCATCTTTTTCATCTTACTGACAGCAAAATGAGTTTGACACCTTTTATCTCAAACATAAGCACTTTAGGGGCTTCCCTGGTGGCGCAGTGGTTGAGAATCTGCCCGCCAGTGCAGGGGACATGGGTTCGAGCCCTGGTCTGGGAGGATCCCACATGCCGCGGAGCAACTGGGCCCGTGAGCCACAATTACTGAGCCTGCGCACCTGCAGCCTGTGCTCCGCAACAAGGGAGGCCGCGATAGTGAGAGGCCCGCACACCGCAATGAAGAGTTGCTCCCGCTTGCTACAACTAGAGAAAGCCCTTGCACAGAAACGAACACCCAACACAGCCATAAATAAATAAATTAATAAAAAAAAAACATGAGCACTTTGTTAAGCCAATGTGTTAAGATGCAAAACATATACCACTTTTTTTACTCAAATTGCTTAGCCTGTAAAGTATAACACATTCCCCTGGACTTGGTACTGCCCAGACTTGGTTCAGGTGATGCCTTTATTCTTTCTTTTAAAGTACCACTGTCCTTTGACCCTTACGTCCAAAAACTTGCCTACTGAATTAGTGATCTGTGCAAGCACTTGACACTAAATAGTGACATTGTGACTTGAAACATTGGGTGAGCTACAATGCTGTGGGGTTAAGTAAAGTCTTGGCTGGGTCTGTTTATGTTTGTTGTTAGTGATGAGTGTTAAGTGACTCATGGATGAAAAGGTTAAACACAAGGCTGGGCCCATTCTAAGCATCTCATTTCTGCGTGTCCATTTTCTAGGTTGTAAGGTGAGTCAGTGTAAGGCTTTCTGGAAGAATTGAGTCATGCAGAATCCAATGCAGAGAGGTTGTATTTTAGATAAGTGGATAGTGAGAGAAGCTGGGTAGATAGAATAATATTTTGCTTGGGAGTTGCAACAGGAGAAAAGAAAGAGGAAGGTGCACTTTGCTACAGTGTCTAGAGAAGTTGTGCTCCATAATGGTTTATGTTTATACAAAGCTTAGAGCTTTCAAAGCAGTGTCACATACCTGGTCTCACTGACTCTGGGTGGAGAGAAGGGAAGGAGGGAGAGGAGTCTGGAGGTGGCACCAGTGGCATGAATGTTAAAATACAGACATCTCGAGGGTCCTTTGGGTCTGTAGCAAAGCTCCAACTCCATCATCCCAAGAGTCTAAGTAGCTTCTTCCTCCTTCCCTTTCTGATCTGTCCAAGGGCGCTGATCTGGACACCTTCCCAGACCTGTATGGGTCCTCTTTACATTGGGAAATTTGCCCAGGTGGCCTCTGGGGTCCCTTTCAAGAGCTCTTAGAGATGATTCCTAGCGCTGGGACGTCTTGCTTAAAGACAGATGATACTGCCTTTTCAGACTGTCTGATTCCTATCATCAGGTTTGCCTTGGCCTCTTCTTTCTTGCATTGTCAGTACATGCAGTGCTTTTCTCAACTGTTTCTGCCTCTTGGTATTTCCGTATGTTATCTTTGCCCCTTTCTCTCATGGTATAATCACATGTTAGCCAAAGTCAAGTATTAGATTTTCCATTCTGTGTGTTGGTAGTTCTTTCTTTAGACATTCTTTGATATCAAAAGAAGGTTTTGGAAAAAAATTAGGTCACTTGCCTGAATTAAATCTAGATAATTTTCAAAACCTCTTAGCTCACTAATTGATCTTTATGTTCTCATTCATCTAAGGAAAATGTGAGAAAAAAATTTTTCCAGCTAATTCATGGCCCCTGTATTATACATGTATTTTGTGCATGCTTGAGGGTTCCAAGAAAATGCCAAATAAAAAATTATTTATTTTTTACCTGTATATTTTTGGTTAACTTAAACATTTTTAAACAATGTCAAACTTTGAGAAAAAGTTGTAAGCCTGGTACAAAGATTCCCATATGCCCTTTACCCAGATTCACCAAATTTGAACATTTTACCTCATTTTTGCCTTATTATTCTTTCTCAGCTCTTCAAAAATGTCAAGCTCTGACATATATCCATATATCTCTCTATATGTATTTTTTTCTGAATCATTTGAGAGTAAGTTGTAGACATGTTCCAATATCTTGAAATATTTCAGTGTATATTTCCTAGAAGAGAAAAAAAGAAAAAAAAAGACAAAATCCTTCTTTTATTTTTCCCTTTCCTTTTTGCTCTGGGATCCAACTTAGAGTGTTACACATTGTTTTCGTCATGTCTCTTGGTCTCTTTTAGTTAGGAACAGTTCCTTAGTCTTTTTCAGTCTTTTTTTTTTTTTTTTTCAACTTTGATAAGCTGACATTTTTGAAGAACACCTGCCTCTTACATTGTCCATGTTGCTCACGATGAGGCGTTGTGCTTTGGGTCTGAAGACCTCAGATACAATGCTGTGTTCCTCTTGAGGAATCATATCAGGGCATCAACGTGTTCAGTGCTGGTGATGATAACTTCTGTCTCTTGGTCAAGAGAGTTATGCCAGGTTTCTCCTCTCTAAAGTTAATTAATATTTTGTTTTCAGGAATTTATAAGTGACTTATAAGTTTGTGATATGGAAATACTTTGAGATTATCTAAATATCCAATTCTTCATCAGACTTTTACCCTCTGCTTTTAGTTACACAGATTATTTTCTAACCTCATCATTACTTCTAAATTTATTAATTTAATTCCACAGTAAAAAATTATTTATTTATACAGTATGTCATGGATTTTAATTTTCTCAGCATGTTTTAAACCATTGCTATCAATATTTATTTTGATGCCCAATATGTCCCAGATTTGTCCAGTGGGAGCCCTTTCAAACTGTCTCCCAAGTCCTTTTGAAATGTCTCTATCATTCCTTGAGCAATTTTTTACTTTCTGCTATGATTAGATGTTCTAGGCTTATCTAGTACTTTCTTGCCCCTGCCCTGGAATCAGTCACTTCTCTAAAGAGCCCTGGTTCTTTTTGGTGGAGAGTGGTATTTTTAGAAACCAAGGTTCTGGGTGGTAGATGTGCTTATTGGTACTGAGGTATCATAGCTTCTAGGCCCTCTCAGTAGGAAGAACTGGGAAATATATAGGTATGTACACACATACTATATACACACAAACATCTGTATGTCTTTCTATATCTATCTAACTATAGATATTAAAAAGCTTGAGTTCGTACCAATACCTCTAATTTCTAGTTTAACACCACAAGGCTTATCCTAGTTGTATCCCTTTCCACATTTGTATCTCCTTCTACAACAGTGAGAACCCTGCTCCTGTTATTCTTGTTTACTTATTTCCTCAATTTCCTGGCCACATGGGCTATCTCCTGAGTCCAGCCTCTTCAACCTAACAGTCATCTGGGACAAGCCCCTATCCCTGCTCTGCCCATTATGGGTCTGCTGCACATGCTGACTGTACCAGCCAAGGCCTCTCCCTTCCCTTAGCTCAGCTGCGTTATTTGTGAGTTTTAAAAAAATATTAGTGTTTTTCATTGAAAGATGCTTAGAATGGTGATTGCCATAACTAAAGTCAAATTTGTAACTGGTATATTTTCATCTTTCTCCCTGTTCACTATGGGTATGAGAGAAGTGACTGATTTCTAAATATTTGAATGATATTTTGAGGGTTTGTGGTTTGATCACATTTATTAAAGAGTGGGTTCAGTGGGTTAGCAGTGCTTCTCAACAAGTTTTGTATCTTGAGGCACGTAGAAAATGGTGATATTTGTTCAGCACACAGAGTTAAATGGATAAGATTTGTAGAGGATGCAGTCAACAGGCCTGGGGGCTGTGGGTATTCAGGTTCCCTCATCTTGTTATACCTGTCACCCAGTAAGGACATACTACTGTTTTAGAAGCTCTGGTTTAGACCTTGGTACTCCTAAGCTGCTCAGATAGTGCAAGGACCTAATTCCAGTGTCTGTAGCCTGTGTGCCTGATGTTCGTCAGTTCTCTGTCAGATTTGTGCCAGTGGTCACAAGGGGACTCTGTAAGAGGGCATGGATATACAGTGACAGCCCGCTGGCATGTTAGGTGCAAAAGCTCAAAGCACTTGTTATTTTAATGGATGGACTCACTAATCACCTCCATTAGTGGAGGATTGCTGTAAAGCAAAACATAGAAGATAAAATTAAAATTTAAAAAAATGTCTATTCCAAATTCATTGATTTATTACTTTAGCAATTACTTATTGAGCTCTACTTATGTGCCAGGCACTGCTTGAGTTAATAAGGATACAATACTGACCAATTTCGGCTCTCATAGGCCTTATATTTTAGAGGAAGAAACAGATAATAAAGAAGCAATTAATAAAGATTATTTCAGATATCTATGAGTGCCATGAAAAAAATAAACCCAGGGGAGTGTTTTAAGGTGATGATGGGGCATGGACTGATTTGGTACATTGTGATTTGTATTTTTAAAAGATCAATTTGACTGATATGTAGGGAATAAATTTTAGGGAGCAAAGTGTGAGTGTGGGAATCTAGGAGAAAGATGATGATGATTTACACTTGCCTCCAGTATGGTAGCCACTAGCCATATGTGGCAGTTTAAATTTAATTCAAACTTAATTAACATATCTGACACATGCTACAATATGGATGAGCCTGGAGGACATTATGCTAACTGAAACATGCCAGTCACAAAAAGATAAATACTATATGATTCCATTTACATGAGGTACGTAGAGTAGTCAAATTCATAGAGACAGAAAGTAGAATTGTGGTTGCTGGGTGCTGGGAGAGGGGAGTAGTAGTTTAATGGGTATAGTTTCAGTTTTGCAAGATGAAGATTTCTGGAGGATGGTTGTACAACAATGTGAATGTACTTACCTCTTCTGAACTGTACACTTAAAATGATTAAAATGGTAGATTTTATGTGTATATTTTACTACAGTTTTTTAAAAAACAGTTAAAAGAACTAGCTAAAATCTTCTGCATGAGAACACCAGAGATAAGCAGAAGTTTGTGGAGTAAGAGAAGGATAAGAGGAGAAAGAAGGAAGAGTAGCAAGATGACATGAGGCTAGGGTCAAGAGAGGGGGAGAGAGCCAATCTAACATATCTCAAGAAATAGGGTATGGAAAGACAATTAAAAACATTAATGTATCCCCTCCCCCACCCAAAATTTATTAACCTAAAGTCATTTTTTTCCAGTTACGCTAGCCACATTTCAGGTGCTCAATAGAAACATGTGGCTGGTGTCTGCCATGTTAGACAGTACACATATAGAACATCTCCGTCACTGCAGGAAGTTCTATCATACAGCTCTGGTTTAGACCATGGTGGTTGTAATGGAGGCGGGGAGAAAGAAGTAGATGGATTTGGGAAATATAATCAACAGAACTTGCTGATTGATAGGATATTGTAGTAAAATGGAAGCAACAAATAAGGGATGATGTGTGGCTTTTCTGCTTGAGCAACTGGGGTAGATTGATAAGACTGAGTAGGAACGGGCTCGAGCGCAAAAATCAAGAGAGTTCTGCTTTAGGCACATTATGCCATCTCTTCTAGAGCAGAATCTAAATAACTCTTAATGGAAGTAGAGGGAGAAGGAAAAGTCCATTTTGATGAGTTTTTCAGTCTCATAACAGATGCTAAATAAGTCCCATATGTTTCTAAGTCCTCATCTTGCTTTAATTTTAGAGAGGCCATTATTGTCTGTTGGTTGTTTTATTAAAATACTATTTCATGCTGCTGCAAAATTTAATTCCACAGAAATCCTTTTGTTTATTTTAATTTTGTTTGAATTGTGATTTGGGATGCCAACTGAAAGTGACCAGAAAATGGGGGGTTTGCTCTTGATTCTTTGCTGAAGAGTTACTTATTAAGAGACCACAGATGGAGGACCCTGACTCAGGCTATGACAGGTAAATTAGATTATACTAGCTTTACCTTTTTGGAGCTTAACACTTTAAAACATATAAGCAAGGCATGTCTTCTAAAGAAGGAACTGTACGGGATGAGGATACTGCAAGTGGCCTGCCTTAGAACCAAATGACATTTCTTAGTCTCTTTAGAGAAGGGTGCTACTTTCAGACACAAGGACAGTCCATGCTGAGCACTGTTATGTGGGTGCGTACCCTTGAAGTTTTCCCCTCTTAGAAATTTCTGCCAATGTTGCCTCCTTTTTGGAAGGAGACACTTGCCTGTCCATGTTTAGGGTAAGAGGCCCTATATTGACAGTTGTCATGGGGGAGAAGGCTAAGTAATTTTTTTTAATATCACAATGCTTTTATGGCTAATGGCTTACAAACAGGTATCAGGTCTGAGCCAAGTGAATGAGTCACATCTATGCTTTGTGTGTTTCCCTGCACAATTTTTCTGAAGCATGAAAGTTCTCTTTGGCTTTTTGGGTTGACCACTTTTGTGCTTATGAACCAGTCACTCTAGTGCCCTGCTTCCCATTTCCAGACCCTCTTTATCCTTCTGTGAGAGTGGTAGAGATCACCTGACAAAAGCAAACTGGGGGACACTTGGGAAACATCACCCTCTCCTTTGTTTGCTTTAGTAGCACATTTTCCAGCGCCATGCCTCCTGGCAGCAGCAGTCCCCTGAGTGTGGCTCTGTTCCCCTTTGAATGTTCATTGTTTAATGTACTGAGGTCTCCATTCTCTTATGCTGTTGTGCGGATCAGATCGATTCCAATTTGCCATTCAAGAGAGGAGGAGTTTTGATTTTTAATACAATGCATCTGACATTCTTTGTCTGCTTCATCTCTTCTTGTTGTGACAGCCCCCTCCCCCACATCCTGCTCATCAGATAGAAAATGGATATTTACAGATCCATAGCTTTAGTAAGAATAAACTTAGCAGGAACATATAAAGAGTTTTGAAACCTAAGTCCTCGACCACATTGGACTGAGGGTATACTAGAAATCATAGAAATACTGAGATAGGACTAAAAACAAAGAACAACCAGGTATGCATCACAGTGAACTTATATGTGACAGCTGAACTTGGCTCTCTCTAGCCTTGCTTCAGAACCCTGGTGGGGCTCTCTAAGTCCAATGCATTTGCCAATTCAACCCACATTTTCTCCTTGCATGGAATTAATTTAGAACTAGGGAAGAAAAACTGCCCTGGCATCTGTCTATTTAAATAGAAGGAAAAGTCAAAAGCTTTTTTTAAAAAAAACAATCTTCTCTGAGCATATGTAATGAATTTATGTGGACATGATTTTCTCAAACATTAGGAAGGCTGCAATGGGACCATCACACCAAACAACATGGAGTGCAGCATCAAAATGAGAAATATATTTGGATTTAGAATTGCGTTAGAACCGTATTTTTGATTTTTTAATTCTCCTGTGTCTATCCCTATATTGCAGAACAGTTTTAAGAACAGGATTTTGAAAACAGCTAAGTTCATCTTTCTTTTAAAGGCAAATACCAACTAAGTATTGTTATACTGTTGAAGAAAACAAACATTGAGAGCTGGAACATGACTTTGTAGTAACACAGTGTCATGAGGAAACTTTGAAGTAGTAACACAGACCTGTTTTCAGAGTCTAGAGCTTTCAGTAGGGATTGGAAATGGATGCTGATGACGGGAACATTCAGTGCATCAAAACTGAATCATAGAAAGATGATTCCATGGTATACACCCAGGCAATGGCATTATAGTGAAGCTTCAGGGTTTTTGATGCTTGGAAGATGAAAGTAGAGCATTGGAAAATCCAGGAATCTTTTCCTAATAGAGTGGTAATAAGACCAAACATACTTTTTCTTTTCTTTTTTTAATTAATTTTTAAAATTAATTAATTTTGTCTGCGTTGGGTCTTCATTGTTGCGCACAGGCTTTCTGTAGTTGCGGTGCACAGGCTTTCTCTAGCTGCAGCAAGCGGGGGCTACTCTTTGTTGCGGTGTGCAGGCTTCTCATTGCAGTGGCTTCTTTTGTTGCGGAGTGTGGCCTCTAAGTGCGCGGGCTTCAGTAGTTGTGGCAGGCGGGCTCAGTAGTTGTGGCTCGTGGGTTCTAGAGGGCAGGCTCAGTAGTTGTGGCACATGGGCTTAGTTGCTCAGCAGCATGTGGGATCTTCCTGGACCAGGGATTGAACCCATGTCGCCTGCATTGGCAGGCAGATTCCTAACCACTGTGCCACCAGAGAACTCCAAACATACTTTTTCTTCATCATAAATGGTAAGTGATGTGTCTACCTCCACAAAAGTGTGCCATCATAATTAACAAAAGAAGTGAACTCCCTTCCCACCTGAAAGTGAGTGTATATATAATATACGCGCACATATTTATTTATATGTGCACACACACACATGCATGTCTTTCCTGTCGCTTCACTGGCAAACGTATGACCAGTGACTGTGCATGCAGAAGTTTAGCTCAGTTCTAATTGGAGAATTTCAGAGGTGTGGTGGGAGGGTTTACACATAGATTTATTTGCTTGCATATTAATCCTCTCTTCCAACAAGGAGGCTAGAGGTCATCTCAGTGAAGTTTTGCCTCTATCTGCATGAGGCCAAGTTTTTAATGTCTTCTCCGTGTTTGAATATTGGCTTACCTATGTACCAGTCAACTAGTGCTATGAGAGCAAGAATCATCATTTTTTTCTAATGACCATTTATACAGGGCTTTTAAAACTGCAGAGTGCTGTCCTGCCCTGTTTCACCTAGTTTTCACAACCAGGAGAGGTGGGCAAATATTTTTAAAGTCCAGATGATCCTGTTGGGGAATCTCCTCTTGGGTAAGTGATTAACATAAGTTACATGCTGTTGACCAGCCTTACAATCTTTTTCCCAGCATATGAAATGACCTTTATATTCTGACATGTTTCCCAGCTACATGATTTGTAATCCCAATGGTGTTACATGCTGCAGTAGCTAAGGGAAATTTCATTTTATGCAAGATGCTGAATTATGAAATAATCTTGGTTTTAGGAAAGGATACAGCATTCTTGGAGATTTTATGACCAAGGATAAAGAACATTCAGAAGCTAAATGAAAACCAAAAGAAAGAAAATGGTGTAACATGCTCTGCTCAAGTTTTTTTTTTTTTTTTTAATGTGTGGTTTCTCTTGTTCTTCCTGGTGTGGGAGCTCTTGGAGCGCAGGCACTAGTAGGTTCCTGTCCCTCACACTTAGGGAGATGCTCAGTAAATGTGGAGTAAATTAAATTACAAAACAGAAGATACATGCTTCAGGTAGAGATTTTGATTGGCTGCTGGTTCTGACACATGTTGTGACACTGGGTAATTCAGAAGATGTTTCCCCCAGAGTTTGCAGAAATTCTCTGCCTGCTAGGGCTAACCATTTGACACATTAATAGCTCTGAAACAGAATATGGGTCAATTTTGCCACTGCCTTCTTTCCACAAAAATGCATACTTGAAAGCTTTTATGACAAGATGATCAGAGAGCAGAATTTATTTCTGAGCAATTATCTTACTTTCTGTTAAAGTTTGTTCCATTAACTTTCATCATGAGTTTTGTTTGATATGTGCTAGAATGCTAGGGCAGCAGAGGCTCTGGCAAATACTATTAGTGAGATAAAGTATCATTAAAACCAGCACATACTCTCTCCATTACTCTCTATCCCTTTACTTTGCTTTATTTATTTATTTTTCATAACACCTCTCTCTGAAATTGTTTATTTTTGTTTTGCTTAATGTTTATTTTCTGTCTTCCCATTAAAGTGTAAGCGCCACAAAAGCAGGGTATTTGATCTGTAACGCTGGTATCTAGAACAGTACTGGGAAATTTCTAGGTGCTTGATAAGTGTTTGTTGAATGAATGAATGCATGTAATTATGGCAGTCTGAGCCTGTCTGTATTACTTATTCATTATATAAATATTTGTATATTTATCAAGTTCCTATTATGTACCCCATGCTTTTATATATGCCAGAGTTTCAGCAGTGAAAAGATACAGTGCCTGTGTTTACAGATTATAATGTGTCGTGCTGTGCTTTCCAATATGATAGCCACATGTGGCTATGTAAATCTAAATGTAAATTAATAAAATTAAATAAAATTAAACATTCTGTTCCTTAGTCACACTAGCTTACATGTAGCTGATGGCCACTATATGTGCTTACATGTAACTGATGGCTACCATATTGGACAGCACAGATATAAAATATTGCCATTATCATAGAAAGTTCTATTGGATAACACACATTTAGTGATAAAACAGATCAATATTTGGGCATTTGTATTGCAGAGGGATATAATACATGCTGTGTAGAGAATAAGCACGTTTCAAAGGGAGCGTATAGGAGAGGCTTCTAGCCTAGAATGTGGCTGTCAGGGGTTGTCAGAGATGGCTTTCTGGAGGAATGGCTTCTAAACTGAGAAATCAAGAATGCATAGGGATTAGGCAGGCTAAGGGGAGTGTCTGAATCAAAGGAAACAGCTGGAGGAGAAGGGGCTAGAATATGTACCTTAATATGGTTAGCTGCAGGAGGACCTTGTACGTTATTCTGAAGCCTACCCGTGAGTGGACAGATCGCATGTCCATTCATAAGCCACCTCCCATGCAGGCAGATATTTTTGTCATGGCAGCTTCTGTCTCTTCTCAGGCCCAGCCCAGCATCAATCTATAGCAGCCTCCTAAAGGAACTTCCTGCTTCTACTTTTGACTCCTCAACATTTTATCTGCAGCGAGATATTATTCACTTGCTGAAAACATTTTATTGCCTCCCCGTACCACTTAGGATAAAGCTCAAACTCCTTAACGTACCTGTGAGGGTCTTTATGATCTGGCCCCTGTTTACTTTCCCCAAATTTATTTTCCTGCTCTTCACTTCTCACACTATGACTGAGTAGCATCACTTCTCCAAATGTTCCATTTCTCTGACCTCTAGGCCTTTGCACCTGCTGTTCCCTCTGCATGGAAAACTATTCCTCTTCCCTGGCTCATCTTTGTTTCCATACTTGCTTTTCAGACCTCACTTGAGAGTTTCTTCAGGATCCCCTGATATCGAAATCAAGGTGAGGTGCCCCACCGTATTCCCTGTCACACCTTTGTGTTCCCCTATTGTAGAATATATCACACTGTCTTATTTTGCCCGCTTTTGTGTCTGTAACTCTCAGCCCTGGGACTGCAGGAATCACATCTGCCTTGTTCCCTTTTTTGCCCCAAGTACCCAGTATAGTGCCTCAGTAAATATTTGCTTATGGAATGAATGAATAGATTTGATGATCCATCCTCCTTTCCAAGGTGTGATCAATAAGAAGTATGGTTCTGAAATGAAGAGGCCCATTAGAAGAAGCTCCTAAAATTCAGCCACTGGGGGGAGAAAAGAGAGAGAAGTCCGTTCGTGAAGAAAGCAGATCAGTGACCCTTATTATTTGTTTTTATGCTTAATTTTTTTATTGAGGTCTGTTTTCTTTTTCAACTCAACACCATGCACAGAAGCATGCAGTCCAATCACTTAAGGTAAATTTGTAGAATTGTGCAACTATGACCATAATCCAGCCTTAGAACTTGTTCGTCACCCCAATAAAATTGCTCCTGTATGTTTACAGTTAATCCTTGTTCCTACTCCCAGTCTCAGGCAACCATTAATCTATTCTTTGTCTCTGTGGGTTTGTCTCTTCCGGGCATTTCATGCAAATGGAATCATATAATATGTGGTCTTTTGTGTCTGACTTCTTTTTCTTAGCAAAATGTTTCTAATATTCATCCTGTTGTAGGGAATATCAGTATTTAATTCTTTCTATATTCAATAATATTCCATTGTATGGATATACCACATTTTATTTATCCATTTATCAATTGGTGGATATTTGGGTTGTTTTCAGTTTTTGGCTGTTATGAATAACGTTGCTACGGACATTCACATATGGATCTTTCTGTGGATGTATGCTTTCATTTCCCCTGGGTAGATATCTGAGAGTGGGATTGCTGGGTAAATTTATGTTTAAGTGTAAAAAATTTTTCTTAAAATTTTAATTATGGTAAAATGCACAGAACACAAAATTTACCATAATAACCATTAAGGGTACAGTTCAGTACTGTTAAATACATCCACATTGTTGTGCAACCAATACCCAGAACTCTTTTCTTCTTGCAAAACTAAAACTCTATACTCATTGAGTAACAACTCCCCATTCTCCCTCCCCCTCAGCCCCCAACAACCACCATTCTACTTTCTGTATCTATGAATTTGACTACTCTAGGTACCCATGTAAGTGGAAACATACAGTATTTGTCTTTTTGTGACTGACTGACTACACTTAGCATAATGTCCTCAAGGTTCACCCATGTTGTACTGTGTGTCAGAATTTCCTTTCTTTTTAAGGTTGAATAGTATTCCGTTGTATGTATATGACTCATTTTGTTTATCCATTCATCCATGGATGGATACTTAGGTTGCTTCCAACTTTTGACTGTTGTGGATGCTGCTATGAACATGGGTGTACAGATGTCTCTTTGAGACCCTGCCTTCAATTGTTTTGTGTAAATACCCAGAAATGGTTTTGCTGGATCATATGGTATTTCTATTTTCAATTTTTTGAGGAACCTCCATACTATTTTCCATAGTGCTGCACCAAGGTTTTAATTTCTCCACATCCTCCCCAAAGGTTGTTATTTTCTGTTAAAAAATCTTTTTTTTTTTATTAGAGCCATCCTAATGGGTGTGATGTTTAACTTTTTAATAAATTGCCAAATTGTTTTCCAAAGTTACTACACCATTTTACATTCCTACCAGCAGTGTATCTGGTGTGACCTTTGTCCTTAAGGGCTAACTTTAACCAAGGCAGCATACCCTTTTATCCCTCCACCTGGTGTTGTGAGCTGACAGTTAAGTGACACAATGTCTCTTTCCTTGAAGAATAAGGGATTGGCAGGATTGTGGCAAAGCTTGGTAGGTCTCTTTCTGCACCGAGTGTGAATGAAACCTCTTCAGGGAAACTCTGTCTTAGGAGTGTGCTGGAAAGCTCACTGCCCAAAGCCATCCCAATGAGAATTCATTTTGTGTGTTTTGTTAGAGTTGGGCCCAGTGGACCTTAAATTTACATAATTACATGGAATCCAGAAGAAATGTACATAAAGAACAGGGCGCAGATTCATACATTTAGCACAATCTGGAATAGCTCTGTAAACAAGTTTTTATTGAGCAGTCACCATGTGGCCGGGATTGAGCTAGATGCTGGTGGGATGTGGGTTTCGTAGATGCCCAGGGAATTTAGTTTTGTTGGGGAGATCAGTTTAATCCAAAAGAAGCCACAGCTGAACCCTCTAAGATAGGATTTACTTAAGTGGGGAAATGTGTGGTACAGATTATAAGTATGGTAGCAACTCCAAGTAGAGGACTGTCTATGAGTGCTGGAGGTGTTGGAGTTGGCTTCCTGGATGACGGAAGGTAAGGGTATATGGAGTTTACCTTGAGAGAGGGAAATGGGGGACATTCCAGGTGGGGGCCAACACGACAAAAGGCCCGTAACTGAGATGACTCATGGCTTATTGGTGACACCATGAGGAGACTGCTTGACCAGAGCTGTGGAAAATAGGACTGGGCAATGAAGCTGCATCAAGACCTGGAGCCTGGTGTGGGCCTGTAGGAGCCCCTTCCTCCCCGGACTAGCAGGATAAGTGTTGTATTTCTTTCTGTATTTTGAGGCTTCCATTTTCTAGGGGGCCTTTCTTCTTTTTAAAGTGAAGACTGAGGTTTTCTGGATTGTAGAATCTCAAGATAAGAAAAAAAAAAAAATTCCCCAGGGCAGCTTACTAAAGTTTGCTCTTAAAAAAAATATTCCTGCCTAGCAGTCATAAATAGCTTGCTAGATATGAATTTAAGTAGGCCAACTTTGAAATTCTATTCTAATTCAAAGCATGTTGCAAAGCCCTGTTTTCAGATTGGCAATTCAAATGCTTTCCCAGATAATACAGAGGGATGTTAAGATAAACTAAGGCTACCACAAAATAGGAAAGGCAATTGGATGCCAAACTTCACTGATAACAACTGGCATGATAATCTGATGGTTACTTTCTGGTTGGGTTGCTCAAAGATGGAATGATTAACCACACCACAGATCTTTTATATATTACAAAGCTATCATAATAGGTGCTTTCTGATATTTTCTCAAGAAGGTCTTTGGGACTTCTGTTACTGGAATTAGGCTCATTTATTAAGGCTTGAGTTAACTAAGGTACGGATTGTTCTGAAGAAGGCTTCTTTCATTCAGTAAATACTTATGGTGCACCTGCTACGTGCCAGGCATTGTACTAACACTGGAGATACCAAGCTGTACAAAACATCATCCTTACATTCTGTGAATGGTGTACCCTAACTTCACACCAAGCCATAGACTGATATCAACAGAAAAAATTAGGGATGAGGTGATGGGATATCTCATCTCCTTATGCCTATGTAGATTTCTTATTTGCAGTTTTGGTCTAGAGTAGTGGTTCTCAACTGTGGGTGGTTTTGGCAATGCCTGCAGATATTCTGGTTGTCATACTGGGGAGATGTTACTGGATTCTGGTGGATAGGGGTCAGGGATGCTGCTAAACATCTGAAATGCACAGGAGAACTCCCCACACAAAGAATTATCCAACCCCAAATGTCAATAGTACCAAGGTTAAGGAACCCTTGCAGAGGGACTTCCCTGGTGGCGCAGTGGTTGAGAGTCTGCCTGCCAATGCAGGGGACATGGGTTTGCGCCCTGGTCCAGGAGGATCCCACATGCCGCGGAGCAACGAAGCCCATGCGCCACAACTACTGAGCCTGCGCTCTAGAGCCCACGAGCCACAACTGTTGAGCCTGTGTGCCACAACTACTGAAACCCGCATGCCTAGAGCCTGTGCTCTGCAACAAGAGAAGCCACTGCAATGAGAAGCCCACGCACCACAACTAGAGAAAGCCCTCACACAGCAATGAAGACCCAACACAGCCAAAAATAAATAAATAAATAAATAAAAAACCTGGCAGAGAGGTAGGAATTCTACAAAGGCTCTAGCAATGAGTCTTTCTGACAACTGTTATGATGAAGGTTGTAGAGAAAAGTGAAATGGAATAAATGTGACTTATAAGAATCCAAGAGCTGGTGCATTGAGAATAACAGAGACTCGTCACTGATGACGTTTCTATTGGGAAAAGGAAGTCCATCTTGTGAGGGTTGCTCCCAACAAGGGCCCTATTGCAATTTGGACTGGAGGATTCTTTGTGTGGAGGACTGTTCTCTGGACTGTAGGTGTTTAGCATCCCTGACCCACACTGATGTGTGCCAGTGCCACACCCAGGCATTATGACAAACCCAGAGACCTTATGTTCTCTCAAATGTCCTGAGGTGAGGTAGCACAGACCAAAGTGGAGAACCTTCAAGGAGTACTGATCTAGGGTCAAGATGTGTGGGTTCTAGGTGAACTTGGTGACTCCCAGTAGAAGTAATTTTACCTCTTTGAGCTGAGTGTCTTCATCTATAAAATGAGAGGATTGGGTTAGATCGGGGACTCCAAGGTGGAGGATGGATATCCATTTTAGTGCAGGAAGAAACTCTATAATTTTGTCTAATTTTCTTGTGTTCTTTTAAAATGGCACTTTTATGTATGTTTTATAATGTACCTGGCATGGACAGTAGCATGGGTACATAAGTTATATAAACATGAATGTGCATTTATGGTGGGCATGCTCAGTGGTGTTCTACTGAAGGGGTGCAGCACCATCAGAGAAGTTGGGCACCGTATTCCTCTTCTGACAGCCTAAGTTTGGGGAAGGAATGTCACAGGAGCTGGAGACTTTCTAGCCATGGATTCATCTCTGCTGAAGGGCATACAAGGTGATGGATATCAGTTTTTACCAAGAAGCAACCACCCACAGAGCTTCACTTCCTGGTGTGTGGAGATTGGCATAGGACTTTAGGCAAAAAAACTACATGTTCCCTCATCATATAGAGCCAGAATTTGTAAAAACTGGCAAGCCACTGGGGTATTTTAAATTATTCTCTACATGGGTGTGGAAAATACTATTCCCTGACAGAAAATTTGATTCACACTTTACAAAGAGTATGGATGGGGACACGGTTAAATTGTGTAATCACCACTCACAAAAGGGCCCTGAGTAGAACAGCCTCTTCCAACCCTGCTCACTTCAGCTGGAGCAGAATAGCACACTTGTTTTCAAACACTTATGCTACACCATGTTGAGCAACTTAGTAGATTTTGTATTCTTAAGACCACTCCTTTGGAAGCTGCTCAGAGGCACAGTTCTCACTCAGTCCCCTTTCCATTGACGTCAGGCTGAGCTGCAGGGAGATCAGAAGTTGTCCACAGCCATTGTAGTCTCAAGATCTAAAATAGAAATCTTTGCCGTCCCCCATTCCCAAGCATGTTAATTATCACTTCTCCTTTTGTCATTTATCTTGGGGGAATGTGTACTTGGTAGTCATATAAAGAAGCCATATTTTAGAAATCAGCTAGTTTCTTAGATTACTTATGTGCGGCAGGAATCTGTTTTGACAAATAGAAGTTTCTCCCCAGGGAGTGAACTAAAATGAAAACTGCAGGCCTGCTTAGGCCTGTACTTGGCAGAAAAGGAGGTTAATGTGACATTAGTAGAATAGAAGTAACTTTGCTGTTGGTGAACAGAATGGTTATTGAGTCACACACACTGACCATGCTGTTTTAAGCACCCTGTCATTGCCCCCAGCTTTGCTCCAGGGACGTATAGTATTTCTGTGGCTGTTAAGGTGGAAGTACTTTACTTTACCTAGGTAAAGCAAAGTTAGAATTGTAGAATCACTGTCCTAAAAGTGATCTTAACAAATCATTCCATTTGCTTCCCTGTCTCCTACCCTGCTCAGAGGCAGTATAGTACAATGGTTAAGGGCACGGACCCTGGGCCAGGCTGCTGGCTCTGAATGTCCCCTCTTCCACTCATGAGTTGTATGGCCTTAGGCAACCTATTTATGCCCCCTGTGCTGCTGCTTCCTCATCTGCAATGCAGGCACAATGAGAAAAATGATGCTTATGTCATAGCATTGCTGTGAAGATGAAATGAAATAATATCCATAAAGATCTTTCTATGTGTAAAGCACATAGTAGTATGTTAGCTATTATTATTAGCTATTCTTAACTTTAAAGAGGAATAATCATTAATCCCAGATTTGTAACCCATCTCTAGATTACTCAGTAAGCATCATTTTGATGTAAAGGCATAATGGGAAAAATGCACATTTTATTCTGCATATGTTTCTTTTTCATTCTGAGTTTAGGTAAGGCTGGCAGAGGCAATTTCCCCTCCCTATAGTGGAGGAACTTGGGGGGCAGCTACGGTACGGGGCTGCTTTGTGTGAGGAGAGGATTTGGGGTTAGATCATAAAGTTGAACTGGGTTACAGAAAGAGGTTTTTGATTATTCTTCGCAAATCATTAGGAATTGGGAAGAGTGACTTGGAGGTAGGGAATGAATGTGTTGACTTTCTAGGTGCCCTCTGGTCTAAGATTCTGTAATTTTCAAAGGGCAAGTTGTCTTCATCGGCTTCTAGCCCCTCTGGCTCCACACAAAAAATGTATTTGGTTTCTGTGGACATGAGTGTCCAAATAAGAATGTTAAAGTTGTTGTTTGTCAGTATCAAGGATTTAGTCCCTCCCTGCTTCCTCCCAGTGCAATATGCCAAGTATCTACTTTAAAATGTGAAAGCTATTTTAATCTCTCAATTGTACCCAGATTTGACAGGTCAAATTTCAATAGACTATTAAAACAGTTCAGCTTTGGTGTAAATTGACCCAATTTACGTTCATATCTATCAAAGATGTTCATTCATGCAGTTACCACAATTCTGCATTTTTCACAGATATATCATTTCATTTATGGATGGTTCAGACTCCTCATTAGACCTGAGGATTTGAGGTGTGAGACCCATGGTTCTTCCAGCCCAGCAACATGCTATGGGAGAGATTATAAAGTATTTTGTTATTTCAGTGAGCTCAAAGGTTAGGGAATATGGAGGTTTCTTTAAATGTCTAAAGTGCATATACTATTTGAGGTTTTCCTAAGCAGTTCATAAAGCTATGCCTGCATTTTCGACTGGTAGGCATTCTGAGTTTTACATTCTCATAGCTTTCCGATGGAAATAGTAATTTTCATATGTAGAAAATAAACCTCTTTCAAGGTTAGCGGATACCAGCTAGTCTTTGTGTACTGAAATCTAGTGAGTGATATCTTTTTTTAATTTGTTTTTTTGCTTGTTTGTTTGGTTGGTTAATAATGCTTTATTTGACAGTATCCAAAAATGCAAATGTACTCCTCTAGGTGGACATCTTACTTCCACTTTCATATGCATAAATTTTTCTCTTTAAATATCCTGCTTAAAAACACCAACTGGTGAATGAGACCTTAAGTCAGTCTTTTTGTAAATTTTTGGAAGACTATCATTATGGCCTCCCCAAACTTTCTTCTTAGAATAAAAACTTTGATTTTTTTTTATGCCTTTGGTGAAAGTATAGGAAATAAAATGAATTTGCAAATCCCTTTGAACACTTTTAAGATCTTCTTTCCAGACAGTTCTGTTATAGATTTCCTTAGGTTTAGTGACAAGAAAGCAGATAGACTTTCCCTTCATAATTTTAGAGTGGAAGCATCTTGTACCAGTTATTCACTTTCTCTTCTATACCTTCAACTCTCCTTTGTTCTAAATCCTAACTATCAGTTTTCAAGTTAGATTCCGGTATCTTGCATATTGAAACAAACAAGCAAGCAAGCAAGCAAGCACACAAACAATGAGCATTAAAACAAAGCAAAGCAAAACAAAACCAACCAAACAGAAAACTAAAAAATCCTCTTTTGACCACAGCTGATCCTTCTGTGGGTGCTGCCTAAATTTTTTTCCTTTCATTCAAATTTCTTTAAGGAGAAATCAACCGCATTTAATGTATCTACCAATCAATTGAAACTGCTTTGCTTCAGGTCACTGGTGACCCCTTGTATCAGATGGGATTCTTTGTCTTGCTTTGTTGAACAAACTCCAACTGGCTTAAACATAATGGAGAATTCTTGGCTCATGTAAATTAAAATCCTGAAGTGAGTGGTGGCCTTAGGTGAGGCTTAATCTGGTGCCTGAAATGATTCACCAAGGACCTGGGTCCTCTCCATGTCCTTGCTTTGCCTTCCATGTTTCGTCTTCATTCTTTGGCTCTTCAGTGTCACTTACTTATCTTTCCACATCCCAGCCCTAGCCTTTCCCCTCTTATAGTGACATAAGTTGCAAGCAATTCCAGATATCCTATCCTCACATTAAAAACCTTACAGGAAAAAGACATAGGAAATGTCTTTTTTTCTCAGAAGCCCCAGCAAATAATCTCCTTGCACCCCATTATCTCTGCTTGGATTCCTGCCCATCCCTGAACCAATCAGTCACTCTGGCCAGGGGTTTTGAAATGGGGATTGACCAAAGCCAGTTATGGCTCGTCTTTGGAGCTAAGCATGGCACCAGTAAATCCAGATCACATGACTAAAAGTGGGGAAAGAGTGATTCCCAAGGCAAAATTGGGGTGCTTTTAACAAAATGAGAGAAGAGGGTTTTGGGCAGTGACAACAGGGGGTGCTATCTCTGAAATGTCATAACCTTCCTTCTTGAAACTCGACTCCCTTGGTATCAATTCTCTTCTATCATGATCTGGCTACTTTCTTGGTTCTCTTCACATTTCTTAGGCTTTCTTACTTAAGTTCTCTTTGATGGCTCCTCTTACTCTGCTCATCAGTAAACATTGGTTTCTTCAGGATTCAACCCTTTCTTTTTGCTCCTTTTGCTTTCATATTCTGTATCTTCTCAGCTTCTGCTCCCAGATTAATGCAAGGAGTCTCCTACTCTCAGATATAACGAGTTCCTGAAAATGTGTCAGATGGTTACACGTACAAAAGTCAAATATATTCTAGAAGGCATTGGAATATGTGTTGAAAAAATGGTAATAAAACACCTAATTATACTCCTCCTTTTAAACAGTATCATCAACCAGAAGATATTTCCAAAAATGTGTACCTATATTCTTTAATTTAGTGCTTTTCCTTCATAATGGATCATGCTTTCATCAACTTAGATCCAATGACTATTTGTACACAATAATTTCTGACTTTTCTATCAGTAGTGTCAGACTTCAATTTCCTTTTTACCTCTTTTTTTTGGATTAATTAAACAGTAAGCCCAAAATGTAATAAACCCCAGTAGCCAAAAAATTACACAAACATTGAGTGAAAACATTGTTGCTACTACCAGAACTGAACATCTGGCTGATAAGTATTGTCACCACATGATCGCTCAAAATATTTATTCTTCAGCTGAGGAAACAAAATCCATATTTGGCATATGAAAAGTGATTTACGGATTTTAGATTACAATGTACAGAGGTGAAATGGATGAGAGTTCATTGCAGCTTACATTTCTAGCTCATGTGTAGCCAATTGCCTCCAAGACAACTCCACAGAAATGTTTTCAAGGGCACTTCATCCTTCCAGCATCCCTCCTGCATTCTCTAGCTCAGGTGGAGACACCACCACCCTCCCTAGTTGTTCAAAACAGAAACCTGAGATTATCCCTGACGTGACCTTTCGTTGTTAGTGTATAGGAATGCAAGAGATTTCTGTGCGTTAATTTTGTATTCTGCTACTTTACCAAATTCGTTGATTAGCTCTAGTAGTTTTCTGGTAGCATCTTTAGGATTCTCTATGTATAGTATCTTGTCATCTGCAAACAGTGAAACTTTTACTTCTTCTTTTCCAATTTGGATTCCTTTTATTTCTTTTTCTTCTCTGATTGCTGTGGCTAGAACTTCCAAAACTGTGCTGAATAATAGTGGTGAGAGTGGGCAACCTTGTCTTGTTCCTGATCTTAGTGGAAATGGTTTCAGTTTTTCACCATTGAGGACAATGTTGGCTGTGGGTTTGTCATATATGGCCTTTATTATGTTGAGGAAGGTTCCCTCTATGCCTACTTTCTGGATAGTTTTTATCATAAATGGGTGTTGAATTTTGTGAAAAGCTTTTTCTGCATCTACTGAGATTATGAGATCGTTTTTGTCCTTCAATTTGTTAATATGGTGTATCACATTGATTTGCGTATATTGAAGAATCCTTGCATTCCTGGGATAAACCCCAGTTGATCATGGTGTATGATCCTTTTAATGTGCTGTTGGATTCTGTTTGTTAGTATTTTGTTGTGGATTTTTGCATCTGTGTTCATCAGTGATACCTGACATGACCTTTGATTTCATTCACACACTTTGCTGATTTGATACTATATGTCGTGAAATTGCCCTACCCTCTTTATCCCTATTACCACTTACCCTAATTTAACTCCATGTCATTTTTCAACTGGTCTTCCTTCTTTTACCCACGTTCTATACCAGGGGTCAGCAAACTTCTCTGTAAAGGGCCAGATAGTAAATATTATAGGCTTTTCAGGCCGTATGGTCTCTTCCAACTACTTAACTCATCTTTGCAATAACAGTCATTGATACAATGTAAATGGATGATTGTGGCTGTGTTCCAATAAAACTTTATTTATAGACACGGAAATTTGAATTTCATATAATTTTCATGTGTTACAGGATATTTTTCTTCTTTTGACTTTTTAAAAATCTTAAAAATGTAAAAACTCTTCTTAGCACACAGGTCATACAAAAGTCTTGCAGGCTGCAGTTTGCTGACCCAAGTTTTACAGGGTCACCAGAATGAGATTACCAAAATATAAATCTGAAAATTTCATTTGCACCCTTAAATCCATCATGGTTCTGCCACCATGAGATAACAGAATAAGGTCTATCTTCCTTGAAATGGTCTGTTAATTCCTTCATGATCAGAGCTTCAGCCTTATATCTTGCCAGTTCTAGTCGTGGACTGCACAGTTCAGAATGCTGACTCCCTTGCAGTTCCCTGCCCACACTGAACTTTTTTTTTTTCTTAGGCCTTGACTGCTGTTCTTGGAAGGTCTTCCCTTCTTCCCTTCTCCCTTCCTTCCTTCCTTCTTTCCTTCCTTTTTTCTTCACAATGTATTAGAATTGTTGCATTGTTTGCCCCGCTAACAGGTTTCCTGCTGGCAGGACCATTTATTACTCTACTTTGTGTCCCCATTATCTCACTTCTAGCCCAGTGCCCTGCTAAAGTAGGTACTCAGTAAATATTTGTTGAATGCATGCATGCATGAATGAATGGACAAATGAATAAGTGGAATGGAATAGTTAAATGAGGCAAATTTTCTGTTTTGCTAACAACCCTGACCAAAGTGTTGGTGAGTTCATAGGTTGAGACCAGTACAGTTCTTAACTGTACAGTTCTTAACATAGGAATGGGTTGGGTTTCAAAAGCTTGTTTGTAAGTTGGTTGTTCAGAACTTGGAATGCATTTTCCCATATAAATGATTTTGTAAATTATACCTAACTGTTAGCCCTACTCCACCGAGGATTATTTGATGCATCATGTCACTGAACTGTGGAGCTGAAATTTTAAAAACTTAGAATATAATAAGTGAGATGTCATGGTTTAAATTCTATTAAAATATTATAAGCCCACATTTCATCTCAAGAAATGTTAAAAGGTGGCATTTTGTAATACTATAAATAAAACAAAACTGAATGCCTGTAAAGGCTTAGTGTAGAAAAGATGGTAGGAAAATTCTGCCTCCTACCTTTTTCCCATAGAAAAATTCTATGGGATACAACGTTTTCAAGAACATCAGTTTTTTTACTCTTCTCATTATCACTTCAAAACTTACAGTTTTCTTTGCTATGATAAATGTTAATCATTAGAACTTCTTTTGGGTTCATCAGAAAAGGTTATGTTCAATTTTTGACTCAAATGTAAATGATACATAGACACACTTTAGAGGCCTAAAAAAAAAAAGTCTTCTTAACCATTTACTTCTAACCTCGTTCAGCAAAATTTCATGTTATTTTATCCTTGCTTTAGAATTATTGTTTCTCTTTTGTTCTCTTTTTCTTCTTGTTTTTCTCTCCGGCTTATCAGCATGTTACTTGTGGTGTTTGATTTCCTTGTATCTTGGCTAAGAGGTCAGGTAGGCACTTGTGGGATCAATGATAAGATCATTAGCTTCAAGTCACTTTCATTTATTAATTGAGTTGTTTACTAAATCTTTCCTCTATTTGATATGTATTTATCAAAATGCTTTCTAAATCTAAGGCAGAAGGCCAGCTCTGAATCAGTTACGGAAAAGGGTTTGGAAGGACAAAGTGGAGTTAGTAGGAATGAAAGGAAGTTTGAAGAGCAAGAGCAAGGCTTGGTATTCAGAAGCCATGATGATCTAAGTCATGATCTAAGTCTAAGTAATAGAATACACTCATTGTAAAAAAATCCTGACATTACAGGAATTCTTAATTTAGACAAGTAAATTTACTCTTAAACTCCCCCATTGCAGATGAGGTATATACATCCAGATATTTCATGTGTATATGAACATATATTATTAATAACGATTTTTACAAAATTGGGATCATATCTTATTTCATCAAATCTGAAATTCTCAATTAAAGATGTACCGTTACTTTGTGTATCACTAAAAAAATAAAACTTTGCCAATTTAAACAATGCCAGATATATATATGTTGATTGCTCTTCCATATCCATTCTCAACCCTTCTCCACACTGTTCTCTGTTCTGGAAGACTGACTGATCTGTATGGGCCATGTCAATGGCCTCCCTTGCCCTCTGGCTTCCAGTTGGGTTTGGCCAATTGGGAACCTCTGCAGGAGATGAGAGGGAATGAGAAGAGTGAGGAAAGAGGATTTATTCCTAAAACTGTTCCAGGGGACCTTGTGCCAAGTGTGCTCCTTGATAGAAGGACACTTTCTTCTCAAGGTGGCACTTTCTTCTCTTATCTACTACCCTGCCTCAGCCCTACCTTTGCCTTTATATTTAATTCCTTTATTATACCTTCCTCAAATTATCCTAATTTGAGCATGCCATCTGTTTCCTCTTGAGACTTTGATATATAAATGATTGATCCTAATTATTGAGATGTTAAAACGTGAAGCTCTTGGAAGTGATGCTATTCTACATCTCCCCCACTGCCCCCCACATAAAAGTCTATGTTGTTGTGTCAATGCACAGATTTGCATGTGAACATTCATAGAAGCATTAGTCATAATAGCTGAAAAGTAGAAGCAACCCAAATGTCTATCAGCTGGAGACTAGATAAGCAATATGTGGTATATCCATAGAATGGAATATTATTAAGCAGTAAAAATGAGTGAATTCTGAAATGTGCTATGATACAGATAAACCTCAAAGACATTATTCTAAGTATAGGAAGTCAGGCACAAATGACCACACATTGTGATTCCAATTGAATTAAATGCTCAAAAAGTCAAGTCAGTAGAGGCAGAAAGTTGATTAGTGGTTGGCTAGGGTTGGGGGTGGGAACAGGGATTAACTGTATAGAGGCACCGTGGATATTATTGGGATGATGGCAATGTTCTAATTCTAGATTATGATCATCATTATAAAACTTGGTAAATTTACTAAAATTCATTGAGTTGTACACTTAAAATGAGTACAGTTTTTAGTATGTAAACAATAAAGTTGTTTTGGAAAAAGTACACCTTGGATAACTTTTTATGTCAGTAGTTGTGGCTATAACTGTAACCCATATGTTTAATGCTTTTGTATATAATTCTATTTTTCTGCTGTGCAATATTGATGTACAACTTCAGTCCCTCCCACATTCCCTGCCACACCCCCAAATAATCCATTTTCTTAAAAGCATTGAAAGTGCTGTAGTCCCTATCAGAGATTCTACAGGGGAGTTAGTATCCACAACAGAGAGATCTGCTGTCCCAGGTCTCTCCAGTCTTCTCCTCCAACCAGGGGCTTGCCCATCCCTGGAAATTTTCCCCTGCGTGCAATGCCAACCTGGATTGTTCTTCTCCCCTCTTCTTCCCCGCCCTTCCCTTCCCCTTCTCCCCTCTCCTCCTTTGTCCTCCCCTCTTCTCTCTAGCAAATAAATTATTGATCATACTTACTGGATAACTGTTCTATCTGTGTCTCTCAGTCCTAGATTCTAGTGGCCCCTCAGTTTCAGATACCCACCAAGGAGACTTATCCACCCAGCAAAAAAAGCAAGTCTCTGTCTTTGGGGTGGAGGTATTCTAATACAGCTGATAAGAAAAATAAGTTTATCTGTATAATATTACATCTGTTATTCTATTCAATTGCTGTGTAGTATTTCATTTTATTAATGAAATAAACTTTTTATCAAGTTTTCTCCTGAACAACATGCTTGTGCTATCTTCAGACAAGAATATAAGGACTCCCTACTGTTGAATTTAGATTAGATTTAGATTAGACAGTGTTTATCCACAAATTTGCTTTTAATCCATGCCCTCCCACATTGCCAAAGATAATCAAGCGTTGGCTGTAATCACTCATACTTTGATTTGGAATACGTGATTAATTATATGTAAATATTATATCCTGTTAATTGGTGTTTTCAATATAAACGGCCTGAGTTAAATTTTTTTCCAGGGCTTTTTTTTTTTTTTAATAACCAGAAAGTCAATTTTTTTGTGTTCCCCACTGATTTCCTGTGGCAATAAAAATAAAAGGTATTGAATTTTTTAATATGAAGTTAAATTTCACTGAATTTAACTATGTAGTTTAATTAAAGTGCTTACTATGCTAGGCAGCAGAAGTATGTTAGAAGAATTATCTGCAGTTCTCTGCCCTCAAGGACCTGAAGGGCTAATGGAAAGTAGGACATGTAAACAACTAACCTATAAAAGATCCGAAATAATTGTCAGGATCCTGACAAGGTAAGAAGAAATAGAAGGAATTCCTTAATCGGTTGGCATGTAAAGCTAGTCTAATTGAAAGTGATTTAGAAAGTGTTATTATTTAAAACATTTTTTTAAAAGATAACAATAAGAAAAGGTTGGATCTGAAAGAGACCTTAGAAATAAATCTAATTAGTGCTCTTATTGTACAAACAAAGAAACTGCCGTCTAACCTGGTAGAGGGGCTTTATAAAGTCACACAGCTTGGAGTGAAGGAGTCAGGAAGATGAAGATTCATAGAATTTTCTCCAGTACAGTGTGCTAGACCATGTAATGAAGCTAGATTAAGTTAATGAAAATGAGGCTAATTAAGTTAATAAAAAAGACATGGAATCTTTGCTTAGGAAATCTATCAAATCAACAGTGAGTGGCATGGTAACCTCTGGATGTAGAAATGTGGGCTCTTTGCAGAACTCCTGAGCTATATGGTTGGTGTTGCTTTCACAGAACCCTGGACTCTCCTGGTTGAAGTGACGCCCAACACTCACTGAATTTTTCCTTAAAGTTCTATGTTGAATTTAAATTTTTGTGCCTAAGACATCTACCACCTGGTTTCAGCTTTGTATCTCAGAAGTAACATGGAAGTCATGTACTAGTCTTTCACTTGGCAGTGCCTTAACAACCAAAAGATAGTCAGCTGTCTCTCCAAGCCTCTCCAGGCCAAATAGCACCATGGGAAATGCCTTCCAGACAGCACACTGGCCTGACCACTATCTTGTGTCAGCCACACATAACTGTCCCTCACTGGGATTGAGAAAGGGCATTAGAGTGAGAGAGACTGAGTGCCATTTACTAGCTCTTGTGTGGCGCTTGGTGAATTCATCTCTGCTGCTCATTTTCCTTATTTGTAAACTAGGAGTTGTTGGGAGAGTCAGATGAGATGACAGTTATAAAACATTTAGAATGATGCTTTTATATATAGTATGTGTTCAATAAATGGTGGCAATTTATTGAACACCCTTGAGTGATCCTGTTCATCATTACAATTGCTTTTTCAAGACACTAGTGGTGACCAGTCTTTGAGATAGCATCCAGTGATCCAGTTTCCAGCTGGTTATACCCTGTATAGTCCCCTCCCATATTGAATCAGGGCTGGCCTATGTGACGAATAAAATATTGCAGAAGGTATGTGACTTTTGAAGCGAGGTCATAAAAAAAGACCAAGAACCTTCTGTCTTGGTCTTTTGAATCACTCGCTCTGAGGGAAGCCATCATGTTGTAAGGACACTGAAGCAGCACTGTGGAGAACCTCACGTGGAGAACTGTGACCTCGGGACTTCCCTGGTGGCACAGTGGTTAAGAATCCGCCTGCCAATGCAGGGGACACGGGTTCGAGCCCTGGTCCAGGAAGATCCCACATGCCGCGGAACAACTAAGCCCGTGCACCACTACTACTAAGCCTGTGCTCTAGAGCCCGTGAACCACAACTACTGAGCCCGCGTACTGCAATTACTGAAGCCCACGCGCCTAGAGCCCGTGCTTCGCAGCAAGAGAAGCCACTGCAATGAGAAGCCCCGTGCACCGCAACGAAGAGTAGCCCCTGCTCGCCGCAACTAGGGAAAGCCCACATACAGCAGCGAAGATGCAGCCAAAAGTAAACAAATAAATAAAAATAAGTAAACAAAAACTGTGCCCTCTTCCTAACAGCCAGTGCTAGCTTGCCAGCCATGTGAGTGAGTCACCCTAGAAGCAGATACAGGTCAGATGAGTCTTTCAGTAATTGCAGCCCCAGTGACATATGACTGCAGCCTCATGAAAGACCTCAAATCAGAACTGCTTAGCTGAGATACTTCCAAATTTCTGACCCACACAAACTGAAAAATAATGAATGTTTATTGTGGTCTTAAGCTATTAAGTTTTGGAGTAATTTGTTATGCAGGAATAGATAAATGATTCAACATATTTTCTTGTTTTTTATTTCTTCACTGGGGGAACCATGACTCATGGAAAATTTGCCCACATAAAAGATGAAGAGTGAGGTCTTGTATGTTGTGAACATTCTCCAAGATGATGTTGGTTCTACTCCCAAGCCTTTATGCCTTCTCATCACCTCCCCCAGTTTTAATCCACTTTTCAGTTCATATCTCTGCTTTGTCCTGTCACTGATAATAAAATATTCCTATCAGTAGAGGAGGTTCAAGTTTTCTATACCTGGTGCCCCATAACTTAAAACTGCAAATGGTCAAAACTGGGGGGAAATCAGATGTCTCTAGAGCCCGTCAGGTGAGTTAAATGGTTCTAGGAGGTGTAGACTTTATAAAGTGGTGAGAAATGTGGCTGAACTGAAGAGTACATGCCCCATGTAAAGGGACTCACATTTCAAAAAAATTTTCAACATTCTGTGCTCTTTGTCTACAGAATTCAGCCAGATGGTACCAATTTGATAACTCTGATCAAAATAAACAACCATATTAATAAACCTAAAGGGACAAAAGTTTCATCACTGGAAAATTTTTATTCCCTTTATATCTTCCCATTGGCACATAAAAGCTCACCATATACGTACTTAAAGAATGGATACATATGTATCTTGGAAGAGCTATACTTGCTTTCTCACTTACCTATTGCAACGTAACAAACCACTCTAAAATTTAGTTGCTTAAAACAATACATGTTTATTATGTCTCACAAGTCTGTGGATTGGCAGAGTGATTCTTCTAGTCTGGACTGGCTCAGCTGGGGCTCGATGACCTAGGATTCCTCACTCACTTATATGGGCCCTTAGCTGAGAATATTGGGACAGACTGTCTCTCCATGTGGCCTCTTGATCTCAAGGATGCTAGCCCAGACTTCTTCACACAGTGATCACAGGGTTCCCAGCAGCAATAAACTTCAGTGCTCAAGTACTTGTCAGGTCTCTGCTTGTGCCACATTTGTGAACGCATCATTGGCCAAAGCAAGTCACATAGCCAAGCACAGATTCAAGGAGTACATAGACTTCACCTCTTGGTGGGGGGAATGGCAAAGTTACCTCCATGTGCCTGGAAAACCGTATGGCACTTTTTGTTTCCATAGGTAAGGAAGGCTCTGCTTGGTGGGAAATTTTCCAAATAAAGGAAGGAGAGTTGTATGGTGGTTAGGCAAAAAGGACAAATGTCCACTACAGTTCTTCAGGCACAGCTTGGAAGTAGCAGCCTAGATGTCATGGAGCACAGACATGCTGGAGCACCTAGCTGTCATCCATCAGCGATCAGAGAGATAGGGAGGAGCAGGCAGAGTAATCAAATGGCTGGAGTGGGCCTGAGAATGGTGCCTGCAGGCCTCATGGATCATGGAGGACAAAGGAAAAAAGGGTGTCTGCGTAGAGTAAGTGCTGTCTATGGTTAGCCCCAGTGTCCAAGAGATAGACAGGGCCTGATCAGTACCCACAGATCCACAAGGGAACATTTCTGAAGGATGCCTGTGGAGAGGAGCTATGCCTAAAGCCCTTCTCGTTTCAATCAGGCAAAAGTATGCCCAGAATGGGTGAATGCCAAGCATCTGCTCACCTTTCAGGACTGACTCCCACCTGTGCCTGGAGACTTTGCTCAGCTCATCTTTACCTACAGGGGGTGAACACCTGCTTCAACATCCAAGGATACTTGTAATTCTACCTCCAAAATGGAGAGTGGCATTCTGGACAGCCAGGCAGATGGTGGCAGACGCGGAGTAGAAGAGATGCCACCACTCCCCCCCTTCCCCCAGCACGTGTGCTTGGGTAAATCTGAAAAAAAACAGTTTGAGATTTTGTTCACTAGCTCTTTACCTCCAGGCACCTGCCACCCCTAGGCTTTGCGTGAGAGACAGGAGGAATTTATGGCCTTTTTTTTTTTAACAGTCTACTAACTTGCCTTAGGGAAAGGAGAGTAGGAAAAAGTTATGTAAGGTGGGGAGGGGACGTGTTCTCTGATGAAGCTGAAAAGAAAGTACCCCTGATGAAAATTGGAAACAGAAAGTTTCCAGAAAAACACAAAAAGATTTCTGATGACAGGCCTGACATTTGATGAGCACCAGCTATGTATGATACTGGGCAGTAAGTCACAAAGAATGTTTTCATTTGGTCCCAAAATAACCCTAAAAATTTATGTGAGAGTTTCCTCATTGTTGACGAGGAAACTGAGGCCAAGAGCAACTGAACATCCTGAGTGTGCCCACTGAGCTAGGAAGAGGCTGAACCTCATGTTGTTTCCTTGTGTCATACTGCTTCCTGTGACTATATGGGGGAGCAGAGTGGAGACAACTGGGTGGGGTGGGGTTATCACTGACCTAGGACTGAAGTAGCTTTGGGAATCATGATGATAGGAGACTCTGCCCCATAACTCTTTGCCCCTAATTCTCCCCAGACTCCATCCTCTCCTAGGTATTCCCCCTGCCCCTGATCCCCATCCTGTTCCCTGTTCCAGGATCTCTGTCTGTGCCCCTCACTGACCGTTTCCACCTCAGGTAATCATTGGTAACTTGGAGCTGGAGAAAACTCTAAATCAGGTATCTGTCAAGTGGCAAAAAGAATGTTGTTGCAGGTCCAAGTAGATGACACAGGCTCATGCAGAAATTCAAGTTTGAATTTCACATCTACTTTCTTATAAAAATTCTATTACACAGGTAGTTCATTCCTTTTGGTAGAAATTTATTTTATTTTTAAAATTATTTATTTATTTTTGGCTGCGTTGGGTCTTCATAGCTGTGTGCGGGCTTTCTCTAGTTGCGGTGAGCAGGGGCTCCTTGTCATTGGGGTGCGCGGGCTTCTCATTGTAGTGGCTTCTCTTGTTGCGGATCATGGCCTCTAGGTGCACCGAGCTTCAGTAGTTATGACAGCTGGGCTCAGTAGTTGTGGCACGTGGGCTCAGTAGTTGTGGCTTGAGGGCTCTACAGCGCAGGCTCAGTAGTTGTGGCGCAGGGGCTTACTTGCTCTGCGGCATGTGGGATCTTCCCGGACCAGGGCTTGAATCCGTGTCCCCTGCATTCGCAGGCAGATTCTTAACCACTGCTCCACCAGGGAAGTCCCCTAGAAATTAATTTTAAACGAAGGATTTTAAAAGTGCTTATATTTCTTCTCTTTCTATGGGAGGTTGCATCCTGGGTTAAAAACTAGAGAGACAATAACTAGGGTTTTCAAATAATTTATCATCCAAACTGAGCACTTTTGAGAGCGGAAGGGGGCACTGTTAATAATACCCCAGGACTCTCCCATATAAACAGGGATGTATAGCTAAGGGAATTTTAGGATAGAACACCTTTGAAAGTTTGGGACTACCTGCACATATTTTATGATTTGACGATATGTTGTTTTAGGTAGTGTCTTAATAACTTTAAAGAAAATACATGCACGTCTCTGGGGCAGACTTCTAAGCAGTGAAAGGAAGAGTAACTTTTTGGCTTGCTCGTTATTAATAGCCCAGTGCTTTCAAATTGCCGTTAAGTTTCTCTTGTCTGGTTCACACATTTGGATTCTGTCTTTCATACTGAACATTTGCAAACTATCCAAATATAAACATCTTTAATGAAGCAGTAAGATACTGAGGTGAAACAATGTCCAAGGTGTGAATTATTGCACCATCCATAACTCAGATTGAAGTGTGACTTTTTGTGATTACAGAATAGCTGTTTGCCAAGTTGTATACCAAAAAAGCATGGTAATTACAGCCCTAAATAATTCATAGTATATTTAAACTTTTTTTTTTTTTTTTTTTTTTTTTTTTTTTTGCGGTACAGGGGCCTCTCACTGCTGTGGCCTCTCTCGTTGCAGAGCACAGGCTCCGGCCACGCAGGCTTAGTGGCCATGGCTCACGGGCCCAGCCGCTCCGCGGCCTGTGGGATCTTCTCCGACCAGGGCACGAACCCATGTCCCCTGCATCAGCAGGTGGACTTTCAACCACTGCGCCAGCAGGGAAGCCCCTCTTAGTAACTTTTGAGAAGTATTATTTATAATTGATGGGGGTTAGATAAGGGTAAAATGTCTTTGGTGAAAGACTTCCTATAAATCAATATACATCAGGCATAATTCTGTACACTAGAAAATGGTGTATCAGACCTTCTGAATTTCTTTAGGAAGTTTAGATTTTTATTTTCCTAATTTTATCATGGTTACACTGTGATTCCCTTGACATAAATTATATGCACATACAAGTTTGGAATACGTAAGATATATGTAGGACAGACCCTAGGCAAAACCACATAACAGGCAAAATTCGACAACACTCAATAGCTTTTTGTTTGTTTTCAGTAATCTTGACACTGGATGTTCCTAGCTCCAGATTTTTTTATGTATTCCTCTCTGATCCCCAACTCTTCCTTATCCTGTGTCTTTGCCTTAAGATTCTCATCTCTACTCAACCTAAAGACTGTTTTTAAGTGATGATGATTCCTATTATCTCCTATGCCACCATTTTGTTGTTGTTGTTAGGATATCTTTTAGAAAAGTGACTTAGAAGAGTGAGTAGGTACTCAGGCACTGTGGCAAGTCAGTTGTGAGGGCTGGAATTTGGGGGGTAGGGGTATATTTCTCAGCACCCCTTAGTGTTCAGTCCACCTAGCTTCTTTCATTATGCAACGAGACCATAGTCATTCTCATTCACTTGGAAATAAGAATGTATCTTTAAGAATAAGAAAGTCCCATGGGAAGATGTACTGAAATGTGAGGCTTTTGAGAAAGGATGCAGTAATTGCTAGCTTTGCTCCATAAATTACTATATTTCCCTGAAGATAGAGATAATCAGTGTTCTTTGACTCTCAGCTTCAGCTGGAAGAATCGAGGAAGAAATATTTCACATTGATTTGTCTCATCCAGGACCCAAGCTGTGATGGGAATTAGTGAATTCTGAAGAATGGCTGATACATCTGCTGGAAACATTCAGCATTTGGAATACTCCTGTTTTCCTGTCATATAGTTCATTCAGTATTGCTTTTTTCCCTCTGCACCAACTGCATTTTCAGAGAGAGAGAAAAAAACTCTTCAGATTCATCAGGAATACTTTCTATATGAAGGCTTGTTACTATGCCTCTGGGATGCTGGCTTTCTGAACTCACCAAATCTTACTGTGTTTTTTAAAGCTTTCTTTTGCATCCTAGGAATGACTGGTTTCGTAGAAGCTCAAAGAGATCTTAGAAATAAACATGCTCAGTAGTGTTTTATTTTATTCTTCAGAGCCCTAGGTTTCCTCCAAGGTGTTTCAGAAGCTATGAGGGGCCCATGCATAAGGAGGTAAGGTCCCTTGCTTCAGTCTCAGCACCTTCATTTTTTTTTTTTTTTCGTTACGTGGGCCTCTCACTGTTGTGGCCTCTCCCGTTGCGGAGCACAGGCTCCGGACGGGCAGGCTCAGCGGCCATGGCTCACGGGCCCAGCCGCTCTGCGGCATGTGGGATCCTCCTGGACTGGGACACGAACCCGCGTCCCCTGCATCGGCAGGTGGACCCTCAACCACTCCCCACTGCGCTGGGAAGCCCAGCACCTTCATTTTTATCTGTTTTATACAATGGGCTCTGTGTAAAATTCTCTTGACCATGTCAACCAAACTTTGAAAGAGTTTGGTCTCTTTCAAGTGATTAGTCCCAAGTGTTCCAACTAGTTAATGGCAATGTCTAGGTCTAGAATATGCCTTCTGGTCTGTAGACCTCTTGTTTTGTTATATTGCTGTACCTCATGGAAAGGGAACCAAGGCCATAAACTGCCAACCAGTAGACAGAGTCATGAAAAGACCACTCATAAAGAGGAAATAAGCCTTTTTAGAAAATGCTCAACCTCACTGAATTTGGGAGTATAGATTAAAGCAGTGTTTGTTTTTTTTTGTGATTTTTTGCCCTTATCAAATTGGCGAAGGTGATACTTAGTGGATAAGCAGAACACATTGAGATTGGTGTTATCAATACCTGTTTTGGGTGTATAAATTTGGCGGGAGGCATATTTATGTAGAGAGCTTGAAAAATATTTAAGATACATTCACATTATAAGCTGGTGAACACTGGTGCAGCCCAGCAGATGTTCACAAGCCACATCCTTTCTGACTGGTCCGTGTATGTATTCTGACTGGGGGATAACCATGCTATACAGGGATTAAAGGTGTTGACTGTTGTTCCCCCATATAGCCCAATAACCTTATATTTTTAGAAATTGATGCTAACAAAATAATTTGAATTATAGTAGAAGAAGTGTGCATAGAAATGTTCTTTGCAACATTTTCACTATTTTTTAATAGTGAAAAATGATCTCCTCCCTAATGCACACAATAAAGGAACAGTTAAGCAAACTCTTAATGTCTGGATGGTGAAATATTAAAACTAAGTTTACAAATAGTTTCTTGAGAAGTGTTAAAATAATTTTAGTATACAGTTAAGTGAATAGAACTTCATATAAAGTATAGACTGGAATAATTATCTCTGGGCAGTGAGATTACGAGTGATTATTCATTTCTTTATTGGCTTTTAAAATATTTTCCCAGTTTTCCGCGGTGTGTATGTGTTCCTTTTATAAAAGGAGAAGGAATTAGTTTTTTCTTTTCCTGATAATTCCACTGAAAGTGCCACCAAAATCTTAGTTTGGGCTATTTTCTGATATAACCCAGGAGTGAGGAGAAGACGAGAGCCTGCCTTCCACTGTGCTGTTTTGGTTTTGTGAACAGAAGAGATTTTCACGTGTCATTTGTCATTTGGCACACTCATAGTTCTCTGCTGGCAACAGTTGCTCCCTGAGTCTTTTGAGTTAGCATCAGGGAATTCCGGGTTTATGTTTGGGAAAGTATAACAGCAATGTGGGGCTTCAGTTAGGGTTTAGCAACTTAAAGACACTTTCTTCTAGCTCACAAAAATGAGAAGCCCTGCGTTTCAGTTCTGGCTATGTCACTTCCTATCCATGTGACTTGACTGAATGTAGAAAGTCTCCAAGCCTCAGTTTTTTCATTTGTCAAATGAGAGTGATGCTACCTCTTTTATGGTGCTATTAAAACAAGAAAAGACAGGTAATGTGCCTAATGTAGTGCATGGCATTAATGTAAAAGAAACCTTCAATCTGTGTTTATTCCATTGCTTTATTTACTCTGGGCCTCCTTCCTTTATTATGCGAGTTATGTAAGGGGAAAAGTATTGTGCTTTGAAAATTTATTCCTTATCCAATACTGTGGAGACTTGGGTAGATATAATCCTAAGAATCGGAAGGGTAGTCCTAGATGGGTAGATCATTCTGGCAACTCCAACAGAACAACAAATGGCAGTTTCTGTTTTTCAGGACCTGTGGACTGACATGGTTAAGAACTTTTGTTTATGTGAGTGTCTCAGAGGATATATAAAAATTACAGTTCTTTGTCTTCAGTAGCCAGAGGTCTAGCTTTTTATTATTTGTGACTAGAGAAGGTGCCTAGCACAGAATGTGTTCTAAAACTCTGGAGGAGACATTTCTTTTCAGTCTCGTTAGTCCACCTACATCTACCCAGTACCCAGTACCTTAAATCTTTCTATCTGCCTTATTGCCCTTTCAGAAAACTGCAGTCAGATCCTTCATTCTGGGAAAATATATCAGTATTAACAGATTTTGCTGTTCCCTTTTTCTTTTTTTTTTTTAATTTAATTTTATTTATTTTTTTACACTGCAGGTTCTTATTAGTCATCCATTTTATATAAATCAGTGTATACATGTCAATCCTAATTGCCCAATTCAACACACCACCATCCCCACCCTACCACGGTTTTCCCCCCTTGGTGTCTATACGTTTGTTTTCTACTTCTGTGTCTCAATTTCTGCCCTGCAAACCGGTTCATCTGTACCATTTTTCTGGGTTCCACATATATGTGTTAATATACGATATTTGTTTTTCTCTTTCTGACTTACTTCACTCTGTATGACAGTCTCTAGATCCATCCACGTCTCTACAAATGACCCAATTTCGTTCCTTTTTATGGCTGAGTAATATTCCATTGTATACATGTGCCACATCTTCTTTATCCATTAGTCTGTTGATGGGCATTTAGGTTGCTTCCATGACTTGGCTATTGTAAATAGTGGTGCAATGAACATTGGGGTGCATGTGTCTTTTTGAATTGTGGTTTTCTCTGGGTATATGCCCAGTAGTGGGATTGCTGGATCATATGGTAATTTTCTTTTTAGTTTTTTAAGGAACCTCCATACTGTTCTCCATAGTGGCTGTATCAATTTACATTCCCACCAACAGTGCAAGAGGGTTCCCTTTTCTCCACACCCTCTCCAGCATTTGTTGTTTGTAGATTTTCTGATGATGCCCATTCTAACTGGTGTGAGGTGTTACCTCATTGTAGTTTTGATTTGCATTTCTCTAATAATTAGTGATGTTGAGCAGCTTTTCATGTGCCTCTTGGTCATCTGTATGTCTTCTTTGGAGAAATGTCTATTTAGGTCTTCTGCCCATTTTTGGATTGGGTTGTTTGTTTTTTCAATATTGAGCTGCATGAGCTGTTTATATATTTTGGAGATTAACCCTGTGTCCATTGATTCGTTTGCAAATATTTTATCCCATTCTGAGGGTTGTCTTTTCGTCTTGTTTATGGTTTCCTTTGCTGTGCAAAAGCTTTGAAGTTTCATTAGGTCCCATTTGTTTATTTTTGTTTTTATTTCCGTTACTCTAGGAGGTGGATCAAAAAAGATCTTGCTGTGATTTATGTAAAAGAGTGTTCTTCCTATGTTTTCCTCTAAGAGGTTTATAGTGTCCAGTCTTACATTTAGGCCTCTAATCCATTTTGGGTTTTTGTGTATAGTGTTAGGGAGTGTCCTAATTTCATTCTTTTACATGTAGCTGTCCAGTTTTCCCAGCATCATTTATTGAAGAGACTGTCTTTTCTCCATTGTATATCCTTGCCTCCTTTGTCATAGATTACTTGACCTTAAGTGCGTGGGTTTATCTCTGGGCATTCTATCTTGTTCCATTGGCCTGTGTTTCTGTTTTTGTGTCAGTACCATATTGTCTTGATTACTGTAGCTTTGTAGTATAGCCTGAAGTCAGGGAGTCTGATTCCTCCAGCTCCGTTTTTTTCCCTCAAGACTGCTTTGGCTATTCGGGGTCTGTTGTGTCTCCATACAGATTTTTAAGATTTTTTGTTCTAGTTCCATAGAAAATGCCATTGGTAATTTGGTAGGGATTGCATTGAATCTGTGGATTGCTTTGGATAGTATAGTCATTTTCAAATATTGATTCTTCCAATCCAAGAACACGGTATATCTCTCCATCTGTTGGTATCATCTTTAATTTCTTTCATCAGTGTCTTATAGTTTTCTGCATACAGGTCTTTTGTCTCCCTAGGTAAGCTTTTTCCTAGGTATTTTATTCTTTTGGTTGCAGTGGTAAATGGGAGTGTTTCCTTAATTTCTCTTTCAGATTTTTCAACATTAGTGTATAGGAATGGAAGAGATTTCTGTGCATTACGTTTGTATCCTGCAACTTTACCCTATTCATTGATTAGCTCTAGTAGTTTTCTGGTGGCATCTTTAGGATTCTCTATGTATAGTATCCCGTCATTTGCAAACAGTGACAGTTTTACTTCTTCTTTTCCAATTTATATTCCTTTTATTTCTTTTCCTTCTCTGATTGCTGTGGCTAGGACTTCCAAAACTATGTTGAATAATAGTGGCTAGAGTGGACATCCTTGTCTTGTTCCTGATCTTAGAGGAAATGCTTTCAGTTTTTTACCATTGAGAATGATGTCTACTTTGGGTTTGTCGTATATTGCCTTTATCATGTTGAGGTAGGTTCCCTCTATACCCACTTTCTGGAGAGTTTTTATCATAAATGAGTGTTGAATTTTGTCAAAAGCTTTTTCTGCATCTATTGAAATGATCATATGGTTTTTCTTCTTCAGTTTGTTAGTATGGTGTATCACATTGATTGATTTGTGTATATTGAAGAAACATTGCATCCCTGGGATAAATCCCACTTGATCATGGTGTATGATCCTCTTCATGTGTTGTTGGATTCTGTTTGCTAGTATTTTGTTGAGGATTTTTGCATCTATATTCATCAGTGATATTGGTCTGTAATTTTCCTTTTTTGTAGTATCTTTGTCTGGTTTTGGTATCAGGGTGATGGTGGCCTCATAGAATGAGTTTGGGCGTGTTCCTTCCTCTGCAATTTTTTGGAAGAGTTTGAGAAGGATGGGTGTTAGCTATTCTCTAAATGCTTGGTAGAACTCACCTGTGGAGCCATCTGGTCCTGGACTGTTGTTTGTTGGAAGATTTTTAATCACAGTTTGAATTTCATTACTTGTGATTGGTCTGTTCATATTTTCTATTTCTTCCTGATTCAGTCTTGGAAGGTTATACCTTTCTAAGAATTTGTCCGTTTCTTCCAGGTTGTCCATTTTGTTGGCATAGAGTTGCTTGTAGTAGTCTCTTAGGATGCTTTGTATTTCTGTGGTGTCTGTTGTAACTTCTCCTTTTTCATTTCTGATTTTATTGATTTGAGTCCTCTCCCTCTATTTCTTGATCATTCTGGAAAATGGTTTATCAATTTTGTTTATCTTCTCAAAGAACCAGCTTTTAGTTTTATTGATCTTTGCTATTGTTTTCTTTGTTTCTATTTCATTCATTTCTGCTCTGATCTTTATGGTTTTTTTCCCTTCTGCTAACTTTGGGTTTTGTTTGTTCTTCTTTCTCTAGTTCCTTTAGGTGTAAGGTTAGATTGTTTATTTGAGATTTTTCTTGTTTCTTGAGGTAGGCTTGTATTGCTGTAAACTTCCCTGTTAGAACTGCTTTTGCTGCATCCCATAGGTTTTGGATCGTCGTGTTTTCATTGTCATTTGTCTCTAAGTATTTTTTGATTTCCTCTTTGATTTCTTCAGTGATCTCTTGGTTATTTAGTAACGTATTGTTTAACCTCCATGTGTTTGTGTTTTTTACGTTTTTTTCCTGTAATTCATTTCTGATCTCATAGCATTGTGGTCAGAAAAGATGCTTGATATGATTTGAATTTTCTTCAGTTTACTGAGGCTTGATTTGTGACCCAAGATATGATCTATCCTGGTGAATGTTCCATGTGCATTTGAGAAGAAAGTGTAATCTGCTGTTTTTGGATGGAATGTCCTTTAAATATCAGTTAAATCTATCTGGCCTATTGTGTCATTTAAAGCTTCTGTTTCCTTATTTATTTTCATTTTGGATGATCTGTCCATTGGTATAAGTGAGGTGTTAAAGTCCCCCACTATTATTGTGCTACTGTCGATTTCCTCTTTTATAGCTGTTTGCAGTTGCCTTATGTATTTAGGTGCTCCTATGTTGGTGCATGTATATTTATAATTGTTATATCTTCTTCTTGGATTGATCCCTTGATCATTATGTAGTGTCTTTCCTTTTCTCTTGTAACATTCTATATTTTAAAGTCTAGTTTATCTGATATGAGTATTGCTACTCCAGCTTTCTTTTGATTTCCATTTGCATGGAATATCTTTTTCCATCTCCTAACTTTCAGTCTGTATGTGTCCCTAGGTCTGATGTGGGCCTCTTGTAGACAGCATATATATGGGTCTTGTTTTTGTATCCGTTCAGCAATCCTGTGTCTCTTGGTTGGAGCATTTGATCCATTCACGTTTAAGGCAATTATCTATATGTATGTTCCTATGACCATTTTCTTAATTGTTTTGGGTTTGTTTTTGTAGGTCCTTTTCTTCCCTTGTGTTTCCCACTTAGAGAAGTTCCTTTAGCATTTGTTGTAGAGCTGGTTTGGTGGTGCTGAATTCTCTTAGCTTTTGCTTGTCTGTAAAGCTTTTGCTTTTTCCATGGAATCTGAATGAGATCCTTGCTGGGTAGAGTAAATTTTGGTTGTAGGTTCTTCCCTTTCATCACTTTAAGTATATCATACCACTCCCTTCTAGCTTGTAGAGTTTCTGCTGAGAAATCAGCTGTTAACCTTATGGGAGTTCCCTTTTATGTTATTTGTTGTTTTTCCCTTGCTGCTTTCAATAATTTTTCTTTGTCTTTAATTTTTGCCAGCTTGATTACTATGTGTCTTGGCATGTTTCTCCTGGGGTTTATCCTGTATGGGCCTCTCTGTGCTTCCTGGACTTGGGTGGCTATTTCCTTTCCCATGTTAGGGAAGTTTTCAACTCTAATCTCTTCAAATATTTTCTCGGGTCCTTTCTCTCTCTCTTCTCCTTCTGGGACCCCTGTAATGCGAATGTTGTTGCATTTAATGTTGTCCCAGAGATCTCTTAGGCTGTTTTCATTTCATTCTTTTTTCTTTATTCTTTTCCACATCAGTGAATTCCACTATTCTGTCTTCCAGGTCACTTATCCATTTTTCTGCCTCAGTTACTGTGCTATTGATTCATTCTAGTGTAGTTTTCATTTCATTTGTTGTATTGTTCATCTCTGTTTGTTTGTTCTTCAATTCTTCTAGGTCTTTGTTAAATATTTCTTGCATCTTCTCAATCTTTGCCTCCATTCTTTTTCTGAGGTCCTGGATTATCTGCACTATCATTATTCTGAGTTCTCTTTCTGAAAGGTTGCCTGTCTCCACTTTGTTTAGTTGTTTTTCTGGGGTTTTATCTTGTTCCTTCATCTGGTACATAGCTCTCTGCCTTTTCATCTTGTCTGTCTTTCTGTGAATGTGGTTTTCATTCCACAGGCTGCAGGATTGTAGTTCTTCTTGCTTCTGCTGTCTGCCCTCTGGTGGATGAAGCTGTCTAAGAGGCTTGTGCAAGTTTCCTGATGGGAGGGACTGGTGGTGGGCAGAGCTGACTGTTGCTCTGGTGGGCAGAGCTCAGTAAAACTTTAATCCATTTGACTGCTGATGGGTGGGGCTGGGTTCCCTCCCTGTTGGTTGTTTGGCCTGAGGCGACCCAACGCTGGAGCCTACCTGGGCTCTTTGGTGGGGCTGCTGATGGACTCTGGGAGGTCCCATGCCAAGGAGTACTTCCCAGAACTTATGCTGCCAGTGTCCTTGTCCCCACGGTGAGCCACAGCCACACCCCACCTCTGCAGGAGACCCTCCAACACTATCAGGTAGGTCTGGTTCATTCTCCCCTGGGGTCACTGCTCCTTCCCCTGGGTCCCGATGCGCACACGACTTTGTTTGTGCCCTCCAAGAGTGAAGTCTCTGTTTACCCCATCCTGTCGAAGTCCTGCAGTCAAATCCTGCTAGCCTTCAAAGTCTGATTCTCTAGGAATTCCTCCTTCCGTTGACAGACCCCCAGGTTGGGAAGCCTGACGTGAGGCTCAGAACCTTCACTCCAGTGGGTGGACTTCTGTGGTATAAGTGTTCTCCAGTTTGTGAGTCACCCACTCAGCAGTTATGGGATTTGATTTTACTGTGATTGCGCTCCTCCTACCGTCTCATTTTGGCTTCTCCTTTGTATTTGAATATGGGGTATCTTTTTTGGTGAGTTCCAGTGTCCTCCTGTCAATGAGTGTCCAGCAGCTAGTTGTGATTCTGGTGCTCTCGCAAGAGGGAGTGAGAGCACGTCCTTCTACTCTGCCATCTTGGTTCAGGGCCTGCTCTTCCCTTTCTTTGGTGTACTTGCTTTTAATGAGAAGCCTTGGAGCTAAGAGCATGGGTTTCTAAATGGAGGAATTCTAAGGTTCAGTTAGCAAGAGAGAATTTTGGATGTTAAGAGACCATCCAGAAAGGCCTTAAAGTAATTCCTGAAGAAACCTCCTGTTTGGACTATTTGATCTTTAAAAGAAGGAGGGCTGAGTTCAGAAGACCAGTTGTTTAGGGAGGGTCACCACTATTGATGCATTGTTCACTTATTCCTTTTCCTTTGTGTCCTTGGCCTGTTTCTGAGTCATCTCACTACTCCAAATGTCACCAGCCGTATTTGCTGTGAAGATGGTTAGATCTAGATTGTTGCAGGTCTGAGGGATCATGTTGGAAGGACCTAAAATTAAACCAAGTCACATGCCAATATATAAGGAAAATGCAAATGAATCATTAAACAATTAAAAACTCTACTGATGTTTACTGCTACCTGGAACATAGCCTGGGAACCTGTATGCAAGATAGGTACAAATCTCGAAAATAAAGCAACTGCACTATGGGATTTAAAAGCCAGTAATTCCAAAGGAATAATTAATTTAAAAAGGAGGTTAATTCACAGTTTACAGACTTAGCAGCTGCTTGTTTGGCATATGCAATAAAGAGCAAACCAGTGGTAGATTTATAAAAATGTCAGTTAAATGATTTATGATATATGCATGCTAATTGTTTTTGCATAATCCAGTTCCCTTTTCCCTCTCATGACCCTCACTGAGATATTGTTTTAGAACAGAATGTAGTGCTTATACTCTATGTCTTTTTATGATTTAAATATTCTAAGTTGAAAGAATTTATATATATTTTTTGTAAGCTATTTGTCTTTGGAATTTCGGAACTTGGTTTTTGTTTATTTTTTTCTTTAAATCGGTGAATTGAAAATTATCTATTTGTGTATATTTTTTTCTTGGCATGTCCAAGTTATCTTTTTTAGCTGAAGTTCACAGGTTATCTAAGTATATGTAATAATAGGAGTCCTGTTTAATTTGCCGATAACAGGAACTTAAATGCATCTTATTGTAATATGAAGAAATTCACATGTTATTGCTTTATCCTGGCATATATGTATTTACCTTTATTCTATAGGAGCAAACTATTATTTTAATTGCTTCTTCTTCTAGAGAGAGGTTCCTACTGCAAAAGGTTTTTATGGTCTCACCTACTTACGTAGAATTTCCTACAGAGGCCTAAACATACTGAAACATGAGGGTCAAAACTGAGATAGAGATGTGGAAATCTAAGGTTTTGGTGTTTTTTCAATTTATATTTTTCTATATGGAAATGCTCGAGAGAGAGAGAGAGAGAGAGAGAGAGAGAGAGAGAGTGTGTGTGTGTGTGTGTGTGTGTGTGTGTGTGTGTGTGTATTTTAACTCAGACTAGGATTCCTGTCTTACTTTGCGAAAGTCTGAAGAACATAAATCGTTTGAAATAAGGGTCTTCCAGTTTATTCGAGTAAAAATTTTGGATATAGAATTTTCCAATAACATTTTTTGCTTCAGAAAAATCTCACCACTCAGGGATCACTTCTTGTGTTAAAAATATATTGCTCCTAAATATAGTAATACACTTGCCTGTAATTAGAATATCATGAACATCTGAAAGATAATTTTTTAACATCTTTATTAGAGTATAATTGCTTTAAAAGGGTGTGTTAGTTTCTGCTGTATAACAAAGTGAATCAGCTATACTTATACATATATACCCATATCCCCTCCATCTTGCGTCTCCCTCCCACACTCCCTATCCCACCCCTTTAGGTGGTCACAAAGCACTGAGCTGATCTCCCCGTGCAATACAGCTGCTTCCCACTAGCTATCTGTTTTACATTTGGTAGTGTATATATGTCCAGGCCACTCTCTCACTTTGCCCCAGCTTACCCTTCCCCCACCCCATGTCCACAAGTCCATTCTGTATGTCTGTGTCTTTATACCTGTCCTGCCCCTAGGTTCTTCAGAACCTGTTTTTTTTTTTTTTTTTTTTTTAGATTCCATAAGTTCGTGTTAGTATGAGGTATTTGTTTTTCTCTTTCTGACTTACTTCACTCTGTATGACAGACTCTATGTCCATCCACCTCACTACAAATAACTCAATTTCCCTTTTTTATGGCTGAGTAATATTCCATTGTATATATGTGCCACATCTTCTTTATCCATTCATCTGTCGATGGACACTTAGGTTGCTTCCATGTCCTGGCTATTGTAAATAGAGCTGCAATGAACATTGTGGTACATGACTCTTTTTGAATTATGGTTTCCTCAGGGTGTATGCCCAGTAGTGGGATTGCTGGGTCATATTGTAGTTCTATCTTCAGTCTTTTGAGGAACCTCCATACTGTTCTCTACAGTGGCTGTATCAATTTACATTCCCACCAACAGTGCAAGAGGGTTCCCTTTTCTCCACACCCTCTCCAGCATTTATTGTTTGTAGATTTTTTGATGATGGCCATTCTGACTGGTGTGAGGTGATACCTCATTGTAATTTTGATTCACATTTCTCTAATGATTAGTGATGTTGAGCATCCTTTCATGTGTTTGTTGGCAATCTGTATATCTTCTTTGGAGAAATGTCTGTTTAGGTCTTCTGCCCATTTTTGGACTAGGTTGTTTGTTTTTTTTGATTTTGAGCTGCATGAGCTGCTTGTATAGTTTGGAGATTAATCCTTTGTCAGTTGCTTTGTTTGCAAATATTATCTCCCATTCTAAAGGTTGCCTTTTCATCTTCCTTATGGTTTCCTTTGCTGTGCAAAAGCTTTGAAGTTTCATTAGGTCCTATTTGTTTATTTGTGTTTTTATTTCCATTTCTCTAGGAGATGGGTCAAAAAGGATCTTGCTGTGATTTATGTCGTCGAGTGTTCTGCTTATATTTTCCTCTAAGAGTTTTATAGTGTCTGGCCTTACATTTATGTCTTCAATCCATTTTGAGTTTATTTTTGTGTATGGTGTTAGGGAGTGTTCTAATTTCATTGTTTTACATGTAGCTGTTCAGTTTTCCCAGCACCACTTATTGAAAAGGCTGTCTTTTCTCCATTGTATATTCTTCCCTCCTTTATCAAAGATAGGGTGACCTTATGTGCATGGGTTTATTTCTGGGCTTTCTATCCTGTTCCATTGATCTATATTTCTGTTTTTGTGCCACTACCATACTGTCTTGATTACTGTAGCTTTGTAGTAAAGTTTGAAGTCAGGGAGCCTGATTCCTCCAGCTCTGTTTTTCTTTCTCAAGATTGCTTTAGCTATTTATGGTCTTTTGTGTTTCCATATAAACTGTGAAATTTTTTGTTCCAGTTCTGTGAAAAATGCCAGTGGTAGTTTGATAGGGATTGCATTGAATCTGCAGATTGCTTTGGGTAGTAGAGTTATTTTCACATTGTTGATTCTTCATTTGCAAGAACGTGGTATATCTCTCCATGTGTGTATCATCTTTAATTTCTTTCATCAGTGTCTTATAGTTTTCTGCATACAGGTCTTTTGTCTGCCTAGGTGGGTTTATTCCTACATATTTTTTTAGTTTTTGCAGTGGTAAATGGGAGTGTTTCCTTAATTTCTCTTTCAGATTTTTCATCATTAGTATATAGGAATACAAGAGATTTCTGTGCATTAATTTTGTATCCTGCTGCTTTACCAGATTCATCAATTAGCTGTAGTAGATTTTTGGTAGCATCTTTAGGATTCTCTATGTATACTATCGTGTCATCTGCAGTGACAGCTTTACTTCTTCTTTTCCGATTTGTATTCCTTTTATTTCTCTTTCTTCTCTGAGTGCTGTGGCTAAAACTTCCACAACTATGTTGAATACTAGTGGTGAGAGTGGGCAACCTTGTCTTGTTCCTGATTTTAGAGGAAAAGGTTTCAGTTTTTCACCATTAGAACGATGTTGGCTATGGGTTTGTCATATATTGCCTTTATTATGTTGAGGTAGGTTCCCTCTATGCCTACTTTCTGGAGGGTTTTTATCATAAATGGGTGTTGAATTTTGCAAAAAGCTTTTTTTACATCTATTGAGATTGTCATATTGTTTTTTTCCTTCAGTCTGTTAATATGGTTTATCATGTTGATTGATTTGCATATATTAAAGAATCCTTGCATTCCTGGGATAAACCCCACTTGATCATGGTGTATAAATCCTTTTAATGTGCTGTTGGATTCTGTTTGCTAGTATTTTGTTGAGGATTTTTGCATCTATATTCGTCAGTGATATTGGCCTGTAGTTTTCTTTTTTTGTCGCATCTTTGCTTTTGGTATCAGGGTGATGGTGGCCTCGTAGAATGAGTTTGGGAGTGTTCCTCCTTCTGCTGTACTTCGGAAGAGTTTGAGAAGGATAGGTGTTAGCTCTTCTCTAAATGTTTGATAGAATTTGCCTGTGAAGCCATCTGGTCCTGGGCTTTTGTTTGTTGGAAGATTTTTAATCACAGTCTCAATTTCAGTGCTTGTGATTGGTCTGTTTCTATTTTCTATTTCTTCCTGGTTCAGTCTCAGAATGTTGTGCTTTTCTAAGAATTTGTCCATTTCTTCCAGGTTGTCCATTTTATTGGCATAGAGTTGCTTGTAGTAATCTCTCATGATCCTTTGTATTTCTGCAGTGTCAGTTGTTACTTCTTCTTTTTCATTTGTAATTCTATTGATTTGAGTCTTCTCCTTTTTTTTCTTGATGAGTCTGGCTAATGGTGTATCAATTTTGTTTATCTTCTCAAAGAATTACCTTTTAGTTTTATTGATCTTGGCTATCGTTTCCTTCATTTCTTTTTCATTTATTTCTGATCTGATCTTTATGATTTCTTTCGTTCTGCTAACTTTGGGGTTTTTTTGTTCTTCTTTCTCTAATTGCTTTAGGTGTAAGGTTAGGTTGTTTATTTGAGATCTTTCTCATTTCTTGAGGTAGGATTGTATTGCTATAAACTTCCCTCTTAGAACTGTTTTTGCTGCATCCCATAGGTTTGGGTCGTCATGTTTTCATTGTCATTTGTCTCTAGGTATTTTTTGATTTCCTCTTTGATTTCTTCAGTGATCTCTTGGTTATTTAGTAGTGTATTGTTTAGCCTCCATGTGTTTGTATTTTTTCAGATTTTTTTCCTGTAATTGATATCTAGTCTCATAGCATTGTGGTCAGAAAAGATACTTGATACAATTTCAATTTTCTTAAATTTACCAACGCTTGATTTGTGACCCAAGAGATGATCTATCCTGGAGAATGTTCCATGAGCACTTGAGAAGAAAGTGTAATCTGCTGTTTTTGGATAGAAAGTGTAATCTGCTGTTTTTGGATAGAATGTCCTATAAATATCAATTAAGTCCATGTTGTTTAATGTATCATTTAAAGCTTGTATTTCCTTATTTTTTTCATTTTGGATGATCTGTCCATTGGTGAAAGTGGGCTGTTAAAGTCCCCTACTATGATTGTGTTACTGTTGATTTCCCCTTTTGTGGCTGTTAGCATTTGCCTTATGTATTGAGGTGCTCCTATGTTGGGTGCATAAATATTTACAATTGTTATATCTTCTTCTTGGATTGATCCCTTGATCATTATGTAGTGTCCTTCTTTGTCTCTTGTAATACTATTTATTTTAAAGTCTCTTTTGTCTGGTATGAGAATTGCTACTCCAGCTTTCTTTTGGTTTCCATTTGCATGGAATATCTTTTTCCATCTCCTCACTTTCAGTCTGTATGTGTCCCTAGGTCTGAAGTGGTCTCTTGTAGACAGCATATGTATGGGTCTTGTTTTGTATCCATTCAGCCAGTCTCTGTCTTTTGGTTGGAGCATTTAATGCATTTACATTTAAGGTAGTTATCTACATGTATGTTTGTATTACCATTTTCTTAATTGTTTTGGGTTTGTTATTGTAAGTCTTTTCCTTCTCTTGTGTTTCCTGCCTAGAGAAGTTCCTTTAGCATTTGTTGTAGAGCTGCTTTGGTGGTGTTGAATTCTCTTAGTTTTTGCTTGTCTGTAAAGATTTTATTTCTCCGTCGAGTATTAATGAGATCCCTGCTGGGAAGAGTAATTTTGGTTGTAGGTTTTTGCCTTTCATCACTTTAAGTATGTCCTGCCACTCCCTTCTGGCTTGCAGAGTTTCTGCTGAAAGATCAGCTCTTAACCTTATGGGGATTCCGTTGTATGTTGATTGTTGCTTTTAATATTTTTTCTTTGTGTTTAATTTTTGATGGTTTGATTAATATGTGTCTTTGCATGTTTCTTCTTGCATTTATCCTGTATGGGACACTCTGCGCTTTCTGGACTTGACTGACTATTTCCTTTCCCATGATCGGGAAGTTTTCAACTATAATCTCTTTTTTTTTCTTTTTTTCAACTATAATCTCTTGAAATATTTTCTCAGTCCCTTTTCTTTTCTCTTCTTCTTCTGGGACCCCTATAATTCAAATGCTGGTGCGTTTAATGTTATCCCCAAGGTCTCTGAGATTGTCCTCAATTCTTTTCATTCTTTTTTCTTTATTCTGCTCTGCAGTAGTCATTTCCACTATTTTATCTTCCAGGTCACTTATCTGTTCTTCTGCCTCAGTTATTCTGCTCTTGATTCCTTCTAGAGAATTTTAAATTTTATTTTTTGTGTTGTTCATCATTGTTTGTTTGCTCTTTAGTTCTTCTAGATCTTTGTTAGACATTTCTTGTATTTTCTCCATTCTTTTCCAAGATTTTGGATCATCTTTACTCTCATTACTCTGAATTCTTTTTCAGGTAGGCTGCCTATTTCCTTTTCATTTGTTTGGTGCGTTTTTACCTTGCTCCTTCATCTGCTGTGTATTTGTCTGTCTTCTCATTTTGCTTAACTTACTGTGATTGGGCTCTCCTTTTCACACGCTGCAGGTTCATAGTTCCCATTGTTTTTGGTGTCTGCCCCCAGTGGGTAAGGTTGGTTCCATGGGTTTTGTAGGCCTCCTGTTGGAGGAGACTGGTGCTTGTGTTCTGTTGGATGAGGCTGATCTTGTCTTTCTGGTGGGCGGTACCACGTCCAGTGGTGTGTTTTGGGGTGTCTCTGAACTTATTATGATTTTAGGCAGCCTCTCTGCTAATGGGTGGGTTTGTGTTCCTGTCTTTCTAGTTTTGTGGCTTAGGGTGTCCCTCACTGAAGCTTGCTGATCGTTGAGTGGAGCTGGGTCTTAGCGTTGTTATGGAGATCTCCGGGAGAGCTTTTACCGTTTGACATTACATGGGGCCGAGAGGTCTCTGGTGGGCCAATGTCCTGAACTGGGCTCTCCCACCTCAGAGGCTCAGGCCTGACACCCGGCCAGTGCACCAAGACCCTGTCAGCCACATGGCCGTCCAAATATATCCTCCATACAGATCTCTTCCAACTGCACTCAGAGCTGGCAAACTCTAAGAGTACGCTCTCCCCGGGGCTCACTATACATCAGAAACCCTGGTCTTTTCTCCATCCCTCAAACAAAACATTATTCCTCTTTTGGCTGATTTCTTCAGTGGTATTGGTATGCTACTCCCACCTCCCATCCTTTGCCAGACTGGAAGATAAGGGGAAAATAAGCAGTGAGTTCTTATTGATATGTAGAAAGACTTAGGTAGGAGATTACTAATGGACAGTCAGTTTTCACTGGGAGAAACTACTTGCAGTGTATCTGTTATTTGGTTTGGGCACTGAATAACCTTGGTAGACTAGGCAGTCCTACACCCCTGTCAGTGCCCAGCTTACTCTTAGCTTAATATATACAGCTAAGAGGCTGTATATATTAAGGGTTGGAGCTGAGCCATTACTCCAGAAAAGAAAGCTCACTGATAGTAAGAAAGACAGATGCAAATACAAGACTTTCCAAGTAAATAAGAAAATATATATTCATATGGATTTATTCCAAGCCTGAATGTGATTCATTTTGGGTTCACATATATTTTTTTTTCGCAGATCCTAACATTTGGAGACAGAGCTAAACTTCAGTATTCAGAAACCCTTAAATACAAGGTACTTGATATAAAAGAAGCATTTTATGAAAAATAAATATTTAGCAAATCTGTTAATTTTTGGAATTTAAAAAAAAAACAACAAAAACTCTTTGGTCATTATTTCCTCAAATACAAGCAAAAGAAAGATTTCTCAACCTTTGATTGTTGACTTCTCTTTAAATGACTTATAAAATTTTATTCTTTAGAAGCCAGCCCTCTCCAGTCATTTAATCTTTCAGCCAATTGACATTTGGGCATTTGTTCTATGTGTGGTACTGTAGTTCCAAATTACACTTGTTGAAAATCTGCAGAGTCTAAACACTGTAGACCCAGTTTTAAGCTTAATCTATGTTAAAAGAAAAAGAGTTCAAACCATCTTAGTCAGATTCCTTCCATATGACTGCTTTTGTCATAAATTTTTATGTCATGTGATAACTTATCAATACATTAAAGGCCACACTGGATGATGTAAGCAGTTCTTGTCTCAGATAGCTAAAGATAAATTATTTAAAGCAATCAACCAGCAAGAATCTTTCCTTATTCCAAATTTTGAAGTCTGCATCTGATTTTCAAATTAAGTGGATGAGGTTTATTCCATCTGTGTTTCTTTCCTTTTCCTTTTTTTTAACACTAAAAATGGAAGCCTGAAGACAGCTTTTAAGGTGAAGAACAGAATGCAATAGGTTAAATTTTAACCTAATTTCTCTCTAAGCAGCTTCTATGGAATCTTTATTACTAGGCTTGGGCACAACACATTTCATTTTTGAAGGCTTAACTTAAGCTATTCCCGAAACTCTTTTAGTGAATAAAAAGAACTCTTTTATCTCCATACTGTTTTGGTGAATATTGTACATATATATATGTGTGTATATATACATATACATATACATGTACATATATATATACATATATATAGTCATGTTCATCCCTACAGAATTGAATTATAATAAATACCCCTTCGATGATGGAAAGTCATAGCATTTCAGGAGTGAATGTCTGGTATGCTAAATATGACTTACAGATGATGCTAATGTAAGTGTGTTCACCATGTACGTGGCGGTGATAAATCTTATTCTTAGATAAAAGCTTCATCACTCTCATATGACTCCGTGTGTGTGATCTGTATGTGCTAAGTATCATGAACACAGTTCTAGGTATGTGATTTCTTAAGTAATTATTAATTGATCAGCTCATTTTTCTACCTTATTGTGTTCCCTGCCTGACTCTGTGTGTGATCCCCAGTTATAAGAGGTTCATGGTTTTTACTTAGTGTTTATAGTGGAAGCCTTTGGAATGTTCCCGCTTATATGAATTTAGGTAGTTACTAGTAAAACACACACCCTGAACATACAGATGTTGGGTAGAACATAGGCACTTTTCTGAAGATTTTGCAGAGTGGGGAAAGGAGTTCCACTGTATGTTTTAGTCCTGAATGAGATTTTCCTGTGTTGTGGTTAGAGCATTGTGTTGACTGTATCCAGTGCTTGATCTTTGGGATGTTGTATTGTGTATATACTTGGAGAACAAGACATGCATGCCCCTAGGTGATTATCTGAAAGACTTTAATACACTGTACATGGCATATTGAGTCAGAGGTTTCTTATCAGGCTGGGAGGGTCCTCTAACCCTGGCTCCCATGCCTTGGTTGCATCCTCACATGTGGTGTTGCAAAACTGATCTGTTGACTAGTCCAGTTTCCCTCAACCTAGCCAGACAAACTTACTTGGTCTTCCTGGCAGGAGACTCCCTCAGGCCTGCTGCCACCCCTCTGTTCAAAAGAGTGGCCCTTATAATAATTTCACTGTTGATCATCTTTACTACTTTTAGGATTCCACTTGAAACTCATATCTTCTAGAAAGTTTCTCCAGTTAGGTTTAACTCATCCTGAACACTTATCCTTATTTTATCATTTCAGCCTTTTTGAAGGCTAGAATCACATCCACTACTATTATTATTTTCTCCATGTGTTTCAGGAAAGTTACTATATCAGTGATTCACTGCTTTTTGTAGAATCAGAGCCACTTGGGGATAGCTGGATTTTAAAAAATCCTCTGGTTGTACATGTGAAGTTCTCTTTTGTCGTACGTATGAAGATACTGTTAAATTAGCATTCTGTGGATATTCACCAATTGCTGATTATATACCTAGGACTTATTTTAAGTTTTTATTTTGAAATAATTTAAGACTTAACAGAAAAGTTGCAAGAGCAGTACAAAGAATTTCCTTATATTCTTTACTCAGAATTCTCAAATGTTAACTTTTTACAGTATTTGCTCCATTATTCCCTCTCTGTTTTTTTTTTCTGAACCATTTAGAGTACGTTGCAGACATGGTGCCCCTTTGCTCCTAAATTCTTTAATGTGTGCTTCCTAAAAAGAAGAAAATTCTTTTAGGTAATTGCAGTACAGTTATCAAAATCAGGAAATTAATATTGATCCATACTATTACCTAATATATAGACCTTAGTAATTTTGCCAATTAACCCAGTGTCCTTTATAGCGAAGGAAAATCCTGGATCACACATAAGTGGCATCCGTGAGACTAGCACCCAGATCTTTCAGCTCATTCTCCCATGTTCCTTTTGTCTCTTCTGAGGCCACCATGGAGTTATCTGAAACCCTTGGTAAACTGCTTAGGGCTTTCAAAGCTGTTTAGTAACTTCCAGAATCTGGGGCTAGTAATGATGTTATTTTTTAAAGGTCAGTGAATGACAAGAAATCTTGTCATGCTTTCCTTGTGTATGCCAAGCTGTAGAGGTCTCATTTATGAGATTGAAACTCAGAGAACTACCAGTAGGCAATGTTTGACAGCAGCAGAACCTTGACCAACAATTAACTAGGGTTGGAATGTACAGACAGAACCATCAGCTTTCTCCTCCTTCCTCATTGAAGATGGTGGTGATGATCTTTGACCCCATAGGAAGAAATATCAGAATACCGTGAGGTTAAGTTTAAATAGCTCATCACTTATAAATTAAATAATGTATATCTTCCTACGTTGCTACCATGATTTTCATCTTCTAAATTCTAAATAAATTAAAATAAATAAATCCAATTAATCCAAATCTTATAAACCAGTGAGAGAATCTGTATTAAACAGAATGATGTTTCAGTGATTAGGCCTAACTAGGGTCCAAGGCTTATGTCTATTTCCATAGAGTTTCTTGCTTAATTTACCATAAGGCATCCCAACATGGTCTTCAGCATTAAAGAGAACATAGTAAAGCAGCATATGAGCTGGAAAGGAATTTGACACTGTTCAGAGGTTTGAAGGATAATTACAACACCCATAAAACCAGAAAATGATACATAAATCTTTTATAAAGTAAAAACGTTGGCTTATTTCTCAAAATTCTATTACTTAATACTCTGAATATCAGATCCTTTGTTCAGTACATAATGTTCAGAATAAATTGGTAGACATGAACTAAAGATCCTTTAAACAACTCACTTTTTTCACATTTCAATTTTATTCCTCTATTCAGGCATGGTGACATTCATTTAGTGACTTTGTTGTGGGAACATTTCTTTGCATATAATATACAGAATTGTTCAAATGTAGTCTGTTTTGGGTCATTATCCATTTCTTCGAGTTTCTTGGATGGAACAAATAGAGTCCAGTTAACAGCCTCAAGTAAAAAATATCTGAAAGACATGACTTCTCTTATATATATATAATTAGGAAAGAAACCCTTCATTTTCAGATATACTTTAGACAGTCATTTACAACAGAGAGCTGGTCTGAAGCTTTGGCAAGGAAGAGAGGAGAAAGAAAAAGAGAGAGAGGGAGAGAGGAGAAAGAGAACAATTAGTCTGACTTGCTTGCTGTGTTTAACCTTTGCTATCAAGGAGGGAGGGAAAGATTACATTTAACCAGGCCAGTTATGTTATCTCTACACAATAGGAACAGACTTCAAACTGGAGCCCAAGACCAACGTGCTCTTCCTGTTGTTCTGCGCCTCCTCGCTGCTGGCGCTTGAGAGTGTGTTCTCATCAGCACCCTTAGAGATAATGACCATGCTTGGCCATTGCAGAGGAGTAACCAGACCAAAAGTGGCATCTTGAAAAACAGCACTTTGAAAGCAACCTAGGACTTAAAGAAAAGGATAAAATAGCCATATGCGTGATAAAAATCAGCCACTGCATCTGTTAGAAAATAAGTGTTTTTCTTGGGATTGGAGAAAAGTATGCGAAAGGTGGTCCATGCAGTGAAAGGAACACAAATGTACTATGGGCTCAGACAATCCCAACTTCAACTTCAGATTCCAGTGGTGCTACTTTTACTAGCAACATGACCCACCTTGAATACATAATCCCTCTGATCTTCACTTTATGCATCAGGAAAATCTTAACAATTCAGCAAGCATATATTGGGCACCTACTGTGTACCAGCACTTTGTCAAGCACTGAGGTTCATGGATGAATAAGATGCTGCTCCTCTCCTCAGGAAGCTCAGAACCTACGAGACTCACAGAGTCACGAGGTATATGAGAGCATACATGAAATAACTTAGCAGAATGTCTAGCACATAGTTAGGGCTTAACGTATTTTTTTTCCTTTCCAGTTTGTCCTCTCAGCTTTCCATGAAAATGGGGAAATCCAAAGATCTCCCAAGAATTTAGCAATTTTAGTCAATTATTCCCATTACCTCCCACATAAAACCTCTTATTAGCAGATGTCGTAATTTGGAATTTGATGCATACCAGTTAGAGGCATATTTCCATGGAATGCATACTTTTGTGGTACTAAACTGAGCCAGCAAACAAGAGCTCCTATTCCAGCTTTGCATCACTGTTTGCTCTTGGGTGATTCACTTCACCTTGGGAGTCATTTGGTTCAGTGTTAAAATGAGTATTGTGAATTAGTTAAGCCTTGTCTTTTATTGATTGATTGATTGCTGCATTGGGTCTTCATTGCTGCGCGTGGGCTTGCTCTAGTTGCGGTGAGTGGGGGCTATTCGCTGTGGTGTGCCTGCTTCTTATTGTGGTGGCTTCTCTTGTTGTGGAGCATGGGCTTCAGTAGTTGTGGCATGCGGGCTCAGTAGTTGTGGCTTGCGGGCCTAGTTGCTCTGTGGCATGGGATCTTCCAAGACCAGGGATCAAACCTATGTCCCCTGCACTGGCAGGCGGATTCTTAACCATTGCACCACCAGGGAAGTCCTAGGCCTGGTCTTTATCCTTTCAGATCCAACATTAATAGGTTTACTTCTGATTTTCCACCTGAATCAATGTTACCTGCATTTTTGCCTTTCTTATATCCACCTTCCTCTTCCCCCACCCTCAAAGCCTTGTTGGAGTTGCTATGAACAGGAACGCTGCTTGGTTTCAACCTTTTTTGTTTGTAAATAAAGAAATCACAGTTTTTAAATTCATTTTTCCTTTTTAAAAATATTTATTCATTGGCTGCATTGGGTCTTAGTTGTGGCACGCAGGGTCTTTTGTTGCAGTGTGCAGGCTCTTTGTTGTGGTGCACGGGCTTCTCTCTAGTTGTGGCATGCAGGCTCCAGTGTACACGGGCTCTCTAGTTGTGACGCCCCGGCTTAGTTGCCCTGCGGCATGTGGGATCTTAGTTCCCCAACCAGGGATCGAACCAGCGTCCCCTGCATTGCACGACAGATTCTCAACCACTGGACCGCCAGGGAAGTCCCTGGTTTCAACCTTGATTCAGTTGATTTTATCATTTCTTTCCTCTCATATCTGGTTTTGGGGCAAATTGAGGAGGAAAAAGAAGAGGAGGTAAGACATGGCTGTCTCCACTTCTTAAACTACAGGTAACTCTTGGGTTCTCTGTTTCATGCTGAGAACACAAGAGGCTAAAGTCCCTCTGATTCCCTAATGTCTTCACCAGTGTTACTGCTTTCACTTGTAGCCATTGAAACCCTTAGGCTAACTTGTAGAATACCAAAAATCATAAATGGTCAGAACTGGAAGAGGTTTTAGTTGGCTGTTTTTTTGTTGTTTTTTGTGGGGGGGGGGGTTTGTGGTACGCGGGCCTCTCACTGTTGTGGCCTCTCCTGCTGCGGGGCACAGGCTCCGGACGCGCAGACTCAGCGGCCATGGCTCACGGGCCCAGCCGCTCCGCGGCATGTGGGATCCTCCCGGACCGGGGCACGAACCCGTGTCCTCTGCATCGGCAGGCGGACTCTCAACCACTGCGCCACCAGGGAAGCCCTAGTTGACTGTTTTGCATGTATAAAACTGAAGTTCTGGAAGGAGAAGGAACCTTTTCAAGGATGTGCTGTTGGTTAGCACTCAGGTCAGAACTAGACCTCACATCTCTAGTGCAGCTCTCTTTCACTCTGCCATTGCTGTAAGAATAGTTATTTTTATGATTTATTCTCCACGTCACCTCTTAGGCAACCAAACATCACGAGGCTATTTTTTGGTAAAGATTTTCTTGGGCCCCATCTTCATTCTACTGTGGTCTCTCTTTACCTTATGGGGTTCTCCCCACTGTCTCCTTGGCTGAAGCTTTCCTTTCTACTCTTTGATGTATTCAGAGCAGTTCTAGAAATAGATCTGAGATGCTCCTAGTCACCCATAACCTTCTGTATCTATTCCTATAAACATATTAATCATGGCTAACAGTTTTTGAATGCTTGATATGAACAACACACTGTGTCAAGTACTTTCCATTAGAACAACTTTGTGATGTGCTGTTGTTTTCTCCATTTTCCAGAGGGGAAATGGAAGTATAGAGAAATTCCGTATTTTATTTGGGGTTCCGAGTCTGTAAGCATTAGTTTCGGGATTTGAAGCCAAGTGGTTTCACTCCAGAGTCTGTGTCTTTAAATATTGTGGCTTCCCACCTTGCTTCTTCCTGCTCACCCCATCCCACCCCAAAGATACTTTATCTTCCACTTTTGCAGATTCCTTTTTGCCTACAGCCCTAAACATTGGAGATTCTCAGAGTTCTATTCTTTTTCCTATTCTCCATTCCCTATATATGTGATCCTTGGGCAATCTCACCTGCATTGAAGACTCTAGGCTTATTCATAGCCCCAGGACCTGATTCTGCCCCATTTCCAGGTTCTCCCTTACAAATGCCTATGTAGTTCTATCTGGATTTCTACACAGGCACCTCATACTCAACTTGTTCAAAACTGTGTGGCATCTTAGGTGACTGGAGTGATTGCCCTTCAGGCATCTGCCTGGAGGGGGAGATATTTTGAAAGCCTCCCAGGTTCTGCTGCAGTGAAACTCTAGGTGTAGCTCTATGTCATAATGTGTAGGTCTAGATGTTAGAAAATATTTTTTATAAACATTTACCTATAAACAAATAAATTAGAAAACCTTTTATTTTCCCTATGGAAAAGGATGTAGTTTTATAAAGCATAGGATGATTTTTTTTTTCTTTTTTGCCTTGGATATTCAAGTAGGTGTTTATATAAAAAGGAACTCTGCCGAGATGACGTTGGAAATGGCTTCCTCAACATGTTTGAGGACCCCTCCAGCCTCCATTGTCCTGTATCCATGGAGCCTCAAAGGCAGAGGTGCTCTGGAGCCTCTCACAGTGTGGATGAGACACAGCCCATGAGAGTTTCCACAAGTTCCAGTAACCCAGTGTATCAAACCATAGTGTGATACCTTGAAAGGGAAACCAAGAGCAAAATTCAGAATTAATCTGTCTTCACTCCCCTTCCCTACTTCTAGTCTCCAGCTGCTCTGCTATCTTTGGTTTAAGTGGCACTATTTTTTGCCAAGATTAAGCATCTTTTTATTTCTTTTAAGTCTGGTTTGTGCCTTGCTTGGGAGTGTTCATCTGGATTTTCCTCTCTTCCTCCCTGATCCATAAATTTTTGTTCTTAAATAGCCCTCTCACCTAATACAGTATTATTTGCCTCCCAATATTGTTTATTCCATGCTTATAGGATGTTCTTTGCCATCTAATTTTAGATCCTACGTAATGCCCTTCTTTGGATAAAAGCCATAGTTAAGATGTCACTTCCTATAAATCAGTTTTGGTGAAGATGAAGGCAGCTGTGGACAGGGGAGGAGGGCACAGGAACTCATGAAGTCTGACTCTTTCAAAGTCGACTTAATCCTCCCTCTTATCCCAGCTGTCTTTGTGCTGCTCTTTGGAGGGTGGATGGACCTCTTTAACAAGAAGGAATGAGATTTTGCATTGTTGGACTTTGTCACAACAACAAAAGCCCTGGAAAATTCCAATTAATTAGCAAGCCGTGGGCTAATGAAAGAATAAAACTGAAAGAGAAATGCTCTAAGCTTTCGAGAGGAGTGTGCATGTGAGGACAATGCTGATTTCAAATATTTGGGGCTGTTTGTATAATTTTCCCAAGGTTTACCTTCCTGAAATTGAAAGAGATAAGATGAGAGACAAGAGCAAGGATTTGTCAGAGTCAGGACGTAATAACACTGTTAGCTTTTCAGGACACTAAATGACCGACCATCATTTGAAGAAGTCAGTTAAATGTGGACTCACACAATCAGGGAAATTAAAACCAGAATATAGACCCTTTGTACGTTTGGGTTTAGAGGAAAACATGGCAACTGGCCTGGCATAAAGTAAATTATGAAGTAAGGTTGAAGTTAATTATTATGAAGGACCAGGAAATCACTGTATCATTGTGTCCTTGAATGAGGGAGTGCTTGCAACCAGTGTGGCTGCTAGAAATGTATAGTGTTGGAAAACACTGAAGTTATTCATTTGTAGCTTTTTATTGAATGGTAATAATAATGATGATGATGATGATGCAGTAGTAGTAATAAAACTACAACAAAACTGCTACCACAGCTAACATATATTAAGCATTTAATGTGCACTAGGCACTATTCTAAGCATATTTAATCTTCTCAGCAAGCTTACTAGACAGTAGATATTATGTGACTCATGTCTTTATTACCTCCATTTTATACTTAAGAATATTGAGACTAAAATATTAAGTGGCTGACCCACATATATAAGTGACAAGCCAAGATCCGAATCTGTGCAGTCTAATAATTTTAGTGTCCATATTCGAAACCACCACTTCCACCTACCTGTGATATGGTTTTACTACATAGACCTACTAGATAGGCTAGATATTGCCAGGCTGGATGAGGAGGCAGAACCTCTGGGGCTCTATTTCCAGTTTGGTCACTAGTTTTTCCCAGGGACCAAGTCATTCAGTTATCATTTCTATTCTCCAGTGTGTTCATCTATAAAATGAAATTGTTGTAGTAGATGATAGCTGAGGTGTTTTCCGCTTCTAAAATTCTGAGGATTAAGAAAATGATGTGTTTTAGATACAGGGTACATGAAATGGTCATTTCTGAAGTGTGTGTGTGTGTGTATGTGTGTGTATGTGTGTGTACGTGCTCAGACATAAAAAAATGAGATATCAGCTCTGGATTCAGGTAGATCTCTCTACTTGTGTGACTCTCCTGTATGACTTGGGACTGATTGCTTTATCTCTGTGAACTTTAGTTTCTTTTCTTCTGTTGGAGATGATGATACTATGTGTCCAGAGTGCCTAGAATAATGCCCAGGCATTGTTGGTACTTCTCCTGCCTGTCCTCATGTAGATGGTCTGAGGGTTGAGTAGAAGATACCCCATTTAGGGAGCTGGGTCCAGAGAAGTTGGTTCAGCCAAAAGGGTCATTTTCCTGAATAGGTGGCTGGGTAGGTATTTTTACATGATGAATCTGTTGGTAATTGACCTCATAGGTGAGAATAATTCAGACCTGGAATCACCAAGCTGTTGGCAGTTTCACTGTTAGACTTTTTTTTGTGAATTACATCACTTTCCTTTCACTGTTCTTCCTTGGGCAGTTATTTCATCTGCACATATTCTTCAGATAGCAGTGTTCTTCAGACTCCTTGAAAGGATGTTGCTTAGCAGTCATACTGGGTCGAATAGTGTCCCTCTCAAATTCATGCCTGCCTGGAATCTCAGAATGTGACCTCATTTAGAAATTGGGTTTTGTAGTTGTAATCAAGTTAAAAGATGATTTCATACTGGATTAGGGTGGAGCCTAATCCAAAAACTGGATCTTTATAAAAAGAGGGAAATTTGGACATGGATACCAAGATGAGAATGCCATGTGAAAACAGAAGACACAGGGAGAACATGGTGTGATGACAAAGGTAGAGACTGGAGTGGTGTGTCTACAAGGCAAGGAATGTCAAGGATTGATTATTGGCAACCACCAGAATCTAGAAAGAAGAGAGATCCTCCAGTAGAGCCTTCAGAGAGAGCATGACCCCATCAACACCTTGATTTAGGACTTTTAGTCTCCAGAGCTTTGAGAGAATACATTTCTGTCATTTAAAGCCACTCAGTTTGTGGTACATTTGTTATGGCAGCCCTAGGAAACTATTACAGCAAGTAAGGTACCTGTTACTACTAATAATCAGGGCTGCTTGAGAGGGAGAAAGACACATAGACACTGACTAAGTGGGGAAAGAAAATACAATGCATCCACAAAGGCGTGATTTGGAAGCCATTTATTGTCATCCTGGCTTCTCTGCACAGTGTAAGTAAAAGCTCTTTTTGCTCGTATTGTCCAGGGTCAGAACAAGTGTCATGGAAATGACGAAACAAAACACTTGACAAAGATTGGATTTTTAGTAGGCTAACATTTTTTTTAATTTGACTTTCATAAAACCAATATACTATAAACTACAGTGATTACCAATGAGATACTGAAGTGTTGGCCACTCGGTGAATATTAAGACAAGTGCTGCTACATGGTTTGTCAATTAATTTGAATATTTTTTGAAGTTACCTGCATGCTTCCAGAGGTTGAAAAATGGTTAGTATTTCAGAAACATTTACTTGGCTATAGAATAGATTGGAAAGTGCAGTGTTCCTTAGAATCAGGTTATCAGTTGTAATTTGGGAATCAATCTTGAAATTGTAATAAGAAAAATAAATCTTAGTTACCTAAAAGGCAAGGACTTTGCAGAAAACAACACGATAATAAGACAAAACTGTCAAATAGGCTGGGGCTATGTGGATTCAGTTTGTTTCCAAAACGCTCGTGAATTCTGTCATCAGGCAGTGAGGCCCGTATCACATGTCACTTTACTTTGTTTTTAACATGTGGCTAAAGCTATGCCAGACCTGCTGCTGTGTGGGAGATGTACTTTCTGACAAAATAAGGCATTTTCCTGGCATCAGGCCCCTTCGGAATTTTTACTGGTATGCATAAATCCAGCAAGTTTGCATTTCCCACACATATCCAATGTAGTCACACTTGGCTTTCTGGATTTGTGGTGGTCTCAAAGCCCGTCAGTGCCAACCTGGTCATTTCCTCATCACTATTGGGACTTACTCTGAAGAAATGAAACCAGGTGTTCATTCATCCATTATTCAAAAATTATCTCCCATCTTCTGTGCCTGATGTGAGGAAGAAATGGAGGAGGCAAAATAATCCAATTTTGAAAGAACTGAAAATGTTTTGTAGAGTAGAAATGAAAGTATTTCTAGTAGGCTATCTCCTTTTCCTCTTTCCCCTTATCCGTCCTGATAATAAAGTGCACTGGGAAAGTTCATTTATATTATTTCGTGTTCAAAGTGATGATGATGACAGTGATGACATTAATATTAATTCTTGGTTGTTCATTATCGGCTGAATTTAAGTACTATATAAATAAACAAATCTCAGGACATGAGTCTGAGCTTTTCTAAGCAACTTTTTAAAATAATTAATTAATTAATTTATGGCTGCATTGGGTCTTCGTTGCTGCACGTGGGCTTTCTCTAGTTGCAGTGTGCAGGCTTTTCATTGTGGTGGCTTCTCTTGTTGTGGAGCACGGGCTCTAGGTGCATGGGCTCAGCAGTTGTGGCTCGCGGGCTCTAGAGCACAGGCTCAATATTTGTGGTGCATGGGCTTAGTTGCTCCACGGCATGTGGGATCTTCCCAGACCAGGACTTCAACCCGTGTCCCCTGCATTGGCAGGCAGATTCTTAACCACTGCACCACCAGGGAAGCCCTAAGCTACTTTTTGAAATCTTATTAGGTTGCCCTTTTAATTCCTGGTTCTCTTCTCCTGAACGTTTTGATATTTCATTCTCAATCACAAGAGCCATCCGCGAAACAATATGGACCTCCAAGCACAAATTCATTATCTCTGATGGAAAAGTAACTAAAAGAACCTTCTCCAGCATTAAGAGTCCATGATATGTTACCTTTGCATAGATAGGATAGAACATGATCATCCATGTTGAAAGAAGGGGCTGAAAGAAGGCAGATTGTACAAAGCAACAGAAAAATCCCCAGTGTTTCACATACAATCTTGGGAAATGCCTCATTTACTTTATTCATTCAACACACATTTGTTGACCATGTGTCATACATGAGACTAAGGACTAGAGCTGCCAACTCAAGTGAGACACAGGCCCTGTTTTCTAGGAGCTATAGTCTAAAGTCAAAAGATTGGCAAGTCATCTCCAAATTTGTCTGATGCCATGCTCCCCTTTGCAAAGTACATTTCATTCAGCCTGGTTTTCTTTTCCTTTCTCCAGCATGCCAAGCTGGATCCGCGTTTAGGTCTTTGTACTTGCAGCTTCCTCTGCCCAGGACTCTGCCCGTGTTGTTGTATGGCTAGTTTCACCATTTGTGTCTCAGCTTATGAGCCGTCTCTTTCACAGGCCTTCCTGCCATTCAGTCCAAAGTAACACCCTCACCCCCTGCCCATGCTTCTTAAGTCCATCTACCTGTTTTCTGTGTTTCATGGCACTTATCCTTGTTTGAAATTATCTTGTTCATTTATTCATTCACTTGTTCTATTGTGTACCTCCTCACCAGTAGAATGTACACTTTATGAAAAAGCAGATCGTACTTGTCTCGTTTACCATTTTGTTGAATGAGTGGATGAATGAATGAATGGATAACTGTAATACACTATAATGCAGTCTGTAATGGAAGCATTAACAAAGTGCTATAGGAAATTAAGGAAAAGAGTGACAACTTCCATGTCTGAGCAGGTTGGGGATGGCTCCACAGAGAAGATATGTGAGCTGGACCAGGAAGGCAGGAGAGAGTGTATCAGAAGGCACTATTTCTCTTAGGTAGATGAAGCCCTTCCTTCCTCATCCTGACCCTCCTCAATTGATGATTCACTGATAGAGTTGACTTAATACCTGATGGGATAAGCCCAGTAATTGTGACCCTTGCCCTCTCTGGATGCATGTATCAGGGAAGTAAAGAACACGTTTCCTGAAAACTTCTCTTTCATGCTATGAGAAGTTGCTAAAAGCTTGTCTGTCCAATAAAGAGAACTTGGGATGTAATGGTTAAAAGGAGCTTATGAAACATAAGTAGGCATTCTTGACAAAATAAAAATAGAAGCTTAAAAGATGCATCATTTTTGGAAAGTTAAAAAAGAATTTTTTCCCCTACTGTAAGAAAATATGTGTGGATGAAGCATGTGTTTTAAACTATAGAATAACATTTGCATATTACTTCAGGGTACTGCAACCATGGCAATTCAGAGTTTTGTCGTTCCTGATAGACTGCTTGCAATATATACATCCATTAACAGGATTATCACTTGAAGAGACAATCGTATTTTTACTGAAAAGGTTTTTTGAGGATAAAATTTATTGATATTTAATGAAGCATGAAGCTTCTAAATGAACCATGAAAGCAATAGCTAAACTAATTAACTTCACACAAAGGCTCCCAGAATACATATGTGATGTGGGCTGTGTGCTTATCAATTGTGCCTGGTTACACTGACATCCTGGATAACATGCTCCTTATATGTGCTTTGTGGAGCAACAGTAAATCCTTCTGTAATGCATGCAATAAAAGAGGAAATAACTGTTTAGGTTTCCTGCAAATGCGGATGGGATATTTAAGTCAAGCATTGCAGGGTTTATAGGTTATAATTTAGCGGAGTTAAGACTAGTAATAACAACATATTATTTCCACACACTTGATTTAAGCCTCTATCTATGCTGTTTCATTGAATGATAAATTGTTCCCTGGTTCTAAAAATACACATCTTCCTCCCTCCCCTTTCCCCTCTAAAGAAAGACCAAGGATGCTAAATAACATGAGGTGAACATTTCATTGTGCAACAGGGATTCTTGTGGGCTTTTTTCAACTGCATGTAAAAACATACCCTGTTGGAGGGCTCTAATTTTAAAAAGAGAGCAAACCACTCTGGCTTTGGCGGTCATTGCAAGTTGCACCAATTTGGGAGGCAAATGACTTACCCTAACGGAGCTGTTCACATTGACCTTTATCAGTGACCATCTTCCTTTTTAATCCAGTGGCTACCTACTCAGCCATAGACACCTACTCTCTGCCTCATTATCACAGAGTTTAGCTCTCAATGAGTACCTTATAATTTCCTCATGCACCTTTCTGAAAATGATATTCGTATACTAATAAAGGAGTCTGACAAATCATTAAGACCCATAATAATCGTGCATACTAATGCTATAGAGGCAGGCACTCTAAAGGACATTGGAGCATTGAACTTGAGTGTGCATCAGAATCCCCCAGAAGGCCTGTGAAAATGCCAGTAGCTAGGCCCTACTGATTCAGTAGGTATGGGGTGGGGCCTAGAACTTGCATTTCTAACAAGTCCTCAGGTGATGCTGATGCTGTTCATTCAGGCACGACACTTTGAGAACCATTGCAGTACTACATGCAGACTAGGGTGGAAAAGGCCATTTCAGGGACACCCTTCAGGGAAGTCACAACCAGGGAAGGATATGGTTTGTCTCAAATAGCACCTAGACTCCCATCTAATATTCTTTTCTTTCTTAAAAAATATTGCCATTTTTTCTCTAAGACATCCTGGGCCCTCTTCACCAGACAAGGCTTCGAAATTTATTCAAACTTAGGTATAAGTGACCCTTGGCAGTTTAAAAGGCTGTCCTTAACAAGGATATGTACATTTTAATGGGGGTGAAATGAAAAGAATGAAGCTCTGAAGAAGATATTTCATATATCTGCTCTGCAAAGAAAACAAATGGGCTGAATATTGAAAGGGTAAAAATAAAGTTTATAATGCAGTCATACTGAACAATTACATGAGAATCTGTGTCATGGCCGGGTCATGAGCCTGGGAAAATGACTCGGTTGCAGATCAAATGGGCCGTGTAATGGGTCAGTGGTTCCAGGTGTAATTGTCCCTGATGTCACTGGCTGCACAATCACGTTTATTCTCCTGCTTTTTACTGGCTTTTCAGTCTTTCAGTAGTAATTTAGTAACATGTGACCTTTTCAGTTTTTCACCCATTAGTACTAGTATTTTTTCTTTAAATAGCTTTTTTTTCTGAGTATAAAAATAATGCATGTTTACTGTAGAAAACAATTTTAAATACTGAAAAAAAGATAAAAGTAAAAGAATAATGTAAAATCACCTACCAGTACCAGTATTCCCCAAACACAGAGGTATCCAGTGTTAATATTTAGGAGATAAATATGTGTGAATATCCTGTGATATGAGATAGTGGTAATAAATATCTTAATAAAGTTTTGTGTTTTCTTGTCTTTTCTTTCACTACCTTGTGTTATGAACTTTCCCCCATGTATTTCAGTATTCTTTGAAAGTACAGCAGACATTATTTTCAGTGTGTGAGAAGTATACTATATTTATTTAATTAAGTTTGGTTTCTTTTTTGTTAAAACTATATTATCACAAATATCTTTTCAAATGATGGTAGATTATTGGGTCAAATGAACATTTTTTTAAAATACCCTTGACTGTATTACCAAGTTGCTTCCCAGATGGGTTATGTCACATTTTATACTTTCTACTCGATCTACTAGCAGAAAATTGAAAGTGTCTATTTTATGTCTTGTCTACTGGATTCTTTTTTTTTTGTGAACTGTGGAACATAGGAATGTTTGTCTTTATTATTGATTTGTAAGGCCTCTTTACATATTAAGCCCATAACCCTTTGTTATGTAGAATGCTGGTATTTTCCTAGTCTTTTGATTGCTTTTCAATTTTGTTTATGGTACTTTCTGAGCTAAAATATTTTTGCAGTTCTATCTATTTATCTTTGCCTTCTGCATCCTAAAATTTAAAAAGAATCTCAGATATTTTCTTTTAGTTGTTTTTTATTTTTGATAAATATTTATTAATAATATTTAGCTCTTAATTTCCCTGGAATTTATTTTGGTATGTTATGGCTGATTGTATTTTCGAATGATGACTGAAACCATCTCTCCCATTCCATGTGCTTTTCTGTAGTGTGACTTTGCTGGTTCCTTCTTTATTTTTCCACTCCTTTGAATTTGAGGGAGTCCTGAGATTTCTTTGGCCAGCAATATATGGCAGAAGTAGTGCTGTGCCTGTGATAGGCGTGGCCCTTAACTGGCCTGAAAGTCAGCCGCTATGCCGTGAGAAACCCAAGCCATATGCAGAGACCATGTTTAGATGTTCCCATTGACAGCCAGGATACGAGGGAACCACCTTAGAAGTCTACGCAGTTTACCCTTCAGGTAACTGCAGCTCTAGTTGACATCTGAGTGCCGTGCATGAGAGACCCTAAGTGAGAAGTGCCTTCCTGACCAGTCAACTCCCAGAACCACAACAGATAATAATAAGTTGTTGTTTTAAAGACTCTTAAGTTTTGGGGTGGTTTGTAGCAATAGATAATTGGAACATATCTAATGTGAATAGGATTTAGCTTTGATTTTTCCCCAAACAGTAAACAGTTGCCCCACTACCATTTAATGAAGGATCTCCTTTTTCCTACTCATTTGTAATGCCACCATATGCTAGTTGTTATTATATATCTGAGTTATCTGAGGTCATGATCTTTTGCTTCTGTTCTGTTTCTTTGTTCAGTTTAACTACTCTTCTATATTTCACAATTGTTACCTTCATAGCTCAATAATATATTTATTTTCTTTTTCAAAGTCTTCTTGACTCTTAGTATAGTTTATTCTTCCATATGAACTTTAGAATCCATTGTCAAGGTACTGAGTGAATGAGGAAGGGCCTGTTAGGACTTTGCACTAAGTCAATGGTTCCCCACCTGAGCGTTGTTGTCCCCTGGGGATATTTGGCAATGTCTGGGCAGCATTTAGTTTTGGTTATCAACAACTTGGGGGAGTGCTACTGGCATCTAGTGGGTAGAGGCTAGAGATGCTGCTCAACATCCTACAATGCACAGGGTCCCCCCTCCGACCACCACCAAATAAAAGCCCAAAGAATTATTTGGCACAAACTGTCATTAATGCAGAGGCTGAGAAACCCTACATTAAGTCTATGAAAAAGTTTGGAAGAGTCAACACACTTACTATATTTAGTTTTCTCACCTGAAAATATGTATATATTTTTTCATGTCTTCAGAACAAAAAGTAGTTTTTTTCATATTACATGCTATTCCTAGGTATTTTTAATTAAACTTTTTTCCATTAAATTTTGAAACTCATAATTGATAGCATATAAGGAATCTATTGTTTTTGCCATATTTATGTTGTGTGTTGTCACCTTAATGAATTTTCTTTTCCTATATAGTGATTTTTAGGGGATTCTGTTGAATTGTATGGGTAGGTAGAATTCCTAAATTTAATTTGGTAAAAAGGAGAGAGAGTAAACTCAGTGTTCACTCAGAAAATGTTTGAGCTGGAAGGGATTTGAGAGATTACTTAATCCCTGGCCTTCCTTTAAGTGATGATAAATCTGAGGCCTAGAGAAGTTAATTTACCTGCCTTGCATCACAGTAGAAGCCTAGAGTAGAAAGAAGCACACACACACACACACATACGCACACAAAAGCCTTTGAATGAGGGCATTGAAATTTCTCATAATTTACATAAAAATATGAAACTTGACACTGTGTTTTAAGCCTTTTGATGTGTTACATAGAGAGGGGAATGACCTTAGAAATGTTCTCTTCTAGTTCCTTCTCCCTCTACACTCTCTGCAATATCCTGGCAGCCCTTCCGTGTATTCTTTCAGGGACAAGAACTCTGCCTCACCAAGAGTTCCCAAGTCACTTCTGCTTGCTAGAAGGTTATTCCTTTGATTAAGCTGTATTCTGCCTTCTTGAGGCTCACACAGCCATTATAGTTGAATGGTGCTGGAGGAAGCAGAGCTTTTACCTGCTGCAGAAGTGGCAAGTAATAGATGTTTGAAGGGCAGTGGGAAAAATTGTGTTACTGGTCGGTTGACTAGGTGAGCTACGGGGTTGGGAGGGTTTAAAGTTCTGGTTTCCAACTGTACAAGACCCGTGTCAACTGGTCATCCCATAAATACTTGTTGAATAGAATGTAATTTTATATGATGATTTCGCTTTCTACTTCTTTCTCTTCTTTTTTTTTGAGAAGCCTCGAGATAAAAGTTTGGCCCAAGGCAAACTAAGGGTCTTAACCCCAAATGCCCCTTGTTCTGTCACCTTCCAAAGGCTCTCCTTTTGTTGGGGCCTCAGCCAGGGTTCCCCCCGCTGTGGAGGGTGTGAGCAGGTTTAACTAGGAACAGACAATTCTTTTTTTTATTTGGAACAGGCAATTCTTATGCTTCATTAGCAGGCTTCGTTACCAGGCAAGGTCGCTGTGCCATGGGGACTCCCTCCAAACTCTCATTGACATAATGAAGAACTCTTTCATTATTTTAGACTCCTGAAGGCAGAATTCTTCTTCAGAACAAAGACAAAGACAGTAAGGCCACAATGCAAAGGAATTCCCTCAGTGCTTAACAGCTAATTGGACAATTTTCTGCAATTATTATTATGCCTGGAAATAATCTCCTTACAGCCTCACTCATTGCTTGTAAACTTTCTTTGAGATGGGAATCTTTTAAATTATGCTGTCAAGTTGATATGCTGAAATTAGATTTTTTCCTTTTCCTTAACAAGGTGCTTGCTGTCCCCAAGCAGCCTGAACATTGGTTCCATGGCAAACTTATATTTGGCAGGTAAATAAGCAGGCACTGGATGCAGTAAAACCTGTAGTTCAGCAGTGATTCTACTGAAACCTAAGGTTTAAGAAGAGTTGAGCAAACTCAAACTGAACCTCTTTTTTAAACTATTGAAAAAGATGGTTAACCATCTCATTTCTCTTTTCTCCTGAAAATTCATGCATTTTGTCTGAGCCGGAAGAGTGGTAGATTTTGTATTCTCTAGGTTTGCAGATAAAAGGGAGGGAGAGGGCTTCCCTGGTGGCGCAGTGGTTGAGAGTCCGCCTGCCAATGCAGGGGACACGGGTTCCTGTCTTGATCCTCGCAGAGCGGCTGGGCCCGTGAGCCATGGCCGCTGAGCCTGTGCGTCCGGAGTCTGTGCTCCGCAACGGGAGAGGCCACAACAGTGAGAGGCCTGCGTACCGCAAAAAAAAAAAAAAAAAAAGGAGGTAGAATCTGTTTGGGGGCAATTCCAGATTCAATTGGTGGACTGAAATGGAATTGATTTTTGGGCACAGTTGTAAAGTAGGGTGTCTCTGTGTCCCTTTTCACTCCTTATCCCCTCCTCTGTGCTTACCCCTTTTCTCCTCCAGCGTATCATCTCTTCATGAACATTCCTGTCCCAAACCCGACGCTCATTGTGTAGAAGGAGTCTACCATCTGCCATTTTCATTCTATTTTGAAAGCCAAAGACACTTTTTTTAACATCTTTATTGGAGTATAATTGCTCCACAATGGTGTGTTAGTTTCTGCTTTATAACAAAGTGAACCAGATATACACATACATATATCCCCATATCCCCTCCCTCTTGCGTCTCCCTCCCACCCTCCCTACCCCACCCCCTCTAGGTGGTCACAAAGCACCGACCTGATCTCCCTGTGCTATGCGGCTGCTTCCCACTAGCTATCTGTTTTACGTTTGGTAGTATATATAAGTCCATGCCACTCTCACAGTTCGTCCCAGTTTACCCTTACCCCTCCCCGTGTCCTCAAGTCCATTCCCTACGTCTGTGTCTTTATTCCTGTCCTACCCCTAGGTTCTTCAGAACCACTTTTTTGTGTTTTTTTTTTTTTAGATTCCATATATATGTGTTAGCATATGGTATCTGTTTTTCTCTTTCTGACTTACTTCACTCTGTATGACAGACTCTAGGTCCATCCACCTCACTACAAATAACTCAATTTTGTTTCTTTTTATGGCTGAGTAATATTCCATTGTATATATGTGCCATATCTTCTTCATCCATTCATCTGTCGATGGACACTTAGGTTGCTTCCATGACCTGGCTATTGTAAATAGAACTGCAATGAATATTGTGGTACATGACTTTTTTTGAATTATGGTTTTCTCAGGGTGTATGACCAGTAGTGGGATTGCTGGGTCGTATGACAGTTCTATTTTTAGTTTTTTAAGGAACCTCCTTACTGTTCTCCATAGTGGCTGTATCAATTTACATTCCCACCAACAGTGCAAGAGGGTTTCCTTTTCTCCACACCCTCTTCAGCATTTATTGTTTGTAGATTTTTTGTTGATGGCCACTCTGACTGGTGTGAGGTAATACCTCATTGTGGTTTTGATTTGCATTTCTATAATGATTAGTGATGTTGAGCGTTCTTTCATGTGTTTATTGGAGATCTGTATATCTTCTTTGGAGAAATGCAAAAGACATTTTTTTTTTTTTTTTTTTTTGCGGTACATGGGCGTCTCACTGTTGCGGCCTCTCCCGTTGCGGAGCACAGGCTCTGGACGCGCAGGCTTAGTGGCCATGGCTCACGGGCCCAGCCGCTCCGCGGCATGTGGGATCTTCCCGGACCGGGGCACGAACCTGTGTCCCCTGCATCGGCAGGCGGACTCTCAACCACTGCGCCACCAGGGAAGCCCGCAAAAGACATTTTTGACTGCCTCAGAGGTATTTGCACTATTAAGCAAGTCCAATGAATGTAGTAGAATACAGTAGAAAGTAGGATTGGTTGGGTGCTGATTACCTGGATTTTTATCCTGACTTTGCAATTGAATAGCTGTGTGACCTGGGATAAGTCACTTTACCTCTCTGGACTTGAGTTTTACCATCTGTAAGGAAATTGGAAACATGATCTCTGTTATTCCTTCTCGACATATAAATCTGTGAATTCAAAGCATGGTGGGAGCATGGATCCATCATATTCTCATGGGGGAAACTCTTGAAATGATTTCATCCTCTATTCTGGTTTGGGGGTAGTCTTTTATCTTATGAGAGGTGAAAGGTTTTCAGATGTGATCTGGGTAGGAAGGGGAATTAACGCTTACTGAGTATTTGGTTTGTGCCAGCCAGGTGCTAGATAGTTCATTATATGTTCTCACTAAGCTAAGCTTGGCAGGGAGGTTTAGTCTAAGTGATTTGGTCAAGTTCACACAGCTACAAAGCCACAGACCAAACTTAGCCTCCTGGCCTTATGACTTGGCTCCAGCAGGCATAGATCCTTTTCATCTCCATACTGCTGACCCCACCCACCGTACATCCACATTTTTCTTCTCCTTATGTCAATATTTTTATTTCATAGCGAAAACAGAGAGCAGCCACATGCCTGGGGACAGTTGGTGGCTGGTTAGACTCTGCTTTTAGGTCAGTGCAGTTTTGAAAGATGAAATTTTAAGGCAGAATTTTATAAAAGATTCCTTTAAAGGATTCATTTATATTGTTTTTAAGGTTGAGATTTCTGGTAGAAAGGGGCCCTATCGAACTGCATGGGAGGGTTGCCCTTCAAGCACCTCATGTTTATTTTTTGTTGAACCTGACACCCTGTGTAACGGTCTTTGTGCTCCTCTGTGTGTGTGTGTGTGTGCGTGTGCGTGCACGCGTGTGTGCACGCAAGTGCCTATCATGTTCTTAATCTCTAATATATATCCTGATGAATTGTGCAAACTTAAGACTATTAATCAACAGAAAAATCAATACCTTCTATAGTAAGATTCATGGAGATGCTTGTTTTCGTATTGTGTTCCTAAATATTGTCATCATTATCAGCATCATTGTCTCCTCAACGTTCCAAGAGCTTTTTGATCATCCCTTTTTTTTAACAGATATCATTTTGTGTTGTAATTCTCTTGATCTCTGTTTTACCTTCTCTTTCTATGCAATTTAACCCCTGACTGAGTGAATGAAGAAATGAAGTTGATGTTATGTATCAAAAATTCCTGAAAGTGAGAGGGGTTATATAACAGACATTTATCTGCTACCATAAAGGTTAAAATAATGTCATCTATTTATACTTGCATGCATGACACCTTTTATGGCACCTACAGGGAACAAATTAAGGTATTGTTCCTCACTTTTGCTTATATATGGAAACCAAGATGTTGGAGGCTGTGGGTGCTGTTTGTTCTAGCTTTGGGAGAGAAGAATCAGTTTCCAATTGTCCTCTCTTCTCCCCATTTTGTACTATCTGTCTAGTCGTGTGGAGGATGGTGGTCAAGGATGTATGAGCTCATGGACATCTGTGCATGTTTTTGGAGTGGGGCTACCTGAGTTTGAATCCTCACTCTGATGGAATTGCTGTTTTCTGAATCTCAGGTTGTCTCCTCTGTGAAATGGGATGGTAATAATCAGGGTTGTTGTGTGAGCTGACTGGTTAATCCAAGTATAGAGCCAGGCATCCTCCCCTGGTACCAAGTAAATCTTCCACTAATGTCAGCTCTCTTTTTTTTTTTTTTTTTTTGGCTGCGCGTTGCTGCATGCGGGCTTTCTCTAGTTGTGGCTAGAGGGGACTACTCTTCATTGCGGTGTGTGGGCTTCTCATTGTGGTGGCTTCTCTTGTTGTGGAGCATGAGCTCTAGGTGTGCAGGCTTCAGTAGTTGTGTCACATGGGCTCAGTAGTTGTGACTTGCAGGCTCAGTAGTTGTGGCGCACAGGCTTAGTTGCTCCACGGCATGTGGGATCTTCCTGGACCAGGGCTCGAATCCGTGTCCCCTGCATTGGCAGGCGGATTCTTAACCACTGCACCACCAGGGAAGTCCCTCTCATTTTGTTTTTAATGTATAGATGTATTATTATTAGTAGTAGTAGTAGCAGTGGTAGTAGTAAAGTATAAGTTCTTGGTGAGGAAGTATGATCACCATGTTGATATCTATGTAACCTCTACGTTTCCCTTGTGATATTTATGAATAGCTAAGAAGAGGGAGAGGAGAGGAGTTTGTTATACTCCTGTTTCCAAGGAGGGCTTCACAGAAAAGGTGACAAGTCCCACAGTTTGGAAAGGGCTGTGTCCATGGGGAGGAACTGTGTGTGTAATGAGGTGTAGAGTCAGCCTGTGGGGAGTGAGAGAGGAGGACAGGTTAGGAATGGCAGGGGCAACAGAAAAGAGCCGCCCCCCCCCACCGCCCCAACACTGGGCATCCCAGCAATCTCCCTATTTTGAATAATAAAACACTTTTTTCCTTTTAGCCTTCCTGCCACCTACCTGTGGAAAGTGGCTCAGTGTTAACAATAAAAGGTATGGGCATTACCTGTCCATAGACATTTAGTGAGTGTCTGCCCTGAGCGCAACATCATTGTAGCCTGGTACTCTGGGGGTGAGGGGTTGGGGGTGAAGGTAGATAAGGTAAGTTCTCTATCCTCAGGTTCCTGCCAGTTATAAGGCGGAAAGGTAAGATATAGGTACAGGTAATATATAATGTAGAAGTGATCAGTAACACAAAAGATTCAAAAATAACATTACCTGGGATTTTAGAGGAGGGATAAAAGCACCTTAAACTTGGGATAGGAGACAGGAATCTGGAAGGTTTGTTTCATGGAGGGGGTAGAATGTTAGCTGGTCTTTAATGGTGGGAGTTGGGAGTTGTGGGTCCTGAGGGGCAGTGGGCAGGGATTCCCAGCTGCCTGGAATGGAGTATGTATGAAGGAACTGGGGCCTCCTGTGAGTACAGCAAGGAAACTGATATAGCCAGATCTCATCTAGGGTCTGCGATAATTAGTAAGAGTTTTCCTGAACCTATTTTTGCTATAAAAAAAGGGGGGAGGGGTTGAGAGCTAAAGCATTCTCAGTATTCAGAGTTAAATGTTAACTCCTTTGTGTAGTTAACGACTAACTTATTCTTTCCTATGCAAAAGAAAAAAAAAAGAGAGGGAGAAAACAATGCATTAACCACCTAATTTTTTAAAAAAATTGCGGTTTACTTGTGTGGATGCTTATTTTCAAGGTAATACATATGTAGCGATTATAAAGATGTGTGCAAACTTGAACAACAGCAGACACACCTTCGTAAGTTCTCTGTGTGGCTTCTGCAGGGTTCTCAGAGAGTTAGCTATTTTCGAACACATTCCTAGTTTAGCCATTAGAAAATTATGGGTTTTATTTGTATAAACTCAGCAGTTAAAATAGCATTTCCAGAAAGGTGGGTGAGCTCATCGCCCTCTGAACCAGGCAGGTTAATGACCTGCCCAGTATTGTTCACGCGGGCCAGTGCTGGCTGACTTCACCAGCAGTTCCACTTGAAGGGAGACATTGTTTCTTAGGCTGCATTTGTTAGATGCTTTCCTCTCTGCACACCAGCCCTTGCTGAACGTGCTAGCAGTCTCTGAATGTACAAGCCCCGCGCATACTTTATGAAAGCAAAGAGCAGGTAGACCTGGAAATGTATGCAAAGTACTCTCTGCACAGCTGTCTGAGGCCCCCAGCCAAGAAAAAGATGTAAACACCTTTATCCCCACACTTTTACACAAACTGCCTATGGAAGCTCCCCAGTGAGAGAGCTTCTTACTTCTACCACTTTTAAATGTCAGTGACCAAACAGCCTGGGAACATGAATAACTTAAGCATGAGGTGCTTTTGCTGGTGGTTCTGATGACTTTTCAAGAAGAATAATGGTAAAGTATGGAATGGAGGTATGCAGGGGAAGGGGATTAGGGATTGTAGAATTTGTATTTGCTGTGAGAAATGAAAATATACCGTGGTGTTGAACTTTAAGAACTTAGGATATTACCTGCATAACGTTCAGTTTGGTGAAGGGATAAATGGCTGGATGAGATGTCGAGTGCTAGGGCAAGGTGGCTAGAAAAGTAAGAGGCAGATGGTGGGTGAAACACCTTTGATTATACCAATAACGGTGAATGGGTTTGACTCTGAAGATGCTATTCTGCATACAATCAATGGAGAAAGAAGAGCAATGTAGTTTTAAAAAGTCAAATTGAATGCTCTTCAGAATGAGTGCCAAATAGAATCCTGGTACATTGGTTCTGGCCTCTTTTAAATGAGTGTTTTTTGCATTATCCTCTCCTTCCACTATGCTTATCTAGAGTACTGTTTAATTTTTATTACTAGGTTAATCCCTGTATTAAAGACATAAGACCTTTCATCTGTAGGTAGGAGAATAGGTGTTTGAGGTGAACTTTCTTCAGGGTTCTGTCCTTACTGCAGAAAAACCTAATTCACTGTTGAGTGGATTGAAACTGCAGATGCTAATTTAGAAATCCGTTTGCCAGATTCAGGTGACTCTGATAAGACTTTTGTTCTTTACAATCTTATGTGTTTGTGCGTGCATTCTTGGGAAGATTGCTGCTGGGTAGTGTTGCATGTCAGAGATGAGGGAAGTTTAGTTATTAACCCCACGTAGAGGGTAAAGGGGGTGCAATAGGCAGACTGTGGAATGAGGAAAGGGCCAGGTTGAAACATTTCCAAAAGGTATTTTTGTTGTTTATACTTGTTAATTATTAATATTAATTATTGATGAAAAGCAGTTTTGAGTTACATGCCACACATTGTTTAGGAATAAATTATCACATTTCTTATCTGGAACTATAGTAGATATTAAACTGTTTCAAATAATCAATATGTATTAATTTAGCAAGATTTTCCCTCTCCTTCAACATTAAAGACAAAAATTCATTAATTTCTGACTCATAAAGAGTTTTTGTGAAAGTGTGCTCTTCCCTCAGCTTTGGGTGGCTTTTAACACTAAATGAGTATGTTAAGAACTTTAAACAAATTAGGTCAATAATTAAAAAGTACCTTTAGAACAAAGTATATATTTTATGAAAGACAGATAATACATAAGGCTTTGTAGGTTAAAATTGCCAAATTAGTTGTGAGTATCGTGCTTTGTCTCAAATATCTGAGCGTTTTCAGATATGCACTCTATGATCATCTTAGTTTCTTGGAAATGAGCTTTTTAGGCATTTCCATATTTTGTAGTTTATCATATAGGTTTAAGTGAAGTATATTTTGTTCAAATTCCAGTGGGCAGAGATGTACAGGATTGAAGACAGCTCTGCAAGTCAGAACTGGCTGATGATCATAGTCTGTGTATGTGTGTGTGTGTGGGGGGGGAATTGGGGGTAGAAGGAGAAGAGGGGAGGAGAGAGAGGAGAGAAAGAGAGGTTGAGATTGAAGGTCTCTCAGACAGAAAAGGAATTGATATGACTTGGAGACCTTGCTCTCACAGTCAGGCTATAAAAGTCAATGTTTAATTCTTAGGTATTACAGGCTTTTTGAATGTTATTAAGATTCATTTTAGCCTCAGTCTTAAGGACTGTGTGTTGGGCTTCCTGTGGCCTTTACTCATTCTGATCATTTGGTTCTACTATGTAATAGCATAGCAGTCACAGCATTGGCAACCCAAAGAGTTGTTTGATTGAGAAAATAGCACGCACAGTTGGACCATCTCTGGGGTTTGCTGGCAGTGTATTTTCCCAGTAAGGAGAAGTTGTAATAGTGGCTTGAAAACCTTACCTAAGGTGGAGTAAGTAGTCTGATCCGGGATCAGTTCATTCTCTCTGTCATCTGAAAAACTTGCCCACTGACCTCATCCATAGCTTGGTGTTTGATCTCTGTGAGAAATTGATTCACCACTTTTCACAGCCCCAATCTAAGATTCTCTGGGGGATCTGGAAAAGTCTGCCTTACCTTTATGAAGTTTATGGCCATTTAAACCTTGCTTTTGATGGGCTCACTTCATTTTGGGAAGAAAAATTTTGCATTTGTGAAAAATGAGAGACACTTGGCTTTTTCAAGGGAGCTGACAGCTATTGGTTTCTCCAGAGAGGATTACTGGTGAAGACAGTTATGAAGAGAACAAGTAACTCTTTTAAATGAACAGCATGTTCTTGCTTAAATATTTCCCAGAACAATTCTAAAGAAATATAATACAGGTAAGTTTTATGTTCTCATTGTGAATTATGTTTACAAGAAATAAAAATAGGATTAGAATCATAGAGGAGGAAAAGCTTTTTTGTACCGGTGTCTTATATTTTACATGTCATGAATTCTAACCGTTTATAAAATTATCTGGTTTCTTGCCCCTACTCACGGTTGATGTTTTTCTTCCTCTTTTTCCATCTAGAGAACTTTGAATTATTTTTATTCGTAAGTGAAAAATGTATTACAGCTTTATTTCCTTTTATTAATAATTCCTTCTTGCCCTTAACTACATCTCTGACTTTTTGGCATGTTAAAGTCCAATGAGCTCATGCTTAATCATGTATAAACAACCATCTAATTATATGATTTTGAATTTTCATTTGACCAACTAAACAAAATTGACACAGAAAAGAGAAACCTGACAACCTCCCTGTCTTTGGATACCTGGCCTTTCTCTCCCTCACTCTCTATTCTTGCATTTAGTAAAATGCGTGTTAAAGCTTATCAAAAAATCAGTTTGCATTTGCCAAGTTTCTGAGGTAAAATTGTTCTTTTCAAGGCTACGTGTCAAAAAACAAGTCAGTTAAGCTGAATTATATGTCTTTTTTACATATTTTTTTCGGACTCCATTCTTTCCTCCTCTAGAGGGAGGTGTTACTAGAATTCCTTGTGCTACTGGTGTCAGATGACAGAGCATCCAGTATTCATGAGGCAAGATTTCTCAATCTTCATCCCCTTACTTTCTCTACTGAAGTACAATAACAAGGATACCAGTTGCCACATCTTCCCACCCTCCCCCGGACCACTATGACTAACACATTTTTGAAAGAAGATAGTGGGAAAGTCTTTCCAAACAAAGGTGCTTACTGTTTTTAAAGAGGAAGGAAGTTGTCCATTCCCTTTTTTCTCATTGGCTTGGTCCTAGAATTAGAACATGGAGCAAAATCTCTTCTGAAATTTGCAATGGTTTTACCATAGCTAGCTTGCTGTGTTTGAAAGCAGAAGACCAAAGAAAAGATAACTCCCTTTATTATTATTTTTTCTGGATTCTTCACAAGATCAGTACCTAGGAGAGTAGGTTTGGTTATCTAGTACCTAATAGCTATAAGAGAAGAAAGGAAAGGGATACCTTTGAAATTTGGTGAAAGTGATTTATTTTCTCACTTTCTTCAGCCTTAAGATCTAACTTGATTTCTCAAAGTACTATGACTCTGAAGCATGCATATCTCTAAGTGCTAAAATTTATGTAATTTTATTAAACTTACTATCTAAGTAGGTTTATTTAGAAGCAAATTATAGACTCCATTTTGAAAATTTAGACTTAGAATGATCACACTAAGGTGATTGCCTAAACAATTTTCTTTATTGAAAATATTTTAGCAATACCTTTATAATTTTTCTGCTCATTGTAAGTAGCTAATATTACCCAGTGATTCACAGGTATTTATGTAATATTTTATTTCAAACTGTAGATTTGTATCAAGGTTCATGTTCCTCTCGTTGTGCAAGAAGATCATAGTGAGACTTCTGCCTTTCCTTGTTATTTTTGTTTTGTTACGGGTGTTTAGAACAAAGAGAAGAACAAATTCTGGCAGACTTTATACTTTGGTTCAGCTGGAGCAGTCAAAAGAGGAGGTATCTAACCACCAAATCAAGGCCTTTACTTAATTGACCTTTGGAGAATTGGGGAGGAATTTTATTTCTCTCCTTCCCATTTACATTTAAAGCCATAGGAATTTTTTATGTTGCTTATGATTTGTTATTAATTCTCTTCTAAGAATTTGTAAATTATTTAGGAAATGTTTTTGATTCAGTTAGCATTCAACTTTTTATTCACATTTATTTTCAGCTTTCATATTCAAATTCAGATAAATAATAATACTCCTTAAAAAAAGTATTACTTTAGGGAGAACATAAGCACCACTTTTTTTTTTAATTGAATGAAAGATTCTCTGAAGTCTATAGTGCTTTACAGTTTTCAAAAGTTGTTACATGATTTCATATAATCCCACAGTAACCTTTTTTCCCCTACCCCTATGTTGCTCCTCCCCGCTTCCCAGTTCCCACTGGTAACCACTAGTTTGTTCTCTATGTCTGTGAGTCTGCTTCTTTTTTGTTTTATTCACTAGTTTGTTGCATTTTTAGATTACACATGTAAGTAATATCATATAATATTTGTCTTTCTCTGTCTGACTTACTTCACTTAGCATAATGCCTTCCAAGTCCATCCATGTTGCTGCAAATGGTAAAATTTCATTCTTTTTTATGGCTGAGTAGTATTCCATTGTGTGTGTGTGTGTGTGTGTGTGTGTGTGTGTGTGTGTGTGTGTGTACCATATCTTCTTTATCCATTCACCTGATGATAGACACTTAGCTTGCTTCCATACCTTGGTAGTTGTAAATAGTGCTGCTGTGAACATTGGGGTGCGTGTATCTTTTCGAATTAGTGTTTTTTGTGGGGGTTTTTTGGATATATACCCAGGGAGTGGAATTGCTGGGTCATATGGTAGTTCTATTTTTAGTTTTTTGGGGGAACCTCCGTACTGTTTTCCACAGTGGCTGCACCAATTTACATTCCCACCAACAGTGTAGGAGGGTTCCCTTTTCTCCATATCCTCGCCAACATTTGTTATTTGTGTTCTTTTTGATTATAGTCATTCTGATAGGTGTGAGGTGATAGCTCATTGTGGTCTTGATTTGCATTTCCCTGATGATTAGTGATGTTGAGGGTCTTTTCATGTACCTGTTGGCCATCTACATTTCCTCTTTGGAAACATGTCTATTCAATTCTTCTGCCCAGTTTTTGATCAGGTTGTTTGTTTTTTTGATGTTGGGTTGTATGAGCTGTTTATATATATTGAATATTAATCCCTTATCAGTCATATCATTTGCAAATATTTTCTCCCATTCAATATATTGTCTTTTCATTTTGGCGATGGTTTCCTTTGCTGTGCAAAAGCTTTTAAGTTTAATTAGGTCCCATTTGTTTATTTTTGCTTTTGTTACCTTTGCTTTAGGAGATGGACCCAAAAAGAATTATAAGCACTACTTTTAATTTAGATCTTTTTCATACTGGCATCAATCTGTATTATGATTGCTTTTTTGTTTTGATGAGAAAGAATTTGGGTTGGAATTGGTGTTCTTTTTTGTTTGACCTAATTTCATTATTATTAATTCAGTTATTGTTGATATAGTGTCTGAATTAGCACCTGTAGGATATAGAGATAAAACAGTCACAATTACTTTAATGCTAACTCATGCCCCAATTATATTTACAGAAGTGCTTAGATTACTCTAGTTCTCTTGTAAGTTCAAAAATGGCATTAAATAAAAGAAACACGGGGAACTTGCACTATGTAGGCCTTAGTCAGATTGTCTGTGTGTTGAGACTTGTGATGTTAAAAATTTTTTAAATATTTTGGTGGTTGGGGTAATGTTATGTAATTTTACACAATGACAAGTTTCAAGTTGCTTGAGCCAAAGGGTAGATATTTCAGCTTTCCAGTCTCTCCAGTTTTAATTGAATCTGTAGTGGATGTGACTTACTCTACCAACTCAGGTATAAATGAAAGCGTTCTTTAAATTATTTCCTTTAATTGAAAACAAATCAGACTCCAGTACCCTGAAATTTAATATCAGTCACTGTCGGTTGGAGTACCTAATACCTTGCCAGAGAGACGAGATCCCAGGGTCTTTGTGCAGAGCAGAATATACCAAGAGCTTTTCTGGTTCTTGGTCCAGGTTGATGCTGAGGTGCCTACTGACCAAGCCCACATGGCCTCTAGAAGTCTGCTCCTTGTGCATTGCTTGGGCACAGAAAGCTTTGCCAAGAGCTGAAGAGCTGGGAGCCCCTAGACCTAGAGCCTGGCCTTTGGACATTTGCCATTGCAGACATTCTCTTCACCCTCACTGCCTTCTCTGAGAGCTGCCTCACTATCTGGGGGACTGTCAAACTGATGTTCTTCTCAGACTTTGGGCAATCTCCCTTCTCCTGGCTTTCTCTTCATAGGTACTCAGAGCACTTGGGTAATCTCAGTGGATTTAGGCCTCCCCACAGGACTAGAAGAAAGGACGAAATCAAGCAGTGTCTACTTTTAGCCCTTTTATAATAACTACCCTGAGACAAAGGAGCACAAAATACAAATAGTAGCTCAACAAATTTTCTTGCATATACCTGGGCTGCTGAATGGACTTTGGAGCCCAGAGTCAAGAATCTAAAGCCTAGAAGCAAAAGATATCTGGTTGATGAGACAGTTGAACAACCTGTGTGACTTCTGGATGCAGGAAGCCAGGCATTTTCTGGTTCTTAGAAATATGGGTGACTTAATTTTTAGTATAAGAGAATGTAATCTCCATAACTGTCATTTCTTTGGGTCGGATGCTTCTGGGCATCTCATCTGAACTTGCAAGCCTGTGTAGAATATGTAACAGAAAAAAATTATGTATGTATCTCTTTGGACAGTTCTACAGAATTACTGTTTGGTGGAAAACAAGTTAGTCTAGTAGCTTTTAGTGATGGCTGTGTAAGTTGTGACTTTTAGATACTAAGAAGTTATCTCTGTTATGAAGGATCGAATGGGATTTTCCCTTGGAACCAGCTCTTAGGTCCTAAAAAAAAGTTCCATTGGTTTGCATTGACTGCCTTAGACTACTCTCCCTTCGTGTCAAGTCATGTGTATGTGCAGGGAGTAAGGAGAGATGCAGCAAACGAATAATATTTCCAGCTGTTCAGGAACTTAGAGATAAGGACGTATCAACAGTTGTGTTCACCAGGGATCTCTGTCTTTCTTTCTTATATATCACAACTCACACTTAAGAGGGAACTTCTCAATTTTATTTGTGTCCTTGAACTATATTTGCCTTAGAAGTCATATTCTTTATTCATTCACCCAACAAGTATTTGTTGAGCACCTCCTCTCTGACAGGGGTCCCAGTCATTGTTGCATACAATGAGAGGTCTTTCCAGTGGGCAGCTTTGCCATTTCTCTTACAGTCTCTGTTTTTAGTTGACCTAGAGGGGAAAAGCAGCTTAGGGAAAACACAATGTTAATTTATGGAGAAGGGTCTGGAATCTAGTACTTCTTACAGTTCCTTCAACAACCCTCTTATTTGTTTTCTTCATAAGATAATTTGGGGTTACTCTGTCCCTTTTATTCACCTCTGCTCAACCTGGTCCAGGCCTTGTCACTGCATCCTGAGCTCAAAGCAACATCTTCCTACCTTGCTCTGCTTTCTTATGTGCTGAAAATAGTGAAATTGTCTTCTTCATAGTCCCTCATCACGTCACACTCATGCTTAAAAGCCTACTATAGTTCTTTTGGAGGGCCTAGCCTTAGAGGGCCTGTGTAATCTAAGAATGCTTTAATAAGAGCATGAATACCTAAGGCTTATAGAGTACTTACTGTGTGCTGGACACTATTCTAAGTGCTTACATATTTTGACCTATTAGTTCTCCAAACAGCCTTATGAAGGTAGGTACAATGATCATCCCCATTTTCTAGGTGAGGAAACAGAGGCACAGAGAGGTTAAGGAACTTGCCCAAGGTCACAGAGCTGGTAAGTGAAGCCATTTTGGCTCTAGCAACTCCATCCTTTACCACTTCCCCATGCTGCCTCCGTATGCCTTCATAGTACATTTCCTCACTTCACTTTGGCAAACCCCCTTTTTGTACCGTCCTCTGCCCTCTGGCCATTAAAAGGCTCAGATCAGGTTTCACCTCCTCCACCAAGCCTCCTCCAGTTTAACAGATCTTTTTCTTGTTTGATCTATCTCTTTGCTCAGCATATGGCAACTCAGTTTAAGATTGGGTGTTTCCTCCTGTCAGAATGGCCATCTTCAAAAAGAACACAAATAACAAGTGTTGGCGAGGATATGGAGAAAAGGGAACCCTCCTACACTGCAAATTGGGGCAGCCACTGTGGAAAACAGTATGGAGTTTCCCCAGAAAACTAAAAATAGAACTACCATATGACCTAGCAATTCCACTCCTGGGTATATATCCAAAAAACCCCCAAAAACACTTATTTGAAAAGATATATGCACCCCAGTGTTCACAGCAGCACTATTTACAACTGCCAAGGTATGGAAGCAACCTAAGTGTCTATCATCAGGTGAATGGATAAAGAAGATATGGTACACACAGACACACACACACAATGGAATATTACTCAGCCATAAAAAAGAATGAAATTTTGCCATTTGCAGCAATGTGAATGGACTTGGGGGGCATTATGCTAAATGAAATAAGTGAGACAGAGAAAGACAAATATTGTATGATATCACTTATATGTGGAATATAAAAATACAACAAACTAGTGAATAAAACAAAAAAGAAGCAGGCTCACAGATATAGAGAACAAATTAGTGATTACCAGTGGGAAGAAGGAAGGGGGGGCAATATAGGGATAGGGGAAATAAGGTTGTTATGGGATTATATGAAATTATGTGTGTGAAACTTTTGAAAATTGTAAAACACTATAAATTTTAAAGAATCTTTCATTGAATTAAGAAAGAGATTGGGTGTTTCCTGATCTTTTCATGTGTTGATTAAAACTCTTTCCAACTGGTCGGAAGCTCTTTAGGGGAAAACCCAGTGGCCTAGGACTCCATTAGTACAGCACAGCACCAAGCTCACAGGTGGTGCTTAATAAATGTGACCTGTTCATGGGCTTTGGGAAACTCAGGTAGTTTTCTCCCATTAAGTATGCTTCCTTCCTCCTTTTTTTTCTCATCCTTTCTTATATTTGTGCAAGTCCTATTTTTATAGAGTAAGTATAATTTCACCTTGAATTCATACATTTTCACAGATTAATCCCATGTGTAAGCCTTGATGTAAGCCTACTAAATTAGATGGTAAGCAAGAATTGTTTAACCCATCTATGTATCCACACTCCCTAGAGTATATACTATAGCACAGAGCAGGGGCACAATAAAGGAATACCTGATCAGTGAGACAGAATTACTGAACTATGCCAGTACTGATATTTCAGTTTTTCAGAGTAATGGTTTGCTTGTTTAACAAATATATCCACTCTCTTCTCATTGTTATTTGTTAGAAAATTTATTGTTAGAAAATTTTGTTTTGATTGTTAGAAAATTTTGTTGATTGTTAGAAAATTTATCCAGGGAAAAGCAGTAAAATGTGCTTACATTTCCTCTTTGGTTTTCTAGGCTAATTGTTGGTGAACTTTATTTAACACTCTTGCTATACTAAGAGTCTCAATGGAGCAAAGCAGCTTTCAGTTAACTTGGCAAATCATTACAAGAGAGAACAGAAGGGTCAGCATAAGCACTCTGTACTAATTAGTTGATAATTGATGTACAATAGCTGACTGATGGGACTTTAGAATATAAACTTTGGGAATGCTGTTTAATATATCTTTACATCTTTATGAGGTGGTTTGGAGCTATGTGTTCTTAATAACATGTTATCAGGAGTGCCCAGTGGTGGGGAGCAAGACTGAGACTTCATGTCCAGGAATCCAGGGCACTGAGTGGTTCAGAAAGGAATATGATATTTTTTAATCTCTTGGAGTATAAATACGATTCCATTTAATGCAGGGATAAAATAAAAATGAGTAATGCTGGTGATTCCATACTTTGTGGCCAACATTCCTGAATACTGACTAAGGTTAGAAGAGTGTTAGTGTGAAAGTTATATTGTTTCTGGGATAAACTTGGTAGGTTTCCTGAGGGCAGAGTGGTGGGAGATTGCCCAATTCGTGGGAATCTTCATTAATCTGGGTTAGGATTTAATCTATTTATTATCTGGGATCAAGTAATTAATTTTAGATTGGAGTTACAAAAGTAGCCTTTATATGACCTCCTCCTCCTTTTTAAACTTGATCTTCTAAATCTTTATCAACCAATTATATAATCCATAAATTACTCTTAACTTGCTTCCCTAACCGTTGCCTTCTTATGCTGTCATTTACTACCCCACGGACTTCTCCTCATTGTTTGTCCAGCTTCTGGTCATGTACTCCTCCATCCTTTCTCCCCATCTCCACCAGATTAATCTTGGGTGAACTTGGATTCTAGTGGGATGCACCACTATCTATAGCACAGGGTCCCAGGTGCATGTCAGCAGGCCAGTTACACCAGCATCATCTGGCTTAGTTGGTTTGAAGTGAAGCCTATGAATTTGCATTTTTGGAAAGCTTTCCTGGTGACCCTAATGTGCAGCCAGGTTTGGAGCCATTGGTGAATACATAATGTCCAGTTGTTAAATCAGGCCCACCAGGCTGACTAAACAAGTCCTCTAAGTCTGTCTCCTCCCTTTTTTTGGTCAAGCCCCCTCATGCAGGCAACCCTGACTTCTCTTCATTTCCCTAGCACATACCACGCCTCCTCCCTTCTGTTTCCGTGTCTACACCTTACTATTTCCTTCCCATTCGTGTGCTCGTTTTTCCTTCATGTTTTACCTCTTTGTTTTCTAAAGAGTGTTCTTTAGTATGCGAGTCTTGGTTGAGTCATAGGGGGAAAAAGTACCCTAAACAAATATATTTTGCATATTATTTGCTCCTCTGGGAGATTTATTATCAGCATTTGCAATTTTTAAAGGCTCTGAGAAGACCTGTAGTAAAGAGATATGTTTAACTTTGTTATATTAGAGTTTCCCAAAGCTATTTGACTATGGATTTCTTCATGACCCCACCTTATTTGTTATCACTGAACACCTTTGGACTTCCTGAGGACCTTTGGGAAATGCCTTTGTTCTTCTTCAGTGAATTATCTGGTAAACAGTGATTTCCACCTTTTCTGAACTCCTGTCTCTATGATTCAGTCTCATGCTTTATTCTGTACAGTCTAGTATCATTATCTGATTGTTCCTAGATGAGTGCATCTTATCTCTACGGAGCTGTAAGCTCCATGGAGGCAGGATGCTCTGCTCAGTAGTCCTTACCTCTCATAAGTTTTGTGCAGTTTCGAGCATTTGTAACACACACTGAATTTAAATGCTTTGCCCCTGAAGCCAGCTATTTCATTCTGATTCTCATCTTTTGGTGTTCTTAGTCATCTACCCTTGCCTTAACTGTATTTCAGAGTAACACACTACACAGTCACATATATTCATGAAGTTGTCACTACTGTATTTCAGCAGTAAAACATTACAAATTTGACAAAACACTGTATAGCAAGCCTAGTATGTCTAGTATGCAAGAATATCTTATTTCTAGTTCTAAGGAGGAATATGAATGAAAGCTGGGGAGAGTCTAAGAGTAAGATAAGATGGGAGTGAGGAAAGGCCTGAAGTCTGGAGTCCATCGATGGGAGGATAAGTCTACTGTGTGTTGAGTGGAAGGCCTTGGGTCAGGAGGTATCAGCATGCCATCCTTGGTCACTCAGGAAAAGAGGTGCTAGAAATATCAGAAAGGTACCAGAAATGAGTTTATAATGTATTTATTAAGTGCCAGGCCCTAAATATATTACACATATGAGATCATTTAATCCTCAGAACAACTCAATGATGTAAGTACTAGTATTAACCCTATTTTAGAGATCAGAACACTGAGGTACAGAAAGCTTGAGTAATTTGCCCAAGCTCACGTGGCCATTCAGTGGTGGAGCTAGGGTACAAATCCATGCTTTTAGCTATTGTGCTGTGCGCTGTTACCTCTCACTTCTTTTCTTTCTCTGATTTTCTACTTTTCCATCAACCTTCAGTGCCTGGGTGTCCATTGATTTACTATTCCATTCTTGAAGTTCCATGTCAGCAAAACCTTTCCTTGAAATGCATGATCCTGGATTCGAAAACAGTTGCTCTAAAGGGTGTTATTGGGATAATTAGTAATATTTGACTATAAATTGTGTATTATGTACTAGTACTAAATCATTGCTAAATGTCTTGAATTTGATGATTGTGTTATGATTATGTATTTAGGGGTGAAGGGCATAAAATCTATGGCTTATTATTAAATAGTTCAACAAATTAATGATAATTAAAACAATAATCTTATATATACAGAGATGGATAGATGAATAGATAGATCAACAGATGGAATTTATCAATTGATAAATTAGATAAAGAGGATTCATGTACTACTTACAACTATTCTGTAGGTTTGAAATGTTTTAAAGTGAAAGATTGGGAAGAAAACCCTGATCCTTAGAGATGGTAAAGCATATAATAATATATACTAACCCTTTCAATCCTCATAACAACCCTGTATTAGGTACTATTAACTGTCCTGATTTTAGGGACAGGATACTGAGGCACAGAGACTTTTAAGGACCTTGCTCAGTGTTGCACAGCCAGTGGGTGGGTGAGACAGAACTCAAATCCTGATATGCGTTATTTCTGTTTCCAAAATACTCTGCATATGTGTTAGGTTGAACTATATAGAAACTGCTGTTATTTGATCATGTTTGACCTGTAAAGAAAGACATTTCATATGACCCAACCTAGGAACAGGGATCTCTTTTATATAATGGTTGCTTTGGTATTCCTCTTCATGGGCAGACTGTGGGCTCTGTGGGGGGGTGGGACTCTGTCTATCTTGCTCACCATTGTCTCCAAGGACTGCCCAGCTCATGGTTGGCATTTGATTAGTGTCAGTTGATGAACAATACAATAAAAAAAAAGTTGATTACTTCTCCCTACCCCCCTCCCATATATATATATATATATATATATATATATATATGCTATTTCTGTTCCCCCAATATCTCTGTCATTTTTAGAGGAACCAGTGGATAAACATAAATCATTCTGAAAGTTGCAGCCTCAGCAGGGGTAATTGCAACATAGTCAACTATTTGACTTCAAGAGAACTCTTTCAACTAATGAAGATGTTAATTAAAAACATGCCCCTGCTAAGATGACCTCTCAGTTCAGGAAATGCAAAACGTTTGCGCTCCCCACCAGCATGCAGTGATTTTGGCTAGAATGTACGTAGTACTCAGAATGCCATCCACTCAAATCCTTATTTGAGCAGTAAACACATTTTTAAGAAACACTGTACAGTCTCTAAAAATAAGCAGTATTTCAAAATGAAAACCAGCATACAAGTAGTTGGCACATCTGGTAGTCAGAAAAGTTGTACAGTTTGTTTTCAGGGAATGACAAGCCAAGGAATGTTCAAACTTGGCCAGCTGAAAACTTTTCTTCTATCTGTGATGACACCTGGTTTTAAAAAAGTTGGCTCCAGGCTCAAAGCAGAAAGAAATGGGTAGAGAATTAAATAGTATCATTTACTTGTATCTTGTTTTGTGCAAGGAATTATAAAGAACTGTTTTCTTCTTACTTCAAGAAAGAGAATGTAGCAAAAAAAAAAAAAAAAGTGATGACAGGCATGAACAATAATAACAACAACTACAACAAAAATTGCAGCTAACATCTATCAAGTACCTACTATGCCCTGGGCAACATGTGAAGTCCTTTACATGTGTAATTAATACTAGATGCACAATAACACCTTATAAAGTGGTGTTATTTTTATTCCCATTTTACAGATGAGAACACATAGAGATAAACACAAATGTTTAAGTAATTTGCCCAAGTCACACGACCAACCTGGGTTGGGGGTTCCCAAGCAGGCTGTCTCCAGAGCCCATACTACAATGCACTACACAATTCTGAGCAGTCTGGAGGTGTTCATTCTGTCTGGCATTATGAAAAAAAATTGGAGTTAGATGGTTGCATTAAGCACAGTGGTTCTTGGTCAGACTGTTATTTGCCTCCCTGTGTGAGAGTGATGATGCCATTTTACAGAACATTCTTACAGCTGCTCCACAAACATAACGTGTTCCCAAGAAATTTACTGTATAGCTTCGTGCTAAACGTATGTGATAGTCAGAAGCTGTCACTCCTCTATGGTTAGATGAGGCTCAAGCTGACCAGTGAATTTGGGAGTAGAAGGTGTTATAGTGAAAATGATGGAGACACTGGGGAGGGGAAGATTAATGTTTCTTTATTACAGACGGAGAAAATACTGTGAATGTGAGGATCTAGGGTATAGGGTTACAAGGGCAGCCTTGACCAGTGTAAAATTCTAGTCCAGGGAGATAGATTTATAGTTACTACTCCCGCAGCTTCATCTTCCATTCAGACCTAGTTAGCCACACTGTGGAGAAACATCAAAGGATTGACTTAGTTTGAGTCTGTTTTTGAAAAATGGCACTGTTTTAGACAAGAAGACCAGGAGGGCTTCAGTGGAAATAATGTGTATTTAATATCATGTATAACTATCTTTTATTTTCATTCTTAGCTTCATTGACAGAATTTATTGTGTACTGTATAGGCCCTGGGCTAGGTGCTGAGGAAGCAGCGATATCTCAGACAAGAGCTTTGTCTTTAAAAAGCAATAAAGTATAAACGGATGACAGGCATGTAAACATTTCCGTTCCCTGAAGGTGCTGAGGCAAATGTGTTATGAAAGACTGTGGGGGAACGAAAAGAAGAATTGGTCAGATTTGCCCAGTTGGCAGTGGGGGAGAGGACGTCACAGAGAAGATGACCTTTGAATCAAGATCTTGAAGACAGAGGTGCTCCTAGGTAGACAAGTTAGAGTAAGGCTGTGCCAAGCAGAGAGAAAAGCAGGAACAAGAAAAGGGCTAAAATAATTTTTTCAGCAATCTTATTGGTATTTATTTATGCTAAGGTGTGCATTATTTTCACATCGATTATCTCTGAAATATTAACACCATGTACTAGTTTATTGTTCTTACTGGTATATAAAATAATGGTATGACATAATATATGGCATCTAAGATTTGATGAAATAATGTATTAATATGCTTTGACACCAAGTAGTATTTGTTGGGTGTGCTGTTCCAGCTGCTAATATGTCTTTGTTTTAGAGGTAGATATTAATACCATTTTATGGTGAAGGAAACAGGCATGAAATGAATGAGTTCTTTAGATGAATATGTGACACTGAATTTGACAGAATACCTGCCATCTAATGTTGCTTTTGTAGCAGTGGCTGGTAGGGATAGAATTCAAGTGTCTTATATACTGGGCTAGGGTATGAACCATTACACTGCCTTTATCCAAGGTAAAAAGGGGGTTTGAAAAGCAAATCACATGTAGCTTGTTGGAATTTATAAAGATATTAAGTCTATGATCATTGCACAAAAATGTGCCCACTACTCTTAGTGTCAAGATGAAGCCCTGATGGTACAGTGTTATATGAGTTATGAAAACAGAGAGACTATCATCTATAACTGATCTTTCAAGGCACAAGAAGATACATCAGATAGAAGCTGCAGGGAGAGGGGAAGGTTCCGGTTTGTGTATCTGAAAAAAAAAAATCAGACAGAAATTTCTTTTGGACCTTTCTTGGATCTTGGAAAGTATCCAAGGAGGAAACTAAGCATCCAGCACCTAAACTTAAGGACACAGGTGCCATGAAAATCCACTCTTGTAGACTCCGTTTCTGCTCTGTCAGTAAATCCCTGTGTGATTTACTGACGCAAGTCAGTTACCACTTGGATTTTAGTTTCCCAGAGGGCTGGACTAGAGAAGGCTTCCTGCTAGCTAAAGATGCTGTGACTCTCCTAGCACTTTGGAGATGTGGTTTCATTGATGAGAGCATTGGTGATTACTCTAAGGTCTTGTTTATCCTTAGTTGTGGGCTCTTGGAAGAGAATGTTACAAAAGATGAAGAAGTCATTTTTTTGGCTATTAACCTAATTTTTGAGAAGACAAAATAAAAAATTATACTCCTTAGGGCTAAGGAAAGTTACCGTGATGCTTTTCTACTACTTTGATCCCAGATATATCAACGAGCAAGATGGGGAATTTGGTGAGAAAATTTTAGAGCCAATTTGCCAGAAAAACCTGAGATCATTTTTATTTTGATTTATTTGAAATGGGAACTGAGACTGGACCAGGTAGTTTGCAAAAACTGTTTGAAAAAGTATATCCATGCAAAAAGAATGTCTAGAATGATTCAACCACTATTATTATTTTTTATAAATGAGTCATGGCAGTGTTTACCTTTCTCCTCTTTGCTCTTCACGTTTCTGTAATGGCACAGATTCTTGAGGGTTTCTTTTTTTTCCTTTCCCTTCTGGGATATGTACCAAATTTTACTACGTTCGAAGATTGTTACTAATGAAATGAAAAATTTATGTCAAATTTGGTTAACATGCTACTTTTAGAATGAATGTTTTGTTTAGGGTTCTCTCATCTTGATTTTTTAAAAAATTGGGTGTATGTCCAATGAAAATATATTAGGATGAAGAGGAAAAATAAAGATTGGAGAGACACAGCCAGTCTATATCCTTTTAAAGAGGCATTTTGGAAGACCAGACTTGGAATGAAATGAACCAGTTAAACAAGTTTTTTTCAGGAGTGTCAACTTTCCTTGCTGGGTCATTCAAGATATTAGCTATTCTAGAAAAAAACATGGTTTGATACAAGTAATCCCATCTACTTACCACCTTAACCCTTTAGGTAAAGAGATGATAAAATATGATTCTTAATATAACTGGACACTTCTATATAGAAGAAGCAAAATGTAAGCATATTTTGTATGAGTGGTGATTATAGAAGGGTTTCTATTGTAGCATTATGGATTTTTCATCGGAATTAGAGAAAGCTTTTTTCTATCACTAATACTGAAAAAAAAAAAAAAAAAGGTGATCCAAGGACTGTCTCTAAAGATGAGTCCTGATATAAGTGTGCACATATGTGTATTTACTGATTTCTGATATAAGGGACATGAAAGCTAACCTGATTCGTTTGTTTTTAGGGGCTCTTGGCTTTGGGCCTCAGTGCAAGTCCATTGGAAAAGGCAGCTGCAACAATCTAGTGGTCACCAGCAGTCCCATGATGGTTCAGCGACTGGGACCCATTTCACCACCAGCAAGCCAGGTCTCTACAGCATGCAACCAGATCAGTCCTAGCTTACAGAGGGCAATGAATGCAGCCAACCTGAATATACCTCCTTCAGATACCAGGTCTCAAGTTACTTTTTTTTTCCCCCTTCTTACGGTATAATCACACCCATGACTGTTTTTCCTTTCCTTACTGAATGCATGCCCACACAACACACACACACACACACACACACACACACACACACACACACACACACTCAAGCAGCTCTTTTATTTTGAGCTTTGTAGGGGAATGTGTATAAAAACTGTGTGTGCCATAATATCATCTTAATTGGGAAGAATGGTTTAACACCTGCTGGCTTACAGTGTGAGTGAAATTAAGGCCCACTTTGAGATTTTGGGGCCTCTGTGACTAAATACCAGTGTGTTAATCTGTTGATTACTGGTGAAGCAGGTCATATCATGGCCTAGAAAGATAAAGATGTTCCATGCACATCCATCTTAGCTGCTCATTTTTCAGTGTATGAGTTGCAGCATCCTAAGGCTGCTTTACAGTTGTTTTGTCTGTCCAGCCATACATTCACCCATCTAACCAAGTATCTTAAATATTTATGGTCCTGCATAATATAATAGTTGAAGTTTAGGGAGATAGTTGAAAAAGTAAAGATAGAAATCATGAATTTCAAGACTTTATGATGCGTCTAGGAAGACATACTTTCGTGTGTGAGTTACATAACATTTCAACACAATGTCTGATTAGGTGCTGGAATAAGTAGGTCCAATAAATGCTATACATCTATCTCCATGGGAGATAATTGAATAGGGAAATTACCTTCTCAAACAAATTTTTATATCTCTTAAGGTTGATATTACAGGGGACATAAAACCAAAATACTGTTCAAAGTATAAGGTCTATTTCTATGTTTGAAATGAATTATTTCATCTTCTGTAAGTAGTCTTCTTGGAGAAATACAATCCAAAGTTTTTTGCCTTAGTTCCAGATCTGTTGTAACTGTGATTTTGCAAAGGAATTGGACCTCTCTTCTGTGGACCTCTGTTCCTCTTCTTGGGGGACTGGAATCTGCTGAGATGCCTTGTAGTTCTGGGTTCTGTTTCTTCCTCTTCTTCCTCCCCTTCCTTTATCTTTTCCTCTTATCCCCCTTTCCGCTTCTTGTGTCTCTGCACTGTCCTCCTAGCTGCTATTCGAGACTCTGAAATCACAGTTCCTGGATCATTTTTTATGCCAATTTTTTCATGAGATGGAAACTTGTTTTTCACCTGAGATTTTTTTTGTGATGGGAAGCTGCTCCTGTCATTTTCCTATTGATGATTATGCCTTGAGGGACTCTTCATACTTGCTGAGTATTACATGTAAAATTAACTGTACTCGTGGGGTAGATGTCATTGGGAAGCCTTCAGCTTCCTGTCTGTGGCAAGTCCAGCCCATGCCTTGAAGGCAGAGAGTCATAATTAATGGAGAAACTGAAGGTAGGCAGGGCACAGGCTGCTCCAGCCATGCATGTATCTAGTGCAGTCCCTTTCATGGGTCGGGCAGGGAAGGGTCATTATCTCAGTGTTTTCTGGCATATTTGATTCCTTAGCATAAATTTTTATCCTTAAAAGATAACATCTTAGAGATGCACTGATATATATGTTTTGATTATGTATTCTGTGAGTCCTTCTATGGAAATAATTTTTTGCAGGATGAGCAAAGAAACAGGAGTTGGGAACTGGCTTGGTGAAATATCGAATTTACTTTTAGCAATTTGGAAAGGTCACATTTATTTGTGATACTTAAATTGGTTTGTGTGTTCCATAAGAGGAGAGATAGGACAGGAGGCAACAGTTCAACTTGAAGGCATTTTGCTATCTAGAGATGAAGAGAAGATGGAGAAAGAATCAGCTTTGTGTATTGGGGGAATGCCCGGGGGGGAGGGGGTGGGGGGGTGGGGAGCTGGATGAGGACATAACTGTTCAGTCTGAGTGATGGCCACCCTATAAAAAGCTGTAAAATTTATTGTTTTTTCCTGATTATCTATGTAATTCTTACTCATTGTAGAAAATGTGGAAAATATGGACAAGCACAAGACAGTATATGATAGTCATCCCGAATCCTACCACTCACGGGCAACCATGGGTGGAATTTTGACATATATCCTTCTAGCTGTAGGCAAACATATACATCATAAGCATAGGTTTCCCTTTCCATCAAATTGATCTATAATGATCTACATAGTATTATATTTACTTTTTTTGTTAATATAAACACTTACCTTTGTAATAATCTTTTGTGGTAAAAATATATTTAGCATCATATAATGACTTCTTCCTGCCCAAGATTCCATTTTATTAAAAAGTATATAAATAAAACTATAATTTTTATCAGTATCTTATTAATGGGCATTTGTTTCCCTTTATTTCATTATTATAAGTAATACTTCATTGGATCAATTCTGTAACTCTTGTTGCCCATCTCTTTTTCATGACATATATGCATATATATGTACACATATATATGTAGTCATTCTTTTAAGCATCATTTTGAGGAATTCCTTGTCATATATACGTTAGTATTTCTTTTGAGCTTGGCATTGAACCAAGCAGTTCAGCTTCGTTATTACACCTCTTATGGCCCCGTGAGAGTTACTGAGCTCTTGCTTCACCAGCTACCCTAACCTATTTCACTGTTGGTTTCTGAGTTTTTCATATTGCTTTTATTTTGTTTGAGTTATCTTTCTTTCACATATAGCTTCAAATTAACCAGTCACCAGAAATAATATGCTTAGGATTAGATGAACATATGGAAATGGAGATTTCTCTAAGTATGGTGATAGAACCACAGCTCTTTGTCACTTTCTTTCCCATAGGCTTGGTGTGGGTAGCAGCAGGGATTATAGGCAAGAGTTCTTTGCAATCTTTCACAGTCATTCAGCATATTGTTTCAGAAGGAGAACAGAAAATGTGTGCTCCAGTTGTAGCTCGTGTGACTTTAAGCCTCGTACACCAGGTCTTTTAATCAAGCAGAGCAGCATGGACCACATGTGGGGTATGTTGTGGGGAAAACAGTGGAGGATGTATGTGATCCAGCTAGGTGACTGCCTATCAAATGCTGCTCTATTTGTACTTCTTTAAGGAGTTTTGGTCCTTTTTCTGGTGTCACTGGGAGGAATTTCACAGAACCTTGGTTTTATTCTCTGTAAAACAGAGGTTATTTAAGCAATCCAATTTACTTACTTCACAGGCTGTATTAAATGAAATAATACAAAGGGAAAATACTTCATAAATTAAAAATGATGGTTATCATTATATTGATTGATTACTCACCTTAATCAATATTTTTTTGGAAAACTTTAACACTCTGGTGGGTACTGGCGGAGATAAAAATGACCCCTTTTTTTGGAGGACTTTGAATTTTATTGAGGAAGATAACACCCACAGATGCTTGAAGTTAGCTATGTTTAAGGCTCAGTACAGACAGTATATAATTTTTCTGGAAAGAGGACTTTTACTGAGAGCTACTATCTTTGGGGCAGGTTTCATGGATTAGAACTTTGAAATATTAAAAGATCTGGGGTAATTGCTTAGAAGGGAGGTAGGCTGCTAGGCAAAGGCCATTTGTTGGAAATTTTGTTCTTATTAGGTGTTTAAGATAGAAGAGAGAGTTCTCCATTCATATAACTGCCTTAGTGAACAGAACATAGAATTTGCTTTCTGAAAAATATATGATAACTGTCTTAGAAAACTGAGATGTCCAAGGAGTTAAGGAATGTGCCTGCATGGGGTTATGCTCAAATTTAAGTCGAACGATACTTTAGGTGTATTTTGAGAAAAATAAGAAACATCTCTTGACAGTGGAACAAATGAACATGTCTCACTCACTATAGGCAGCCCTCAAACCAAATAATATAATTTCAAATGCAAAGTATATACAGATGGGTAAAATACTTTCTGCCTGCCATTCACTGCTTAAAAATCTGAAATCCTCCAGTATGACAGTGACCAGGCAAATGCACCATTTGAGAATGTTATATAAACCATCTAAACCTCAGGGTGTAAAGCAAAGTCAGTTGTCTTTGCCTCATATATGACACGACTACTGATTGGACTTGGGTCAGAAAGCAATTCTGTTATCTCCCTGGGGAAGGGACCAAAAGGCCCTTGACATCCTATCACCAGGAGCCTTCAGCTGAGCTCTGCAGGGAGAGCTACAAGCTGCAGGTATGCTGGGAAAATAATTGGAAGTGTCCATGGGGAATTAAAAAACAGATGGTTCAGAAACCACTCTGGGGCTTGCAGGACTTCAGTCCAAATATAAGGATCTGGACAGAGGAAAAGAAATCTGTGTCAAGGGCAACTGGACGTAAATTCCTGCTGTGTTTGTCATCGGTAAACATTACTTCACTTGATGGAAACACCACATCGACAATGGTGTTATCTACCACCTTATACTGTGCATTTCGGAGCTGAGATGTTTTCTTGCTGATTTCTCATGCTTGTAGGAAAGTGTTTCTGGCTTCCATTTTGTGAAAAGAAGAGGAACAGATGGGATGAGAATGCTTCTATTTTTCCCTCAGTTCTTTTGCAACAGGTTGCTGTTTAACAGCTGGAAGTAGTAAATGGGTTCATTCTGGGAAGATAGACATTCTATACAATATTTTATTTTGAATTTTTTGTCAGAAAAAAGATCTCTGTAGAAAGCCAGTGCAAGTGCATATAAAGAAGTCAGGTTTTTTGATACACTACAACTCAGAATACACTATTCTGAGTTGGGAGTACAGTGAATTATGAATTATGTCCAGCCTCTTTGTGACAAATTTTCCATCCAAAGGGCATAGCTTTTCTCTTCAATGATTTTTAAGGCAATGATGTCATAGTAAAGCAAAATGAATTTTAAAGTGGCCAGACTACATTACAAAGCATTCTGTTATTCAGCTAACTGTTGTGACATGTGAGGCATGTTTTGTAAAGGGTAGGAAGGACAGGAGAGGAATTGTTGCAAAAGTGAAGTACTTAAAGCAAATGCTTTGCTCTCAGTCCAAATCTGCTGTGATTCAAGGACAACAGTTCATGGAAGATACAAAACTAGCAGGTGTGATTAAACCCTGCACGGCCCAAATGCATAATTACAAATATGACTTGATTTCAGGCTGTCACTCCCCATATATATTACAGCTGTATTTTATATATATTTTATTTCTGGGGAAATTTGATGTTGTGACTGAGTACTTACAGTGTGAATTGCTATCTTTTATAGAAACATTTAAAATTCCTTAATGTCAGTGAAATAAACTTGTGAAATTATTATTAGGTCCCCTGGATGACTTTGAGGATTTACTTTTTTTTTCTTTTCAAATTAAGCATAGGTTTATGTTTTACCTCACCAAACAGATTTCACTCAAAGGCTGGGACTCTGTTTAGACTTGTGTTCTGCAATGCCTATTTGTAGTGTGCTGCACACAGTAGATGCTTAATAAATACTTGTTTATTTGGTTTGCCATAACAAACTTCAATAATTATTCCTAGGTCTCTAATTTTTTCCCTGTATTAAAAAAAGATATTTAAAAATAAAGCAAGGACGATTTATTATCACTTAAAGTATTAAGATTATTTATAACAGTAGATCTTTTTGTTTTATTATTCCAGTGAGCATTAGCTTTTATTGTTCTTCTTGGTAAAATGTTATTTACCTGGAACTAAAAGCCTTGGGTTTTATCTTAGCCAAAGAATGTGTGTTTAGCCGAGAATGTAATTAGGGGAAATACTTAAGGGATTGTCAATGCAATGTTCTTTTAGCTCTTAGGCAATCCATATCCTGCTAAAATGTTTGTCTTTTTTTTTCTCCCTGCCTTCTGGCTGCTGTTCCAGGTCCCTTATTTCGCGTGAGTCTTTGGCATCCTCAACTTTGAGTCTGACAGAAAGTCAGTCAGCCTTGAGCGTGAAACAAGAGTGGTCTCACGGCTACAGGGCTCTCCCTTCGCTCTCCTCCAACCACAGCTCTCAGAATGGCATTGATCTAGGGGACCTCCTCAGCCTTCCTCCTGGGACAGCCATGCCCAGCAACAGTGTCTCTAACTCATTGCCATCCTACCTGTTCGGGATGGAAAATAGCCACTCTCCTTACCCTAGTTCCCGGCACTCTTCGGCCAGGTCCCACTCGGCCCGCTCCAAGAAGAGAGCACTGTCCTTGTCCCCGTTGTCCGATGGCATTGGGATAGACTTCAATACCATCATCCGCACCTCGCCCACGTCCTTGGTCGCCTACATCAACGGGTCAAGGTCTTCCCCGGCCAACATGTCCCCACAGCCAGAGGTCTATGGGCATTTCCTGGGGGTGCGCGGCAGCTGTATTCCCCAGCCAGGCTCGGTGCCAAGCAGCCAGAAGGGCGTGCGGGTGGCCAGTGGTGGCCTGGCTCTTCCAGCCTACGACGAGGACAGCGTGCTGGAGTATGAGCGCATGCAGCAACTGGAGCACGGCGGCCTGCAGCCCGGCCTGGTCAACAACATGGTGGTGCAGCACGGCCTGCTGGACTCTGACGGCCAGCCGGCGGGCCTGCTAAAGACGGAGCGCCTGGATGACTTCCCGGGCGGCGCTCTGGACTTGCCCCCGGCACCCCCTCTGCCTCCTCTGCCACCTCCGCCCCAAGGCCCCCCGCCCCCCTACCACGCCCACCCGCACCTGCATCACCCAGAGCTCGTCCACCACACCCAACCGCTGGCCCTGCCTCAGGCCGCCCTGGAGGAGGATGGGGAGATGGAAGACGTTGGGGGCAAGCACTGCTGTCGCTGGATTGACTGCAGCGCCTTGTACGACCAGCAGGAGGAACTTGTGCGGCACATCGAGAAGGTTCACATAGATCAGCGCAAAGGGGAAGACTTCACTTGTTTCTGGGCCGGTTGTCCTCGAAGGTACAAGCCATTCAATGCCCGCTATAAACTGTTGATTCACATGAGAGTCCACTCGGGGGAGAAGCCCAACAAGTGTTCGGTGAGTCGCCTAAAGCCCACGGGAGTTCATTGAAGGTGTATGTGGTTTAACAAACGCTGCCACAAGTTAGGCGGCATTTTTTTCTTTTATGGAGTTTGGATGCTAGGGGTCTAGGTATCCATGGTACCTAGGTATCCTCTTCAGCCTGAGAAAGGGGAAGTTTTCTTTAATTATTAGTGGCTGGGGTATATCTCCACTTCTAGATTCTCTTCTGCAGATGTACATGATCGGGGAGGTTCACGCTGCCACACTGTCCAAAGTCTTGGAAAATTGATTCCCACCAGGCACCAGCTTGAAGTTGCTGAAATGTGCAGGGCAGAGGAACACACACTACACCACCAGCAAGCTTTAGCTATTTTCCAAATTAAATATTCAGTGATTTTCCCTTCCCTCCAATAACTGGGTGAGTGTTAGGGTTAGAGGGGTGGTTCTGATATTTAGAAAGGAACTCACACTTAGCAACTTGGCTAGTAAAAGTGTTGCTGCATACACCCACACACCTGCACACTGCACCCTCCAAGGTTGTAAGACTAGTTAATGATTTATAGCCAGCATGAAAACACTCAGGGTTACCACAGGAGCTGAGTCTTCCTGGATCTCCCTGACTTTAAGGAGAGGGAGTTTGGTGGAAAATGTATAAGGAGAAAGAACCCAGAGGGGACTGTGTCTTTGGTGTTGAAGGAAGCGGGCATGGTGTCTCTTTCTCCCCACTTCCCCCTTTCACAACATCAATCCTGGAACTATCTCTGTTTCTTGGCAGAATTTACTGTTTTTGAATAATAGGACTCTTAGATGGTTGCACAAACATTTCACACCTAACAGAAACCCTCAGGGTTTACAAGCAGGACATCACCCTTGGGATCCCAGGGTGGCTTTGCACAATCTCAGACAGCTCGCTTAACTCTTGGAAAAAGAAGAGCATGTGTTTTATATTAGTTTAGATGGACAGGAATATTTCTTTTACAGTTAACAATCTGAGAATTTTAGGTATTCCCTGGATATTGAATATGCTACAGGTCACTAAATGTGTGTAAAAAATATATATCATTTGGAAAAGGAACTTATTTAGATGGTGGTTCCCCCAGCCAGAGTCCCTTCTTTCTGTAGTATGTCTTGATAATAAAGAATCTGGGCCATGTTTACCATGTTTATGCTTGATTATAGATTGGCCAAGTTGTCAGATTCATGTAAAAGCAAACCAAACAGGTGATAGTTGTAAGGCAAGTATTAGAAGTGCTTTTTCACCATCCAGTAGGTATTTTTGAAAGAGTTTTAATAATTTCTGGAGGAATGAAATTGCATTTCTTGTCCTTACATTATGCCCCATGTTATGATTCTTCTTAAGGAAAACTTGAAACTCATACATTGTAAGAATGCCAGGTTATATGACTGAAAAGAATAATTACATTCCAGCCAACAAAACCTTACTCTGTCAGTAAGGTTCTGCATTAAAAATGCCAGAAAGAGACAAGCAATTGAAGGCAATTCCGTTTACTCTGTTTGGAACACACCGGCCTATTGCAGGCAAGGAAGACATTCAGTCTCTGAAGGAAAACAGTCCAGCCTTTTAGTTCTGACTAATCCTGGCTGAAAATAGTTTGCTGGATTTGGCTTTACTGAAATAAACATATAGACTTGAATTATCCAAAAAAATATTTTTTTTGCATTGCAAAATTAATTTTTGTGCAAAAGGATTTCCCTATTTTCCCACTATCCCCAGATTTTGAAAAGGCGTATAACTTTATAAAGTTGACTTTTGCTAAAGTGCATGATGACTATTAAAAATAGAAATACTTAGTGAAAGAATAAGCTGAGAGGTGAATGTTTGCAGGCGTCTGCATAGCTTTTCATGGTATTATTCAAGATGGGTATGGGAGGTGATTTTTCTCTTTCCCCTGGTCTGCCTACTCCCCATTTCTAGATGGAATCTTTGCAAAATTTAGATTGCTAGGTTTAATAACATATCAAATCTAGACCCACAAAGCATTAAATCACATGTTATAGTGCAAATGTATTGTACAAAACAGGGTTTCTTAGGGGCTGACTAATGCTGCAGTTCTTGCCTTGGGACTGTATATTTTTAGCAGGAATATAAGACGTACATATCATGAGCATCGTGTCTTGTGAAAACTGTTATGTTGCTGCCTGTCATCTGCTTGATTTGTAGGGTTGTAGCTAACTGGCAGCAAATAATTTTGCCCTGAAAGTTGAGCAGCCTCTCAAGTTGTAGCCCGTGGAGAGAAGACGTTGTGCTTAATGTGGATGCGCATCTGAAAAAGAGGCATTCTTCTGCCTCTTGCAAAACCAGTCTTTACACTCTTGGAATCCAGACACAGAACTCTTAAAACTGAACAGTTTCATCTCTCACTTTTTTAGAAACTGATGGTCGTTGATTCAAAGCTCAAGATCCTTGCCAAGTAAAATGACCACATTCTTCTTTTGGAGACATGAAGTGATCTTTGGGTTTTTGTGGCTGTGTCACATGCTGCAAAGGCTAGGAGCAGTTTAAATTATAAGACCCTGTCCACTTTTGTTTTACGTATGTTTAACTGCTGTTAATTTTCTGTGGACCATAGTTAGAGTTAGTCATCCTTTTCACTCACTTAGCTTATTGACCCAAGAAAGATGTGATGACCCAATTGTGTTTGGTGACCATGACTACAGGCAGCACAATGAGCTTCTGGAAGTCATGTGAAAAGGAGGATGTGTGAAAGGGCTATTCAGTGACAGCCTACTTACAGTAAGAGGCTACCACTGGTGTCCTCCCTTGATGCCAAATTCCATCTCATGCATGGGAGAACACATTCTCAGAGTCTCTGACTGTAACTCCTCAGCCTTACCCAGAACTCTGGGATTCAGATCTCTCAGGACTTTAGGTGGCAGAACTGGGGGAGGATTGTTAATTTATTATTTGGTTAAACTTACTGGAAGGAGAGAATGGTTTCTTTTCCCTTTCCCACCCAAACAACTCCACCCTTCTGTAGATCTCATTCTTACTACTTCTGTGGAGAGCCAAACCAGCTGCTCTTTTCCCGCTCTTGGCCTTGATTACAGAGATATTCCCAGCCATCGGCAAAGGCCTTGAGAAGTAAAGGCCTCAGCAGGCAGACAGACGGACCTCAGTTAAATCAGAAACTGGAATATGGCAATATTATATTAAAAACACCTGAGTCCATTCACTTCTGTCTACTAATAAAGCGATTTGTAGGTGCCAGATCATTCTATTTAGACCTTCCTGAGCTTAGACCAACCTCAACATTGATGAATCTCAGAATTATCAGAACTTTTGAACATTCCCAGGTATAACTTTGCTGAATTCTATTATGTTTTTCTGAGATGATAAGGTTTCAACTTCTCAAGTCAGAGCAAGTAATGGAGCCTTATAATTAGTTTCTTTCCCAACCCCGTGTTTCATGTTCCTAAAAGATGTAAAGAATAACCCCCAAACTATAGATGTACACTAACCATCCCTAACAGTAGCCATAGTAAGTGTTCCACTGAGTGCACACTGAGAATATTTTTACCGTAGTAGGTCTTTTTGCCATTAAGTTGAAGAGTATGCAACACCTCAGTAGCGTTCCCAGGAAGGTGTCTTCTGAATGAGATCAGACACACTTCTCATGAGAAAGCCTATCTGATCAGGGCAGAGTGAGCAGAGGGACAGGGTTCTGTTGCCAGGATCAGAAACACTGATCCTGGCCTTTGTGCACAAAAGAAAGCAGTTGGGCTGGGAGGTTAGGGAGTGTTAATGAGGGAATTAGGGGGAATGTGGGTCGCCACTTAAATTTTGCTTATTTTTCCTGGATGAATTTTATCCAATAGCAAAAAGGAATTTTGTAAAACTTTTACCCACCCACAGATTTTCACAAAAATGTCACTGACCAAAGACAGCTTTGAATCTTGTATGAATTGACTCATTTCTCCACAGACATTTTGCCTGGCAAAATGCAAAGTATTTGCTTTGGCTTGACTATTGGGCCGTTTGCTTTTTAAGTAACATTGGATTATGGAATACAAGAAAATAAATACAGAGCTGGGGCCATGTCCCCATTCCTCTTCTATGGCCTGATTTATGGGTTATGGGCCAGCCTTAGCCATGTAAGACATTTCTTGAGGAAAAGTAAATTCATTGTAAAATACGGAAGAAGGCTTTTTTTTTCCCACACCCTTTATTTTATTATTTTGATAAGACTTGGCATTGAGGTGGTGACCACAATTACCTGACTAGAAGGGACCTCAGGAAAATATCTAGGCATAATTATTAATTATCACTCCACAATCTTCATATTGGCAACAATTAATAAATTCTCGGGCTTCCCTGGTGGCGCAGTGGTTGAGAGTCCGCCTGCCGATGCAGGGGACACGGGTTCGTGCCCCAGTCCGGGAAGATCCCACATGCCGTGGAGCGGCTAGGCCTGTGAGCCATGGCCGCTGAGCCTGCGCGTCCGGAGCATGTGCTCCGCAACGGGAGAGGCCACAACAGTGAGAGGCCCGCGTACCACAAAAAAAAAATAAATAAATTCTCATAATGTCAAGTATTGGAGGGTATGGAGAAGGGAATGTTTTAACATTGTTAGTGAGAGTAAACTAGTGTAACCACTTGGAAAAATTTTTGAGACTATCTAGCAAACGTGAAGATGAGCATATCCAACAAAACCATGTCTAAGTGTCTATCCTAGAGCAACTCTTGGTGGCAGGAAGACATGCCTTTGTTTTTTGTTATAAATTTATTTATTTTTGGCTGCGTTGGGTCTTCATTTGCTGCAAGCGGGGGCTACTCTTTGTTGCATCACGCAGGCTTCTCATTGTGGTGGCTTCTCTTGTTGTGGAGCACGGGCTCTAGGTATGCGGGCTTCAGTAGTGGCACCCGGGCTCAGTAGTTGTGACTTGTGGACTCTAGAGCCCAGGCTCAGTAGTTGTGGCACATGGGTTTAGCTGCTCCGCAGCATGTGGGATCTTCCCGGACCAGGGCTCAAACCCATGTCCCCGGCATTGGGAGGCGGATTCTTAACCACTGCGCCACCAGGGAAGTCCCCATGCCTCTGTTTTTTAAAAAAAGTATAAATAACCTATCTGTCCATAGGTAAGGTGAGTCAACAAACTGTGGTTTATTCCTAATGAAATAATAAAGGAATTTAAAATTAAGAAGCTATATATAAATCGATATATCTATAGATTGATAGATAACAACATGGATAAATAGATAACAATGTTGAATGAAACAATTACATGCAAAAGGGTATATACAGTGTAATATAATTTATGTGTATTTAAACACATGCTAAGCAGTATTATACAGTTGTTGTAGATACATAATTACTTGGTTAAACAATAAAATCATGTAGGCAGGATAACCTTAGGATAGTGGATACTTCTAGAGATGAAAGAAATAGGAAGACACGGGATGTATCTTTTATCCAAAGAGGGAGAGAAATGAAACAAATATGGCAGAATATTAAAATGTTTGGTGGTGGCAATACAGCTGTCATAGGTATCTTATAATATTTTCTATGCTTTGCTGGCTGTTTGAAATATTTTATAACTGTAAATATATATTTTTATCTAAAAAGAAAAGAAAAGAAAATCAATGAGTATAATACTCTTAACTCCCTTCCACACATACCAGTTTTTCAGAGAGGAGAAAAAAGCCTAGGGAAGTTAAGCGATTTTTCTAAGACTAGAAAGTTGTTTGGCCATTGCCTACTTACTCCAAGGAGGTGGTTTTCCACTTTGGCTGACATTGGAATTGCCTGAAAAGATTTATAAAATACCCATACCTGGGTCCTACCCCCAGAGTCTGTGATGTAATTGGTGGGGTGTGTAGCCTTCCAGGTGATTCTAAAGTGCAAAAGGGTGAGAACTAGTGCTCTAAAAGCTTCCACATTCTGACACTAAACTCTAGATAGATGAAAGCCTACCTTGTCATTTTAGTTAAGGCGTAGGGAGGCACTGTTTAGTAGCAAGTACATTTTCATTATCATCGGTGTCCTGACAATGATTAGGATAATTTCGTGTTCCCTTGGAATAAAATTCAAGACAAGGGATAAGAAGATAACAGAGCAGCGCTGGTCGTGGCAGAAGGCTTTCAACTGAGTGTCCATTTCATATGCAGAGTATTCTCTCTCTACAATTAATAGTCAGTTAAAGGTTGGGATGAATCTGTGCTGAGTAATGAATGTCATTTGCCACCTCCTTGCCTCTTGAGTTAAAAGTGGAACTGACAAATCTGTCACATTGCTCCCATTTTTAAAGGTAAAATAGAGTCTTTCCCCTAACAACTACAATGCAGCCTTTCTGCTTTTAATATAAAATGATCTTCAAAACATTTTTGCTACTATGGATGTTTCTGAAGAGTTGGTAAATTGCTAAAATATTGAATTTTCCCTTTTATCAAATCTGCCTGATGTGATTAAATAAATAAAATTAACATTAATATCCTCTTTGTCTCTTGAGGCTGAAACACCACCAGTGAAACATCTGGTAAAGATCAGAGAGAGCGTAGCTTCCAAATTGTATCCCACAAGGCATCAGTCTGTCAAGTATTTAATGCAAACTCAGTGATTTAAAAAAGATACAACTAAATCACAAGATTTTTTCCCATTGATTTTACATAAGAAAGAGATGCCACCATATTTATCTGTGTATAGACATATCCAACATAGTGTAGACATATATGTGTCACTATAAATTACAAACCCGTTAGTATAGGTAAAAACAAAACCACAGAAATTCTCATCAGATGGGGCATTGGCCACAGTTTATAAGGCGTCTGTCAAATTGGATTTTACATCCCAAAACACAGTTTAGAAACCTTCCATTTGGTAGTGGTTTAATTTTACTTCCCTTTAGAAGGCATTTAATCCACTTTACCTGAGGAACTGGCCTTTCATGAACTTTGTCTTGAAAATAAATTCATAGCAGATTTGGGCAAATGTTTCATAGCAAATCGTGGTTTATGTTTCTTTGCCCGGCACTTCTAGGATTAATGAAAAACAATAGATAATGAGAGAAACTTTAAGAGGCTGAATACTTGAGACTTTATCCTCATTAAGCAAAATCATTAACTACATGACAGTTAATGTTCCTTTTAGTTCATATTTGTTTTGTGGTTTTTCTCTAATTTCACGCCCTGAAATAATGTTTTTAAAATTACAAAAAACTGTGGTAATCTTTTCCTAAAAGATCTGATTAAGGGGATATATTTTAGATCTCCTGAGGTTTGTTCATATGTAGATTTTATTTTATTTATTTTTATTTTTTTATCTTTATTGGAATATAATTGCTTTACAATGGTGTGTTAGTTTCTACTGTATAACAAAGTGAATCAGCTATATGTATACATATATCCCCATACCCCCTCCCTCTTGCGTCTCCCTTGCACCCTCCCAAGCTGATCAAAGCACCGAGCTGATCTCGCTGTGCTATGCAGCTGCTTCCCAGTAGCTATCTATTTTACATTTGGTAGTGTATATATGTCCATGCCACTCTCTCACTTCGTCCCAGCTTACCCTTCCCCCTCCCCATGTCCTCAAGTCCATTCTCTACGTCTACGTCTACGTCTTTATTTCTGTCCTGCCCCTAGTAGTTTCATCAGAACCTTTTTTTTATAGATTCCATATATATATGTTAGCATACGGTATTTGTTTTTCTCTTTCTGACTTACTTCACTCTGTATGACCGTCTCTAGGTCCATCCACCTCACTACAAGTAACTCAATTTTGTTTCTTTTTATGGCTAATATTCCATTGTATATATATATACCACATCTTCTTTATCCATTCATCTGTTGATGGACACTTAGGTTGCTTCCATGTCCTGGCTACTGTAAATAGTGCTGTAAGGAACATTGTGGTACATGACTCTTTTTGAATTATGGCTTTTTCAGGATATATGCCCAGTAGTGGGATTGCTGGGTCATATGGTAGTTCTATCTTTAGTTTTTTAAGGAATCTCCATACTGTTCTCCATGGTGACTGTGTCAATTTCTATTCCCACCAACAGTGCAAGAGGGTTCCCTTTTCTCCACACCCTCTCCAGCATTTATTGTTTGTAGATTTTTTGATGATGGCCATTCTGACTGGTGTGAGGTGATGCCTCATTATAGTTTTGATTTGCATTTCTCTAATAATTAGTGATGTTGAGCATCCTTCATATGTAGATTTTAAAATGTATTTTTCTTAGTTCATTCTCCATCAGTGTGGAAAATTAGTTTGGTGATTTATTAGAAATGTCTTTTGTGACCTTTGGAATATTTCTTGATTACGTTTGCTCTGAGTGGTCGTGTTGACATCTTTGAGTCCAAATGGAATTCAAGTATGTAGAGTGAAAGACCACATTTATTTTTCCATAAAAGAGGTAGTCTGATTCTCTTTGATCTTTCAGAAGTGTTTTCTTCAAGCTCTGGGTAGAATGATGTGGAAAAGATATTTTTTTTTTTTCTGGGCAGATTTATTAGTTTCTACTGTAATTACTGAGTCAGGGCCTCTGGACTATCAATAAGACAATGAATGTTGTAACCCTGGGTGGTGAATGTGTGGCTGGCAAACACACAACCTGGGTGGGCAGGCTCGATTTCCCCTTGGCTTGAACTGTGGGTAGCCTCAACCAGAGGGGAGATTGGTTGGTTTAGTGGGTGTCATCGCTCAAATGGGAGGTTGGTGTAGATAGGAATTTGATGAGAAAATGGAATGAAACCTGTGTGTTCTTATTTTGCAGCACAGTATTTATTTTTATTTTCTTGGTCCATGGATGCTGGATTTGAGTACAGAGAATAACTAATAATTTTGAATTTTGAAGACTTTAAAAAATAGTTAATTTGAAAAGTAACTGAGAAACTGGAAAATGAGATGACCTAGTTCTGGGCAGGCAGGGGCAATGTGCATGAGTAATTACACCATGCTCCAAACTTAAGGTGAGCGTATAGTTTATTGTTCAAATTGGGACAATTTTGAGAGTGAAAGGGGTTCTCTTTCCCTGGAATATCTGTGCAAAACAGGCTTGTCCTAGAAAAACCAGGATGTATAGTTGTCCTGCCCAAATAGTATATGCAGGGACTTCCCCGGCGGTCCAGCGGTTAAGACACCGTGCTTCCACTGCAGGGACCATGGGTTTGATCCCTGGTCGGGGAACTAAGGTCTCTCATGCTGCGTGGTGTGGCCAAAAAAATAGAAAAAAACAGAAAAAACCAAACAGTATTTGCACTGATGTGTCCAACCAATCAATGCATGCTCATTCATTTATTTGATCACTGAGTACAAGCCATGTGCCATGCCCTGTCCTGGAAGCTGGCGGTGAGTAGGTATGGAAATAAATGGGACATTCTTTTGAAGAGATCACAGTCTTCTAGCAGTGACAGCTGTGAAAATAGTTATTTACACAGTAGTGAAACAAGGGCTGTGATATAGGTCTGTGCAGATTGTTTTAATGGGAAAACAGGGGAAGAAGCTTCCAGCTCTGTAGAGTCTTAGAGGAGGCGACTGCATCTTGAAAGAAGACAGTGATTCTTGCAGAGAAAAGGAAGGAAGCCATTCAAATGGAGCACCACAATATGTGATAACACAGGGGTGTGAAAGAGTCCAGGAAAGAAACAGTTCCTAGGTAGTTCGATGGTCCAAGACTAGGTAGGAGTGTGAAGGGAGGCTGGAAATTCACCTTGGGCCAATAACAAAGGACTTTTACTATCAAACAGGGATAATATTTTGAAAATTAGAAAGAATTACACACCTAGTTAATACAAATGCAAATTCAGTTAAAACAAAAAAAGTCTTAGGAGGCAGCATTATGAAGGAAGTAAGCACAGTGCTTTAGTGCATGTGAAATGAAACTCTGATGTCCCCCAAACCATCTCATTGTCTCTTAAAGTTTATAGTTTCATTCTTCATTGAAATGTATCTCTTGACAGCTATAATATGAAACACAAATTTTTCTTATGCCAAATGATAAGAAACACATAAATGGAGTGTTTATCTCCACATAAATGGAGACAAACGTAAAAGTATTTTCTGTGGTGGGCTTTAAAGAAAATTAAAAACCCGAGGAAGACTAGGGACCAAAGGCTATTTGAGCAGTTATGTGGAATGACTAAGAAGTGAACAGAGGCTGCATACATTATCCTGTGTATGAGTAGCCTTCTATTAGTTAAATATTTCCTTTTATAATCCGTAAAGTAGTGAAGTACTGTTAAGCAAAGGTTGGACTGGTACTCGTCATGTTGAGCTTGTCAGCCCTTTCCAGACTTCCTCCCACCCTCTGACTGCTAAGATTTACTGTGGAATTTTTTTCTTCTCAGACTGAATTAATACAGAGCAGAGCTAAATGTTTGAGATGGTTAGAGGAGTGCACATTAAGTAAATTCTCATCAAGATGGCACCCATTCCTGCTGATTCAATCTGGAGCACCTTAGGGCCTCATGCCTCTTTAGACAGGGGAAGGCAGAGTGAAAGCAGAGACTGGCCTTTTGTTACTTGAGCTTCCTGCTCTAGAGCGCTCACCTCACCTGGGGCTTGAACCTCCCAATGTTGGGCCATTTGCCTGTGTGACCAGAGAGCACAGCCTGGAGCCAACATCAGTAGACTTAGGTGTTCAGAGTGCTCCAGATAAGGCATCTGACCGGTCTTGTCCTTAAAATTTACGAGGCAGCATCTCAGGCTTGTATTTATAGAACAATTTCTTTTTTGTGTTTTCCCATGCTTATTTGAAAATGCTTTAAGTTTTAAGCTGGGAAAGCTCATCCTTTGATTAGAAATATTGCTACAAGTAAACTCTTTCTCTTCTGCCACTTCCATCTCCCATTCCCAGTCAGTTTCTAGCGTGAAACCACCAAATGGTGCTTTGTTAGCCAAGAGAATGGATTTGGAGGTGGAAGAGCAGTTGTAATGAAGGGAAAATGGGGGACCCCACCTTAAAAAAATTCTGAAATGGAAATTTGTCTTCCATTACATTTGTGGTGACTCTTACTGTCTCCTTCCCTCAGAATTTCCATGCTGCCTTAGGGCCCATGCTTTTGCTCCTTATTTTTTCCCGCCGTCTATTCAAGGCTTGCTTTTGGGAAAAAAGTTCAGCAAAGATAAAATTCATACATATAAATAAATGGTGAATGACTGAGAAAAGATTCAGTGCACTGGCCTTCCCAGGGGTAGTTGCTATTTTCACTAGGAAGAAAGTGTTAAACCTCTCCCTTAGACAGAAACTAGTTTAGGGAAATGAAAAGGGAAAGAAAATAATGGTCTTACAAATTCTGAGCTACTAGATTGCTTTAATCTTCACCATAGCCCTCAGAGTGAAGTAATTTGTGGAGCTTGAGATTCACATTCTCTTCTTTATAACTACATATTCCAACATCATTATTCATCTTTGAGTCCTACCCATGGCACCTGGCTCAATGATTAGAATAACGTATAGTATCTCTCAAATATATATACATACATCTCTATCTTTTTATTAACCAATCAACTGATCTATCTATATCTGTGTATATGTATATGTGTGTATGTGTATATATATATATATATATACACACACACACACACACACACACACACACGTGTGTGTATACATATATTCTTGGAGTCAGGATGGGTACATGGAGGTTATTATTATTCTATTGTTTCTACTTGTGAGAAGATTTGAAATTTTCCATAATAAAATGTTAAAAATAAGCAAATAAAGTTTTTGAGTTAACTTTTAGGAAGCAAAAGGACAGTTCGTTCATTCCCTCCAACACCTCAGAAAATGTTGCCAGCCATTTTTTTCCTTGGGTATCCTGTGTTCTGATCTGAAAGCAAATTAATTTTTTCCATTGCTCTTAAAGGTCTCTGAAATAATTTTGCTTAAAAATGAGATGAGAGATACTCTTAAGCAATAACATGATATTTGAAAAGGCAGACGATAACAAGGAAGCGTTATTGGAGTATGTTAAGATAATCTGACTTCTGTAATAGACAGCCCCAAATCTCAGTGGCTTGGTACAATAAAGGTTTGTTTCTTATTCATGTTGTAATACAGCTTGCTCCTTGTGATTGTACAGTGGCTCAGGAACCTTCAATCTAATAGCTCTGCAATCTGAGTCTAGGGTGAAAGAGCATGTTGAGGATTGTGCAGAAGGTTTGGAAGCTGGATCTGCAAATGACACGCTTCACTTCTTCCTGCATCCCATTGGCCCGAACTTAGTCACATGACCCCAGCTAACTGCAAGGGGGGTTGGGAAATGTGGTCTTTATGTGTGCACAAGAGGACATTAAACACAGAATATTGTATCGTCAGCAAGCAACTAGACGTCCCTCTCCTGCTTCACCCCTGACCTATCCTGGTTCTCTGTATCCCCTTGAAAAGAAGAAACATTCAAATCTTGATCTTTGAGTTTTTCTTGAGTGACCACCCTATATCATCAAAGTGGTTTTGTAAAAGACCATTTCTTTTTTCTTATCAGTGCTGGCTTCTATAACTTGCTTTTCAACTTACTAAATCTTTCCCAGCCCAACCATTTTTTTCTTATTTACTCTCCAAGGATTCCATTGCCATACAGTCACCACTGTTGGGAAAACTCTTGTTATCTCAAGTGAATTACTCAGTTTTTCCCACCTTGTCCAAATTACATGTTCTTGGTGCATAATTCCCCACTGCTCATCATCTTTCTAAGTCATGAGGATGTGTGATGTCTTCATGTCCCACAGGCACTCACCCTTGAGGGAGATCTGCTCATTATCAAGGGCAAGGTCATAAATGAATCACAGAGAGATACACCATCGTGAACAGAAATGTGGTGTGAAGGGCTATTTTACTAAGACCCTGAAACACAATATTCCCCATCTGTTCATAAAGTAACTTATTTGATACACACAGTGTGGTCATAAGTGCTCTTCTATTCTCTGAATGCTTGCTTTTGGTCATGAACTGGCACACACAAAAGGAAAAAATGACAGTGTGCCTCTATGGACACTTTTGGTCCGTTTCCATAAATATATTCAAACAAAATGAAATTGCCTGGCTCTATATAATATGTCCTTTAGTGTGTTTAAGCTTGCAAAATTACCCCCAAGGATGACAAATTGTAAACATCATGCAATACCACAGCCGTGGTTCAAGGCCTGTCTCAGTGTTCTGCCGACATTCACCCTTCCTAGAAACGTTTAAAGTGTTTTAGGAAAACGAAGCTAGGCAAACAAGCTTATCAGGAACGACAATAAAAAAATCATTGATTCTAATTAGGAGGCGTCACATATACAGAAACAAAGCTGCTTTTGTGTAGTGGAAAGTCTATCTGTTCTCTGAAACACGTGGAGTGTTTTCAAGTCACTTTAGATAATGAAGCTGACAAAGTTTCAGGGCCCTGACCTTTTGGCCCATCTCAAGCAATGCAGCTGCACTTGTCGAAACTTGTTGAAGGTGTTGGTGGGAGGTGTGCTGGGATACAAGTTGTTATAAAGGTGACAGTGAGACAGATGCTATTTTTTCTGAAAGCCCCAAACTACATGATAAATTGAGGTGCGGAGTATTTAGGTTCTTGAGGCAAGGACTGAGTTTATAGCAGTTACCTCTAGTTGTTCCTGTAGCAAGTACTTCCCCCAGCAGCCCAGTGCATTGACCCACCACTGGTGAGGACTCCAGCGACTCCGGCTGTCGGTCAGCCTGCTCCTGCTCCTTCGTGTGTCCTGGGGAGATCAGCTTTAGATTGTAACCCTGGTTTTGTGCTATGCTCATGGAATGGGGTCTTTATGGTGGAACCAGGCAAAAAGGAGCTGTATAATCTGAGCAAATAATGGAGAAATCACTCTAATTGCTTTACTCCATTGAGGTAGTAAATCAGAATCCACAGCTGTGTCGCTGTCACTTCTCTTGAATTCAGAACTTCAGAAAAATGAATTTCACTAGGCCACAGGGTCAGGAACATAGATCATAGTAAATCAATGGACAGTTTAGTTCAATATTAAGAGTACATATTGACCATTTGCAGTGTCAATGATTTATTCTCAAGGAGGAGTTTCAAAGAAGACGTTTCTAGTTGCTTGATTGTACATTTCCTCGGAAGACTGGCTTGCTAATCACCATCAGTGAGTAATAGGGGTTGCCCCACCCTGAAAAATAAAGCCCGTTGTGTTCTGAAGGAATGATACTGCCAAGTGTCTTGACAGGCTCCTGCTGCACTTGTCAAACAGCTGTGCCTGGGTGTGAAATTTTGAAGTTGGATTCTCACTTAGCCAAGATTAGAATAGGTTTAATTGAAGGTGTCTGAAACGGGGGACAATTTAAAATTCTTAAACACAGAATTCACGCATTTCTAAAAAACATTGTACTGATCATTTCTAAATTATTTGGTTTCCGCCTTCATTTTTACTAACATAGATATTATATAAAATTCAAATGATCATAATATAAAAGAAAATTATCTTAATATGGAAAATGTTGTAAAGTTATTTGTATAATTTTTTTTCACTTAAAGATCTTTAAATATTTGGTTTATGTTTACATTTTAATACTGAGTCATTCCTCTATTTGCAGGTGTGCGTGCTCTCTGTGGTCTCTAAAAGTGATCCGCAGGTGTAAGACAAAAAGGTCTCTGATGACTATCTCTATTTCACTCATTCAACTATTGAGCAATTAAGCAACTATTTCATAACAACCACTCTTCTAGGCCCTGGGGATATAGCAGTGAAGAGATCAGACCCCAAACTCCCTGTCCTCTTGGAGCTCTAGAGGGAAGGATAGTAAATAATGCAGATGCTTGGGGGAAGAAGGTTTCAGACAGAGAGAACAGCAAGTGTAAAGGCCTTGAGGCAGTAGTGTTGGCCTGGTTTGTTCTAGAAACATCAAGGAGTCCAGGGTGGCTGGAGTAGAGTGAACAAGGGTGAAAGAGAAGAGGAATTCAGGGAAAAAATGTTTAGGGTCTAGATTGTTTAGGGCTGGTAGTCCGTGAAAGGATAGTTTTGAGTAGAGGGATGATATGATTTATATTATGTTTTTGTATAATTGTTGAATGCTGTATGGAGTGTACATTGAAGAGGAACTAGGAATAGAAGCAGGAAGACCAAGCCTCCGTAACTGGGATCATTGCAGTAACCTTCTCTCTGGTCTTCCTGCTCATGTCCAGAGGTAGAAGTTAGGATAATCAATTGAGTTCTGGCTATATAAACATAGCCAGAACTCAGTTGACAGAATTTCTCAATGGATTGGATATGGGATGTGGGAGACAGAAGTGTCAGCTGTGACCCCAGGGTTTGGAGTCTGGGAGGATGGGAGTTACCTTTAACTGACTGTGGGAGGTTTGGGGAGAAAACAGAGAGTTTGGTTTTATTTTTTAAATTTTATTTATTTTACTTATTTATTTTTGGCTGCACTGGGTCTTTGTTGCTGTGCGCGTGCTTTCTCTAGCTGCGGAGAGCAGGGACCACTCCTCGCCGTGGTGCGCAGGCCTCCCACTGTGGTGTCCTTCCCCGCTGCGGAGCACGGGATCCAGAGCACAGGCTCAGTAGCTGTGGCACATGGGCTCAGCAGTTGTGGCTCACAGGCTCTAGAGTGCAGGCTCAGCAATTGTGGCACATGGGCCCAGTTGCTCTGTGGCATGTGGGATCTTCTTGGACTAGGGCTCGAACCTGTGTCCCCTGCATTGGCAGGTGGACTCCCAACCACTGTGCCACCAGGGAAGCCCAGAGTTTGGTTTTAGGCTTGTTAAGTTTGAGGAGCCTGTGGTGTGAGTCCCAGGGTGAGTCTGGAGATCAGGGAAGTCTAGACCGATACTATTTTGGGGTTACCTATGTATAGATAGTATTCAAGGTTATGAGATTGTCTGACCTGATTGAAAGTGAAATAAGTAGAGTCATGAAAAAATTGGTGTCTGTACTCCTGAATTCCATGAGGGGTGGGTGAAAGGAGAGATGAGTTGTAGTAGTCAAGTCCTCTTTCCCAAACAACTTGTATCTCCTTTGCCGTGCTTTGTTGTGTTGCCCTGACCCTACCTTCCGTATATCTAGGAGAATTTCAAGGTGCCATTGAAGAGGAAAAGATAGGGTTGAAGAGGTTGGTTCAAGTTGGACTGCCATTGACATACCTGTATTTCTGTTTCCAGATCAGAAGATAAGCAGACAGAAAACAAGGAGTACATGATTCAAGAGAATAAATAGGTTTCTACCGTCATAGTCTTATGCTCTTGAAATTGGGGGGTTGTTAATAATAGGATCCATATATCTTAGTTTATACAGAACTTAACAGTGTGTAAGCTCCAAGAAATAGTCTTAAGTCAGTTCTATCATTGAGGTGACATGGAGGTGACAAGGAATCCAGGAACATATTGGATGACTTCTTGGTCAGTTTGTTGAGGGGATTCAAAAAATAATGGGTAATTTTTTTCTCCTTTTCCAACAGTGAGATTCTGAGATTCTGTCTTTTAATAAATTAATCTCTCAGTGAATTTGATGGTAGCTTGTGTTCCAGAATTCATGTTCTCAATAGCCTGGCTGATTTCTGCTTAGACAGCCAGCTCCATGAATGTCTCCATAATGTTGATAGGGAGCAATATGAAAGAGCTGTGGGTTTGAGGTTTTCAGGGGTTGTACTTGGGTTCATGTTCTAGATGTGTACATTGTGTGAAAGGCTCAGGGATTCTGTTCTTGGCCATTGAAGCCCAGGGAGTCTGTGGAAGTAATTTTAATTTTAAGATCACACAATTATATTTCTTCCTACTCTAGAAACAGCTTAATGAAATACCTTTTGTGTACCATGTATTGGGTTTGTTTACTGTAGATTGTGATAGCTAGGGAACAAAACCTTACATTTTAGCTTTGGAAAATTTTATGATGTTCATGTCTTTGGCAATAAAACTTCGTTGGCTCCAACAAGATGCCTCTTTTGTTTGCCTGAAGTGTTATGTCAGGTCTATATTCAGAGAAGGGATAGGGATTTTTTTACATTTATTTTTTCCTTCTGTTTCCTCTCTTCTCCCCCCATTTTCTAGCACCTACTCATTCACTTTATGTTTTCTTTCTACGCAGAGCTATTGAAGGTGAGTACAAAGAGAAAATGGAGGTTTTAACAGTGCTTAAAATCTGTGTGTGTGTGTATATTTCCATCCAGTGACTGCGAAAGTATATTCAGTACTTAAAAACAGTGATATTTAATATTTAAGTCTATATTTTATAGAGTTTATATCTGTTGTAGGGACTGTCTTATATTTTCTGGCAGGGTTTACTGTTCTACTAGTTAGGGCAGGGCTTCACAACCTTACGCTATTGATACTTTGGACCAGATAACTCTTTGTTGATGAGGGCCTCTCTTGAGCATTGTAGGATGTTTAGCTGCATTCCTGGCCTCTACACATTAGATGCTAGTAGCACCCTCTTTATCCCTGGTAGTGACAAAAATATCTCTAGGCATTCTGTATGTCTCCTGGGGGCAAAGTTGCTGCAGGTTGAGAACCGCTGAGCTAGGGGAGTCTGAATTTATCTGCCTTATTCATGTGGAGACAGGGCAGTTATTTTGAGATTGCAGTCAGTGCCTGAAATGCAAATATTTGGCTTAAAAAATCTTCACTTGGCATATCCAAGTGAGAGCTTATGGGACCCTTTTCTTCTCTGGCCTCACCAAGGACCCTGGCCATGACCTCTGCAACTTCTGATGACCAGTTGATGAAGAAGTAGTCCTTGATGCATTCAGGATTGTAGTAGGGAGGGATGTAAATTGTTCCAAGAACCTACTTGACCCGGAATTGCCTTTTCTTATAGAAATACTGATGTAAATGGAGGGTTGGTTCCCTGTTCCAGAAAAATGGCTGTATCTAGAATGTATCCTCTTCTGTTGGGGAAGTGGGGATTTATCTAGAGCAGAACTACTGTGATATTTTAAGCCAGAATCCCAGTCTTAGGTGAGAATAATCCCTATCAATATTCAACTTCTCAATTTCCGTATTAATAACGAAAGCATAGTACTGAAAATATACAGAAATTTAAAGACCCAAATTTGCAGTTTCACTGTGTTTGTCTTTGCAATGCTCTGCCTTTTGATTCTAGAAGTGAAGCCCATTTCACTCTCCCATTTAGAACAAGTCATTGAGAGGGTGCACTGTTGGTGCCCACGATGGCACTAGATATAAATGACTCATTAACAGGAAAGGGCTCTCTCCATCACTACTTGACTTCAATAAGGAAAGCCAAAGAACCTTTAGATCTACAACTGTATCAAGCCAGCAGTGCTTACAAGATTAAACTTTTTTGAAATCAGCTAATTAGAAGCAATTTTAAAACAAACAGCTTTCTGGAGCTTCATCAGGAAAATCATAGGTATAATTATCAGTAGTTACATGTATTATCCTAGAAGAATAATTTTCAAAATATAAGACACTGATTGTTTACCTAACCTGTTCCACCCAGGGGACTTTTTGAGTCAAGACTGGGTTTGGAAATATTTTACACAGAATGACTAGTGGCAGTAATAATAGACATTGACAAATGAAAGTGGCCTTGTATGGTTTATACAGAATAATAAAAATCACCCTATGCTTATGACAGAAGAAAATTAAGTAGAACAGCTGTATTTGGACATTTACTTTTGGACCCTGAGGGAAAAAAAAAAAGTTTTCACAGTTCGAGACAGACTGTTGGGAAGCTGAACTCTACCCAAGATAATAACATCTTCCATTTGTTAAGTCAGGTTTACAAATCACTGTCCCATGCATAATCTCATTGGATTCTCACAATAATCCTTAGAGGTAGAAAAGGTAGTTGCAGTTTTCATTTCCATTTTAGAATAAGGGAGCAGCTCATGTGACTTTACTAAAGTTTTACAGCCAGTAAGTACTAGATTGTAAACCAAGACCCAGGTCTGTTGGACTCCTGGACCAGCATTTTTTTCCATTCCACCACAGCCTTCCATAAAGCTATTGTGAGTCATGTTTATTCCATTTCATACTCTGCTTTTTTCTGGGATCCCAATCCTAGTTCCTGCCCCTACTCCACTAGGACAGCTGCATTGCACAACCCGGGACACCATTCATTTTGCACACCCCCTGGTGTATTGCAACTAGAGGATCCCTGGAGAAGCACCGTGTACATAGGCTGCATGAAATTCCATCCATCAGTAGAGTTTCTACCTGTGTTCATTTACAACTGCACAGCAATACCGTGGGTGAGTAAAGTGGCTCTCTATGCCTAGGAATTTTAAAAGAACCATTTTTTGCCCTTCTTTTCTTCCCTCAGTGTTATACCACTTAAAACATCATATAACTCTATGGTACGACTTGTGGAAATGGCTACTTGGGTTCTGCAAAAAAAAAAACCCCAAAAAAGCCACCACTGTTTCTTTTTATTTGGTTAAAGAAACACCCTGGTATCTGACCCAGAATCATTTCATCTCGTTTAAGATGATGTAATTTTGTTCTTTTGAATTTGGTTATTCTGGAAAAGGCACATTTTTACTTGTTACAAAAGTATGTATCTCAGAACAAATGTATAGACACCAAGGGGGGGAAGCGGCGGGGGGCAGGGGTGGTGGTGTGATGAATTGGGAGATTGGGATTGACATGTACGCACTGATATGTATAAAATAGATAACTAATAAGAACCTGCTATATAAAAATAAAATAAAATTATGTCCAGCCACCAAAAAAAAAAGTATGTATCTCTGAACCATATATTATCAAGGAGTATTAGAAGTAGGTTTTTATTTATTTATTTTTGTCTGCGTTGGGTCTTTGTTGCTGTGTGCGGGCTTTCTCTAGTTGCGGCGAGCGGGGGCTACTCTTCGTTACGGTGCGCGGGCTTCTCATTTTGGTGGCTTCTCTTGTTGCAGAGCACGGGCTCTAGGCGCATGGGCTTCAGTAGTTGTGGCACGTGGGCTCAGTAGTTGTGGCTCACAGGCTGTAGCGCGCAGCCTCAGTAGTTGTGGCGCACGGGCTTAGTTGCTCCGCGGCATGTGGGATCTTCCTGGACCAAGACTCGAACCCCTGTCCCCTGCATTGGCAGGTGGGTTCTTAACCACTTAACCGATTAGTCGGAACTAATCCTAACTCACAGCCCTTAGAAAAAACCAACCCTGCCAACACCCTGATTTTGGCCTTACAGCCTCCAGAACTGTGAGACAAAAAAATTTTTGTTATTTTAAGCCACCCTGTTTGTGGTACTTTGTTACAACAGCCCTAGGAAACGAATACAGACTTTCCTCTGTGCCTGCCTTTGACAAACTGCTGCAGGTGCCACTGCCACTGCTGCTTTTCCTCCTTTTTTTTTGGCTGTGTTAGGTCTTCGCTGCTGTGCGTGGACTTTCTCTAGTTGTAGTGAGCGGGGACTGCTCTTCGTTGCAGTGCACGGGCTTTTCATTGCGGTGGCTTCTCTTGTTGCAGAGCACGGGCTCTAGGCACGAGGGCTTCAGTAGTTGTGGCTTGCGGGCTCTAGAGAGTGTAGGCTTCAGCAGTTGTGGCACATGGGCTTAGTTGCCTTGTGGCATGTGGGATCTTCCAGGACCAGGGATCAAGCCCATGCCCCCTGCATTGGCAGGCAGATTCTTAACCACTGGGCCACCAGGGAAGTCCTGCTTTTCCTTCTTGGTGTCATAACTATAGAAAACCATGCAGCAGAATGCTGGACTTCATCTTGAAGGCAGTGGGGAGCCACTGGAATGTTTTCAGAGGAGAAGGAAATGATCAAATCTGTGTTTTAAATGTTCACATTGGCTGCAGTGTGGAGAAATACATTTGAGAAGCATGATGGGAGCAAGACCATAGACCTGTAAGGAGGTTTTTATGCTAGTCGAGTTGAGAGATGAAGAAGGCATAAATTATAGTGAGGACCCACTGAAGTATCATCCATTCCTTAGGTTTCAGTACAGCCTCATCTGCACACATACTCTCTTAGCTTGTGGGCCAGAGCAGGATGGACCAGCTGTCTTGTGGTACATGTTCTAGTCTGCCATGCATCAGGGCTCCAAGCACACTTGTAGTTCATGTTTTCTGAAACCCAACTCATGGGAATTTGGGTATTATCACACCCTGCCCTGGACATAGGTATCCTTACTTTGAGCTCTGCATGCAGGTTTGTTTAATGTGTTTTGGAAGTGTGTGAGAGCTAACTTGGAGAGACAAATGAGTAAGTTTCTAGGAGGAATTAAATCATGAGTCTGTCTATATTTGAATTAAGATCTCTGGAATTTTATGTCTCAACTTTGATCATTTTTTTTTTCACTGTAAATAAAAAGCAAAAAGGTGAAGAAGAATGACACTGTAGCAAGGGATCAGAAGAATTTTTTAACAACTTAGAAATTAAGTTTAGAGCCATCCTGATACTTTTTTTTTTTTATACACGGGCCTCTCACTGTTGTGGCCTCTCCCGTTGCGGAGCACAGGCTCCAGACGCACAGGCTCAGTGGCCATGGCTCACGGGCCCAGCCGCTCCGCGGCATGTGGGATCTTCCCGGACCGGGGCACGAACCCGTGTCCCCTGCATCGGTAGGCGGACTCTCAACCACTGCGCCACCAGGGAATCCCCTGATACTTTTAAGGCACATTTGTACTGTATACAGTTGGAAGAAGGAAATGTTACAGAGAGAGGCTTTAGTTCACATCCAGTTAATCTCTCAGGATAATTTGTTTACTGGATTCTGCTGCCAAACCTATGAGTTGCTTTCTTCAGGGGTGAGAGTTCGTCGATGAAGTGATTTATTATGTTTCTATTACACAGCATATTGATCATGCTCATGGAAAATGTTAACGGTGTCCCTTCTACATCATTCATCTTCCACTCTCTCCTTCATTATTCCCATCCCCCATCAGTAGTTCTTGTATCACAGAGGGACATCTCATTAGGAATATACCAAGGTTGGTGAATGACATGGCTCTGTGTGTTGCTGCAGGATTTTTAAAAGGCATTCATTACTTAGAATTGCAAGAGGGAATTAGCATTTAAGTAAGAAAGTGTTACAAAGTCTTGAAAGTGGGTCCTTCCATAGCTTCGGTGAGAAATTAAATTCTGAGAGACAGAAATTTGTTTTTATTTTCATATCTCTCAACTGTACCAGCTCTTCCTTCTTTAATCATCCAGTGTCCTGCTGTGTAGAAGAATCTGTGGACCTCTCCGTGTGATACTGAGACCCTGACTTTAAAAAGTTATGAACTAGTTCTGAATACGTAAGCCTGTAAGAATATTACAGTGAAGACTCAAATAGACTGATGGAATAGAATAGATTCCAGAAATGACCCACAAATAAATGGAAGCTTAATTTTTCAGAATTCTGTGTTGTTTTGTTTTGCTGCTTTAACTGAATAGTGGGTCTTCCCGCTGCTTTTGGGGGTGATGCAGCCCCAGGACTGTTGGGTTCTTGAGACATCATCTCCCAGTAAACTCCCCATGTTGATCATAGTCAGGATATAATGAGGATATATTACTGACAATGCACAAAGTGCTTCACATTCTACAACAGCACAGCACACTCCCATGATTATATTTTTAAAAAATATTTTATCCTGACGAAATATTTTGGTCACTGTGTGACGCTGTAAGAGTGACGTCCTGCATTGTAATACCTACTATGATATCTTCAGTTAAAAGCCCCAGAACAGGGAGGAAACTAGTGGAAGTGGTCATAGGAGATGCCGCCTCCCTCCATCTGCCTTCTTACTGAAGGCTGCATGGATGTACCTCTAAGAGGAAGTGACAAGAGCATCAGGTGAGCCCACTCTTCTGCCCTGAGATGAGCCTTGAAGCCCAGGATTTAGGTGGGCCCCTGATTCTCCCTATTCCTTCTCATAGGGTAGACATCCTATTTGTGCTATAGGTCTTCACTCAGCAGAGACTCACTCAAACCTTTTTACTCTCAAACCTAGAAGAAACTTTTCCTTTTGTCTCAATTTACAGTAGAGGCAGTCTTGGTTCCAAGTGGCTTTGGATGGCAGTAAATCCTAGAAAGGATGCTCCTACCCTAACGGATTAGAGGTGTGCTGCTCTCCGAACCTGTAGGTCCTTCTTGGGAGAAAGATTCCTGCAAGCAGAACCCTCCCCGTGGAGTGAGGAGTGACTTTTTTCTAGTTTACTCCACCCTTTGTTTCCTTTATTCCACTAATTTATAAGGTGTCTTCCCCTGATGCCACCTCTGCCACTCCCCTCCCCTCTCTCTCTCGAGCCTTGTTTTGAAAAAGAGATTACATTTCAAATAGATTACATCTCAAATAACTTCTAAATTCAGAGAGGGAATAGTCTCCACTACAAATAACCTCAGATTAAAGATTCTCCACTATAATTTTTCGTTTAGTCCTTCAGCCACTAGATTTAAGTAAGTTGAGTAACAACTATACTCCCTCATCCTCCAACCCCAATTTTTATAAATTATAACTGATCACCAAATTAAAGAAAGGGCCATTGAGAGCTTAGAGTTCTGGAGTTATTCATAGGATGAATGCATTACTTTTGTTTTGGGTGTGAGTTAACAATACAAATGACCTTTCAGTTGAAACTATTCCTGGACTAGATGTAGGAATGATTCAGTCTATGTCTTTATAATGCAACTGGTAGAAAAAAAAGAACCATACACTCATATTTGCATTATTCTAAATACAGTCAATTAACAACAAATCATCTTGTTATTTTAGTACTATGTAGAAACAAATTTTAAGTCACTTTTGGTGATTCAGAATTTTTTTTTTAAATTATCTATTTAATTCTTTGGTGAACAAACTTATCTTTTTTCTTTTTCATTATTTTCCTTTAAAATATTTTCTCTTTTTGCTTTTGCATTCACATGTATTCCTATTATGACAAAATCTATGATAGAGAAATTTTTTTTCTTTAAGTCTGGATTACTGCATATAGAAAAAATACAGCAAAAAGCAAAGAACCCACATTTGGGGTTAAATTCAACTGGGTTTGAACCCTTGCTCTGCCACTTCCTTGTTCTGGAATCTGGAAAACTACTTAACTCCTCTGAGCTTCAACTTCCTAGCCTGTAGAAGGAAGATGATAATACTTACCTTGTAAGGTTGTTGGCAGGGTTAAGAAATGGAGAACTACAATGGCAAGCAATTAGTAGGAAATCACTTCTTGTTTTTGTTTTGTTTGTTAAATTTTTTTTTACTGAGGTGTAACTGATACATAACATTATATTTGTTTCAGGTGTACAGTATAACAATTCAATATTTGTATACACCTTGAAATGATCACCACAGTAAGTCTAGTTACCATCCATCCATCAGCATACAAAATTAACTTTTAGGATTTATTATCTTGACAACTTTCAAGTATGCTCTACAGTATTACTGACTATAGTCACCATGCTTTATATGGTGTATCCCCATGACTTAGTTACTTTATAACTAGAAGTCTGTACCTCTTGACCCTTTTCACCTGTTTTGAACACTCCCCAACCTCACTCCCTTCTGGCAACCACCATTCTCTTCTCTGTATCTATGATTTTTACTTTGTTTAGTTTGTTTTGTTTTTTTAGATTTCACATATAAGTGAAATCATACGGTATTTGTCTTTTTCTAGCTGACGTATTTAGCTTAGCATAATGCTCTCAGTGTCTATCCATGTTATCACAAATGGCAAGATTTCATTCTTTTATTTACGGTTGAGTAGTCATCTGTTGTATATATATACCACATCTTTATCCATTCATTCATTGATGGACACTTAGGTTGTTTCCGTATCTTGGCTATTGTAAATATGCTGCAGTGAACAAGGAGGAACTTATATCTTTTCAAATTATTATTTTTGTTTTCTTCAGATAAATACGCAGAAGTAGAATTGCTGGATTACATGATAGTTCTCTTTTTAAGAGGAGCCTCCATACTGTTGTCTGTAGTAGCTGTACCAATTAACATTCCCACCAACAGTGCATGAAGGCCCCCTTTTCTCCACATCCTCACCAACACTTGTTATTTCTTGTCTTTTTGATAATAGCCAATCTAACAGGTATGAGGTAATATCTCATTGTGGTTTTGATGTGCATTTTCCTGATGATTAATGATGTTGAGCATCTTTTCATGTGCCTATTGGCCATCTGTATGTCTTCTTTGGAAAAATATCTATTCAGCTCCTCTGTTCAGTGTTTCATTGGATTGTTTTTAGTTAGGTTATTTTGTTTTTGTTTTGCTGTTGAGTTGTATGAGTTCTTTATATATTTTGGATATTAACCCTTTATCAGATATGATTTGCCAATATTTTCTCCCATTCATTCATCACCTTTTCATTTTGTTATTGGTTTCCTTTGCTGTGCAGAAGCTTTTTGGTTTGATGCAATCCCACTTGTTTATTTTTGCATTTGCAGTCAGATCCAAAAATTCCTCACGGAGACCAGTGTCAGGTAGCTTACTGCATATATTTTCTTCTAGGAGTTTTATGGTTTCAGGTCTTACATTCAAGTCTTTAATCCATTTTGAATTAATTTTTGTGTATGGTGTAAGATAGTGGTCTAGTTTCATACTTGTTTGTGTGGCTGTCCAGTTTTCCCAACATCATTTATTGAAGAGACTATCTTTTCCCCATTGTATATTCTTGCCTCCTTTGTCATAAATTAATTGACTGTATACATGTGGGTTTATTTTTGGGTTCTCTATTTGTTCCATTAATCTATATGACTTGATATGATTCAAGTCTTCTTAAATTTATTGAGACTTCTTTTGTACCTAACATGTGATCTGTCCTGTTTTTATGCCAATACCATACTGTTTTGATAACTGTTGTTTTGTAATATAGTTTGAAATCAGGGACCATGTTGCCTCTAGCTTTGTTTTCCTTTCTCAAGGTCACTTTGGCTAATTGGGTTATTTTGTGGTTCTATATAAATTTTAGGATTGTTTGTTATGTTTTTGTGAGAAATGTCATTGGAATTTTAATTGCATTGAATTTGTATATTGCTCTGGGTAATATGGACATTTTAACCATATTAACTCTTCCAATCCATGAGTGTGGAATATCTTTCCACTTCTTTTGTGTGTGTCTTCTTCAGTTTCTTTCATTAGTAACTTATAGTTTTCAGCATACAGTTCTGTCACCTCTTTGGTTAAATTTATTCCTAGGTATTTTATTCGTTTTGATGCAGTTATAAGGGATTGTTTTCTTAATTTCTCTTTCTGATAGTTCATTGTTAGTGTCTAGAAACACAACAGATTTTTATGTGCTAATTTTGTATCTTACCACTTTACTGAATTTGTTTATTAGTTCTGACAGGTTTTTGTGGAGTCTTTAGGGTTTTCTGTATATAAAATATGTCATCCACAAATAGTGACAGTTTTACTTCTTCCTTTCCAATTTGGATGCCTTTTATTTCTTTTTCTTGCCTAATTGCTCTGGCAAGGATTTTCAATACTATGTAGAATAAAAGTGGGGAGAAGGGGACATGCTTGTTTTGTTTCTGATCTTAGAGAAAATGCATTAAGCTTTTCACCATTTGAGTATGATGTTAGCTGTGGGCTTGTCAAATATGGCCTTTATTATGTTGAGGTACATTCCTTCTATACCCACTTGGTTGAGAGTTTTTATCGTAAATGGATGTTGAATTCTGTCAAATGCTTTTACTGCATCTATTGAGATGATTTTTACTTGTGATTTTTCCAGTTTTGTTCTTTTTTTTTCCAGTTTTGTTCTTATAATTGATTCTAATTTCATACCATTGTGTTCAGAAGAGATGCTTGATATGATTCAAGTCTTAAATTTATTGAGACTTCTTTTGTGGCCTAACGTGATCTATCCTGGAGAATGTTTCTTGTACACTTGAGAAGAATATGTATTCTGCTGCTTTGGGATGGAATGTTCTATATATGTCTATTAAGTTCATCTGATCTAATGTGTCATTTAAGGCTGATGTTTCTTTTTTGGTTTTCTGTCAGGATAATCTCTCCACTGATGTAAGTAGGGTGTTAAAGTCCCCTACTATTATTGTATTACTGTCAGTTTCTCCCTTTAGGTATGTTAGTATTTCCTTTATGCATTTGGTGCTCTTATGTTGGGTGCATACATATTTATTTACAAATGTTGTACCTTCTTATTGGATTGACCCCTTTATTGTTATGTAATATCCTTCTTTGTCTTTTATTACAGTCTTTGTTTTGAAGTCTGTTTTGTCTTATATGAGTATAGCTACAGCAACTTTCTTTTCATTTCCATTTGCATGGACTCTCTTTCTCCTTCCCTTTACTTTTAGTATATATGTGTCCTTATTTCTGAAATAAGTCTCTTATAAGCAGCATATAGATTAATCTTGCTTTTTTTTAATCCATTCACCCTCTCTATGTCTTTTGATTGGAGAATTTAGTTCATTTACATTTAAAATAATTATTGATAGATCTATACTTATTGCCATTTTTTAATTGTTTTCTGGCTGTTTTTGTAGTTCTTCTCTGTTCCTTTCTTCTCTTGCTCTCTTCCCTTGTGGTTTGATGACTTTCTTTAGTGTTATGTTTAGATGCCTCTCTCAGTTTTTGGGGGAGGGGGTATCTGCTCTAGGTTTTTGCTTTGTGGTTACTGTAAGGTTCGTATGTAACATCTGATGTATATAGCAGTTTATTTTAAGTTGAAAGTAACTTAAATTTGAACTCACTCCAAAACCTTACATTTTTACTTTCCCCTCCACCATATTTTATGTTTTTGATATCACATTTTACATCTTTTAAAGTTTATGTATCCCTTAACTAATTATTATAGTTTTAGTTAATTTTACTGCTTTTGTCTTTTAGTCTTCATACTAGCTTTACAAGTCATTAATTTACTACCATTACCTTATAACTACCTTTGCTAGTGAGATTTTTACTTTCATATGCTTTCTTGTTATTAATTAGTGCCATTGCTCAAAGAAGCACCTTTAAACATTTCTTGTAAGGATGTCTTAGTAGTGATGAACTTCTTTAGTTTTTGGTTGTCTGGAAAACTCTTTCTCTCTCCTTCCGTTCTGAATGATAACCTTGCCAGGTAGAGTAATAATGGTTGGAAGTTTTTTCCTTTGCACACTTTGAATATATTATGCCACTACCTTGTTGTCTGCAAAATTTCTGTGGAAAATTTGCTGATAGTTTATGTATGTAACAAGTTGTTTTTCTCTTGCTGCTTTCAAGACTTTTTCTTTATCTTAACTTTTGCCATTTTAATTATAATGCGTCTTGGTGTGAATCTCTTTGGGTTCATCTTATTTGGAGATTATTGGGCTTCCTGGACCTGGCTGCCTGTGTCTTACCTCAAGTTAGGGAAATTTTCAGTCATTATTTATTCAAATATTTTTTCTGCCCATTTCTCTCTTTTCTCCTTCTGGGACCCCTATGGTGTGAATGTTATTCTGCTTGACGTTGTTGCATATGTCCCTTAAGCTGTCTTCTTTTTTTTTTAATTCTTTTTTTCTATTTACTGCCCTTTTTGGTTGAGTTCCATTGCCCTGTCTTCCAGATTACTGGTCCATTCTTCTGCTTCATCTAGTGTGCTGTTGAATCCCCTAGTATATTTTTCAGTTTAGTTATCATGTTCTTCATCTTTGTGACTTCTTTTTGGTACTTTCTTATATTTTCTATCTCTCTGTTGAAGTTCTCACTGTGTTCATTAATTTTTCTCCTTAGTTCAGTGAGCATATTTATGATCATTACTTTAAATTTTTTATCATTACTTTAAATTTTTTATCTCTGTTTCATTAAGGTCTTTCTCTGAGGTTTTACCTTGTTCTTTTGTTTGGAACATATTTCTCTGTTTTCTCATTTTGCTTGACTCTGTTTCTCTGTATTAGGCAAGATAGCTTCTTCTCTCAGTCTTGAAGGAGTGGCCTTGTGTAGGTGGTGAACCTTATCACTCAGCCTTGCCCTAGCTCTTGGTTGTCTCTTGAACCTTTATGATTGTCTAAGCAGCCTGATTTATTCTTGATATGTCCCTGTTGTTGAGGGTATGCCAAGACCTGTCAGTGTTCCAAGGGGAGAGATCTCATTTATCACCTAGTTTCAGGCTGATTAGAAGCAGCAGCTTTTAAAGTGTGTAAATAAGTACAGCTCCATGGGACTGAAATCATAAACCCTGCTGATCTCCAGATCACCCCTGGGTGACAGTTGCAAAAATAAAGCTCCAGATGAGTATATAAACTCTTTTCTGGAAGGTATCAGTGAGCTGGAGTGAGACCAGGGGAATGCTCAAGGATAGCTCCCTGCTTATGTTACCTGGGAGTGCCTCTGTAGCCTCTAGACGTATGGCAGACCTGAAGCTTGTCCCTTGTGCGGATCCAGGACAAGTAAATAGGCCTTTTTAGCAGGAAGACTGGGGATGTGTTTTAGTCTGCTGTCTGTGTGGTACCCTGAGAGTGGTAGCCTGCCAATAACTGTCTTTCTGATTGTTACAATCACATGGAGCCCAGGCATACAAGCCTCCTCGACTACCAGGGCCAGGTGATCTAGAGGTGTCCCCTGTGATGACTGTGCATGCCTGCTGGCTTTAACAAGGCAACTAAAGAGAAAAGGGGGCAGAGCATGCTTTAGTAAAGGAGCCAGAGAATGCCATGACTGCTCATGCTTGCTAGCCACAGCCTGGGAGCAGGGGAGTATGGCAACTGCCTGCCCTTGTTGGCTTCAGCAAGACAGCAGGATGGTGTTGCAACTTCTCGCCCCCACAGGCCTTAGCAAGGCAGCGGGAGGGTGTCATGTCCTCACGCACCCACAGTGCTAGCACGGTAGAGTGAGAGTGCAAAAATGGTATTTGCCAGTGTCTCCATCTCTGGAGAAAGTCCCAGCTGTCCCCCCTGCCCCTCCAGCAGATGCTGGAGTAGCAAATGAATCTCCTTCACATATAGTCCAGGCATTTTGCAAATTGCTGCTTTGGTGCGGGGTCCTGGGGCAAATGAGACTGCCTGTGAGCCCTTTAAAAGGAGAATCTCAGTTCCCTATAGCCCTTTAGGTCCATTGGACATAAGCCCCGTTGGTTTTCTAAGCCAGATGTTTTGAGGGCTCATCTCTCTGGTGTAAGTCCCAAGGGTTGAGGTACCTGATAAGGGGCACAAACCCTTCATTCCTCTGAGAGAAGCTCCAGGCTTGTGAGATCCCTTCCTGTTGTGAGTCACCACACCAGGAATGGAGTTTTTGGTAAGACCAAATTTCTCCCTGTCTTACCTGACTACCTATGGTCCTTTTATCTTTTGTTGTGGAGGAGCAGTTCAGCTAGTTTTCAGTTCTTTTTCAGAGGGAATTATTCCATATGTAACTATAGATTTGGTCCATCCAAGGGAAGAGGTGAGTTCAGGATCTTTCTACACTGCCATCTTGGTCTGCCAGGAACTCAGTTTTTAAGTGTTAGTTCCTTCTTCCTTTTGTGTCAGCACATTGAGATTCAGCTTAATTTAGCTGTTGTAGAGATGGATCATTAAAAGTGAAGCAAATTTGTAACTAATTCACATTTGTCATTCACGGATGAGGGAAATCAGAGGAGTGAAGTATCTTATTCAAGAAGGCAAAATTATTGGCAGAGGAGAGATTAGAACCCGCCTGTCCCCCTTTCTCAAACCCAGACCTTTCTCCTTACAATAAAGCTTGTCCGTTGATCCAATAAGCCTTACCCTTGAATGCTATAAAACATAGCATCCACCTAAACAAATCTCCCAATCTAATCACCAAAGGAATATGAGCGAAATATGATCTCTATCTGCTTGGACATCATATTTGTTATAACATAATTTGTTAATTAAGATGAAGTTAAGGACTTCCCTGGTGGCCCAGTGGTTAAGAATCTGCCTGCCAATGCAGGGGACACAGGTTCGAGCCCTGGTCCGGGAAGATCCCACATGCCACGGAGCAACTAAACCCGTGTGCCACAACTACTGAGCCTACGCTCTAGAGCCCTCGAGCTGCAACTGTTGAGCCCACGTGCCACAACTACTGAAGGCTGCACGCCTAGAGCCTGTGCTCCACAACAAGAGAAGCCACCGCAATGAGAAGCCCGTGCACTGCAACGACGAGTTGCCCCCATTTGCCACAACTAGAGAAAGCCCACATGCAGCAACGAAGACCCAACACAGCCAAAAATAAATAAATAAAAATTGAAAAAGAAAAGACAAAGTTATACTATTAATTAAGATGAAGTTATACTACGAATAACTTTATGTCTGTGGTTATCGTGAACCCCGTTCATTAAAATCTCTCCTGAAATTTAGCAGTACTCAGAATTTGGATGTCTTTTTGGCATAGCATGAGATGGCACCCAGGTATAAGGTTAATATTCGGGGAATGGCTTATTCAAAGTGTGTGTGCATTTAAAATTGGACAAGTCTTGGCAGATTTTATCTCCATAGGCAATTGTACTGATTTATACTCACTAGCCATATATGAGAGTGCCAGTTTCTCCTACTCCTAACTGCTATAGTATATCAGCAAACTTTGATATTTGCTAATCTTGTAGATGAAAAATGTTCATCTTTTTAAGAATTCAGTGATCCATTTTGACTGTCTTTCTTGTTCCTCAGTCTCTCTGTCATCCCTGCCATGTTCCTTTCTTGTCTCTTTCTGTTCATCATCTGGTGGCTTCGGTTGAGATTTTAGATTACTTGAAGTCTTTTATGCATGGAAAAGGTGATCTAGAAAGGATCCAAAGTTAAGACATTTGCAGGAAGCTGAATTCAAAGAGGATGAAAAAAGCAACAAATTATTCCCAAGAATTAGTCAATAGCAAAATATTGATTCAACACACGGTTGACCTAAAATTCCTTGGTTTTTGTGAGATGAGGGATTTTATGAGATGAGGCCTCAGGGATATTGAAGAATTGATAAGGCCTTCTGTTGAACTTGTCCTATTGTGACCAATGAATGTGTCTTTGGTCTCAAATGGCCTAAAATTCAAACGGGTGGGCAGTAACAGGTCCAGTATACCCACTGCAATCTAGGGAAGTTGTAAATGGACAAGTCAACCTCACTTCTGGGTTTGGAGGGAAGCTGAAGATACCTTGGCCTCCTATAAGATTCTTCAAGACCAATATCTAGTCTTCCAGTTATATGTAATCCCTCATGGTACCGTAGAAGGCCAAGCTCATAATAAGCATTTGTACCTTGTTAGTTTAAAACATGCTATAAACTAAATGACTTTGGATTCAGGGCCAAAACCCTGAGTTCCTTTTTGTGTCTTTAGGCTACCCTCCTGTTCTGACTTTGGCTGGAAAGCCTCTGCCAGGCAGCACTGAGTTGACCTCTCTCTGCCCTCCAAGTGCCTTTGTCTTCCCTTCCTGTGCACTTTGCAAGAACTGTCCACGCTTATTGAAAACAGCAGTGTCAAAGTGATTGACTCTTTTCAGTATTTTTCTAGCAGGAACATTCATTCATTGTTTTAACTTTTTATCAGGCAACAAAGCATAGTGATAAAGAGCATGGGCTCTGAAGCCAGACAGCCTGGGTTTAAATCATGACACTCATGACTCTGCCACCCAACCTGTCACTTACACTGTGCCTCAGTTTTCTCATCTGTAAATGAGGATAATTAAATATACATACATATGTGGGTGTGTGTGTATGTGTGTGTAGCTTAACAAAGTGCCTACCTTATAAGTGATCTTGTATGCTTATTGTTACTAATAATATTATTTTTACTTCAGACACTGTAAGGATAAGTAGAAAAAATGCTTGCTATATACAACTGCAAAACATTTTATACAAATAACTTCACTCACAATAACTCCATGGATGTTATCATCCTCTTTTTATATAAGTAAACTGAGGCACAGGGAGGTTAAATGAATTGTTCAAGGAACCTACCTAAGTCCGAAAATGGCCCAGCTGGGATTTGAAGTCAGACTCTAGAGCCTGCAGTTGTAAACACTGTGCTGCGCATGAAACTCCTCTTCACAGAGCGCACAGTCTAGTGACTCTAGCATGCTGGCAGTAGTAATAACAACAGTTCCAGCAATAGCAGTAGAAGTACTGATACCAGCCTAGTGGTAAGAGGGTGTATTACCCTCTGCTTCACATACCTTATGAGGGAAGTACTATTAGAATCCCTGCCGATGAGGAAATAGAGGAACACAGCTACCATGGTGGCTACATATATCTGAGTCATAGTTTGAGCCTAAACCTGTTTGATTCTAGTGTCCTGGGCCTTAATACCACCCTGAATGTCTCCAGTTCAGATTCCATGTCCTGGGCCAGGTGGCCTGAGTATGTCAGGCAGGATATCAGTGTGGGTTCAGTGTACTTGAAAGCTTTCTTTTTTCCTTCCACCTTTAGCTCTCTCTTACCTGATCCTTCCTGGGAAGCCTCATTTTTTTCTTTTTTTTTTTTGAAGTCCCAAAGAAGGTTAAAATACAAATTCTCTTGTGACACACCAACAGGAGCTGTAATCAAGTCTTTTTTTGGTTTGGTTTGGTTTGGTTTTCATTGAGTGTCAGTTTAAGATCCTCAATGAATTTAAGAGGTTTCCTTAAGCTTGAATCAAATATTGATTAAGCCAAGACCACAGTTTTGGATCTGTTGGAGTTTATAGGTAAGAAGCTAGTACTAAGAAATCTAGTGTTCTCTAGAAGATGATGAGGGCACTGGGCCTCTGTAGAAGTGAAGAGGCAGTGCAGATCATCTGTATCACAGCTCTATCTAATACTATCTCTGGGACAAGTAAGCTGACCTAGATGGGATGAAAATGTGAGATACATACCCTGAAGTCCCTGGGAGCCCAGACAGGACAGCTCTCACTCACACAGAGCAGAAGGGCTCCAACAAGGAGCAGAGTTCTTGGACATAACACACCTCTTATGCCAGGAACATGGTACATAGCGGGAGGTACCACTTCCTCTTTTTGATCACATGGAAATGTGGATTTCCCCTCTTCACTACCTGATTAATGAAGACACCTGAGAATTTAATTTTTTTATGTTTTTAATATTTTTATATTTTGGCAATGTTCCTTCTCAGTAATTCCCCAATAACTTTGAAATAGTAATATATTTTCATCTCCCCTTTATTTTATATATTTAAATTTTAAAGCCATGTATATAAATACACAATTTTGCATTATCTTCAGTATTTTATATGTATATATAAATATATGTATATATTCATACAAACAAACGCATATACTTACATTTGTTTTCTCTTAAAACTTTTGTAAAGGGGAAAAACATATTATCAGCTGCATCCACTATTCAAGATTGGACTTTTCAGGAATTTTTATTTTTCATTTTTGCGATAAATTCATTACACCGAGCTATTTTATAGGTGATCAGTGTCTCCTTTATATAATGGAGTGATGTATCCTCATAGAACCTGAGCTTAAATTGCCACACTGCAGTTGTGACAAGCATTAATATTTGGGTTATTAAGAGGCATGAAAAACTAGCCCAGATAGGAATATTTGTGACTAGTCCATAAAAATAAAGCCAACATTTACGTTTTGTTTGAAGAAAGTTGTGAGGGAGAGCCTTTCTACCAGCTTTGTTTTAACATAGACGCATTGATATAGATGTTTCTGTCAAAATTAAGTCACTGGTAACTCCATTTGAAGAGCTATTTCATTTTCTTTCTGAGGAATGACTACAGGCCTTTTGGGGTGAGGCCCTTTTGACTGGCAGGCTGCCATGTAGGATTTGGCTGTGAAGTACGTGGGCTTTTTTTTTGTTTGTTTGTTTCCGTGGGCTTTTTGCAAAGGAGTATTAGTATATCTCTTTTGGCCATGGTTTTAAAACATAGGACTTCATAAATACTGTGAAATGTCATCGTGTTTTTTGCATCATAGTAAAAGGCAGTGCACTTTACAAGGAACATGACACTAGATTGTAAGATCGTTGAGGGGAAGGACAAGGTCTTATTTATCTCTTTGCTCCCTAATATCAGAAACATACCCCACATATAGTTGGTGCTCAATAAATACTTATTGAAGTGAATTCAGTTTAAAATGGTGAGTATCCAGTTTTAAGAAGATAATTGCCATGTGAATTTTTACTTAAAGTATCCTTTCAAATTTGGCTTAAGGGACAGACATCTTATTGAATAACTTTGGGACACCTTAGGACGGGGAAAATAAGGGAGGATTGTATTTCTCTTCTGTTGACCAACATTCATTTCTCATTTCAGTAGGTACTAACTAAGTGAGAACATTTCTTTTTCTTAACCCGTCTCTCCCCTTTGATTAACTAATTGATATACCAAATATTTATTAGGCATATATTTTATATCAAGGATTGGGCTAGGCTATGGGACTGCAAAGGTAAATAAAATGTAATACTTGCTTGCAAAAGGAGGCAGGTCAATAAATTAAATTAATGGTTGCAAGTTGCCTGGATAAGAAGCATTTATCTACATGGTACTAAGCTCTGTTCTATCACATTTTCTTTCCCATCTTCTCTATTCTTTCTCCCTTTGAGAAGTAGAATTCTTGTAGGTTTTGTGGGGGTAGAGGAGAAATCCAGATCTACCATGCTGTGACGAGCAAACATTGTCTGGCCAGTCAGCTGTGTTCCACTGTGGCAAATGCATTGACAGTTTATTATTTAATGAGATGTGAAGTCTATCTGCAAGTGATCTGAAGTTCATTGGTCGATCACATGGCTGTAACTAACTGTAATACAAAATAGATAATGGTAAATGGGATAATCAGGGATAGATAATCTCTTCATGTGTTTAGGGGCCCGAGAGAACACTTCTGTGTGTGGAGGCAGAGTGGGGAAGGGAGGATTGGAGGAAGAAAAGTGAAGACTTCGTGGAGAAAATGGTCAGGTTTGGGCTGGGTAATAAAATGGGTACCTTAGGGCTATCATGCCACATAGGAATATGGGTACTGCATATTTCCATATTAGGTGCTCAATGAATATTTATCTCACATATATGAATCTTACGTTGTTGCTTTTTTTTTTTTTTTTTTCCGGTACGCAGGCCTCTCACTGTTGTGGCCTCTCCCGTTGCGGAGCACAGGCTCCGGACGCGCAGGCCCAGCGGCCATGGCTCACGGGCCCAGCCGCTCCGCGGCATGTGGGATCTTCCCGGACCGGGGCATGAACCCGTGTCCCCTGCATCGGCAGGCGGACTCTCAACCACTGCGCCACCAGGGAAGCCCTGTTGTTGCACTTTTTTTCCTTAAATCTCCTATTGTTTTCTAACTTTTAATGTGGTTGTCAATATAAGTGTATTTTCAGCTCTGTGAGGACAGAGTTCACATTCTGTACTTTTTGTTGTTTATAGCACAGAGCTTTCAAACTGTTTGAAAGGCACTGAAGGATTTAGTTGGAGTATTTTCACCAGAGGAGTTAGGTTTTAGATCTATCTGGAAACTGCTGATTGTTTTCCTATTTTGTTTGTAAGGATGTCATTTTGGAATCCATTTGCCTTTTCTTCTTTTATCTCAAAACTTTTTATCACCTTCACTCAGTAGTGGTTCTGTACAGTTTTGGCTGTGCATACATTCAAGGCTCTCACTTGAAAGTAAAATATGTGTTTTATCCACGACCTAAATAATGGATGAAAAAACAAACAGTTGATACGTTTTTACAGCTATTCTACCTCTGCACTCAGTCTGACCATAATAAACCTAAAATTTATTGCTATTACCTATTAGCAGTATTTTAGATTTTTCTCTTCCTTGCCTCCACTTAACATGAATTATTAGCTGCAAACTAGTATAATTATTGGTTTTTTAAATTTGAAACTTAGATATATTTTCTTGGTCAATCCAAGTTTATGAAACAATTGCAAGTTGACTGTCAAGGGTATGCAAAGCACTATACTAGAAGCTTGTAGATGCTGTGGAGGTGAGGAGGGGAGAGTCCTTGCCTTCTAGGAGCTCATTACCCAGCATGGAGGACATGTCTATAAATCATTCCATTATCACTTAGACTGTGTAGAATGCCATAACTAAAGAACAACACGACTTTGTAGGAATTGAGGGGGAGAAAAGAATAATCTACACAGAGGTTATCCAAGATCATAGGTTTCTTTGGTTAATGAAGTTCCATGATGCCTAAAATCCCGACTGTGCACAGTGCCAGGTACATACTATAGGACCTCCTCAGGCCATGTTGAAAGGTAGTACGCATGGGTGGTAAAAAAATCTAAAACTCTATAAAAAGGTATACAGTGGAAAGTAAGTCTGTCTCTTAACATATTCCATCATCTTTCCTCGCTAGAGACACCCGCTTTTCACAATTTCCTGTTTCTGATTAATTGTTAAAGATTTATTTCTGGAAGATCCTTTTAAAAATGTCATTGAATTCAATCCAGCATAATAAACATTCTGCAAATGCGCCAGGTGCTGTATTAGGTACTGCCAATATAAGACTGGGATTCTGATTCCCGAGAGTTCACAGTATGATACAATAAAGATATGACTTGAAATATAACATGTTCAATGATTTGATAAAAGTTATGGGATAAGTGTTCTGATAACTCAGAGGAAGAAATGAATGACTCATTGCCCTAGAGTGGGGCTGGTACAGTTTTAAAGAGGTCATGATCTTTCATCTGGGACTTGGAGATGAGCATTTCGCTAGACTGAGGTAGAAAGAACCATATGTTCAAAGAAATAGAAGACAAAATACATGTTGAGTATATCAGTAAGGCTAGAGTGTAGGATGTGTGCAGCGGTAAGCATCTGGCGGTTGAGGCCGAATTGTTGGGGACATTGAATTTCTCATCTGATGAAGTGTGGATGTCATCCTGTATGAGGGTGAAAGGAAGTGGTTGAAGGTGTGTGAGAATGGTAGGGACACAAGGCATATCTGTCTTTTGGAAGGATGATTTTGGTGGTCCTCTGAAGGCTGTAATGGGCAGGGGAGAATGTGTAAGTTTGGGGATCAGTTAGGATTATAACTCTGGCTACTACCTGGACAGGATGACTTGAGATGGTGTCAGTGGAAATGAAGAGAAAAAAGATCTGAGAGATATCACAGAAGGAGAAATGACAGGCTCTGATGATAATAGGAACGTATTGGCCATGTTCCTATCTCAGGATTTGTACTCTTGCTAAGGGACACTCATGGATGAATTAGACATAGTTTTGTCTAACAGTCTAGTGAGAAGCAGAGCATTTTCAGGATTCAGAGCAAGAAATGAGAAGGGAATCCCTAGAAACCATCAACATTTAAATGGCGGGTGAATAAAATCATCAGTGATAGAAGCAAATTGATTGATTATAAAGCAGAATGAGACAGTCTAGAATAGCAGTGGTGAGAGTTTGAGCAAGGAGAAAGTGTTCCATAGTGTCTGACCACTGATACTGAGAAGTCAGGTAGAGTGAAGACTGTGAGAGAGCTTAGGCAGTTAGGAAGTCAGTGTTGGCTTCTGAGGGAGAATATGACTTATTTGGCAAGGAAAGAAAGGTCAAGGCAGGGGGCCTTGAGGGGAGAGGAGATGAATTATGAACCGCTGGCTATGACGTGGGCATCATGAAAAGACGTAGGACTGAGCATACGATCTCTCCTTGTGCCATCTACTCAGTGAATTTTGCCCAGGGTGGTTGGTAAATATGAAACTAAATGTGGGAACTGGAGGAGACAGAGTTGATTGTCTATGGTGTGAAGGATGGCAGTTGTAAAAGATGGCGACCAAGGCAGGGAGAGGGTGAAGGTTCTGCAGAGCCGCCATGGGGCATCCGTTCTTGGCAGTGAGTCTGGGATGTGTCTGTCCACTGCCTTCACTGGCAAGCTCTTTTGTTGTTTCTGTTGAGTATCTAATTTTACATATAAACTCAAACGAGATCATTTTCTCTGGGCTTTTTTTTTTTTTTTTTTGCCCGGAAAATTTTCGCATTCTTTTGCTTGTAAAACTTGATAGTCGCTTTTCATCACAGATGGGACCAACTCTGTCTGCATTTTTCTGACCTGCATCAATGTGAATGCAGGAGGGTTCTTGGAAAAAAGCAGCGCAGGGCCAGATATTATAGAAGGTCCCTGTGTGTAGCTTGAGATGTACAGATTAATGGCCACAGTCCTGACGTGGTGTTCTGGAAACAGCGTCAATCTACACAAGGGGGAAGCTGAGGAGTTTGTTAGGTCACCAGAGCCTGGAGCTTGAAGCGCAGCTTTAGTGTACGGCATGCTTCTGTTGTTTATAACTTTCTGTAATGTGTGATAACAAAGAGCAGTGTGTGGTAACAAAGAACACTCTGTTACCACAAGTTATTTTAACCACCAGCCTTCGGCTGCTCATCCTTTCTTCCCCTTCTTCCTCACAGCTCTGTTTCTGGCTCCTTGTCTCTGTCACCCACTTCCACCTCCTCCCCAGCTGCTCCTCCTTGTCTCCTTGTGTGAAGTCCTTCCTCATGGCTGTTTCTCCTCCACCACAGGAAACCTGCTGGAGGCTTTTGGCTTCATAACATTAGCGGTTTGCCATGATTTTCCCCTCCCCTTGCACTAACATTTCTCTCAAGGGTTCTTCAAATTTAGAGAACCACAAGATGAAGGATATTATATGGGTCTTTTCAGTTTAACAGAAGTCTGGGAATTGTGTGTGTGTGTGAGTGAGAGAGAGAGAGAGAGAGAGAGAGAGAAAGAGAGAGAGAGAGATCAGAGGTTTTGAGGGTTTCATAGTCGTTTTCTCTCTTCCCAGAGGACTCCATGTCTTTTTAATGCTACTAAGCTAAAAATATAGAATAAGCTTTATTAAATGGACCTGGAGAAGTCAACGTGTTTTGTTCTTAAAAACCTGGCCTCAGACTCTGAATGGTATCCAAACCCTGGAATAACATGTGCCCGTGTGAAGAGAGGTGGGCAATCAGATGTGACCATGGTGTAAATGGTGATGAACCCAGAATGGTCAAACAGAGGCAGTTTCTTTCTCTAGAGATAATTTCTACATGTACTGCCTTTTTCTTTTTCTGACATGAAATAGCAAGTGAAATCAGAATTGTTGGTGTAAGCAAATGATACATGACGTAAGCTTTACTGATCATGTTGCATGAATTTAAAGGTAGAGAGTGATTTTTTATATTTTCCTTGTGCTTTCGGTGGTGGATTTTTTTTTTTTGGCTTAGTTTATTGAACACACCTGAAATGTTTTTCTCGAACCCCTTTACTCTTAAATCTTGTTGTTCATGTTTTCAGTAGTATAAATCATACCTGGAAAGAATATAAAAAGCAATTCAAAGATTTCAATTTAAAAATCCCTGTGTATTGACTTTTTGACCTTTGAAAAGTCAATTAACACCTCCATTTCTTAGTTTCCTCATCTGTGGAATGGGGGAGTTGAACAACATAAACTCTAAAGTCTTGTCCATTTTAAACATACATTAATAATAGGACAAACTCAGGGCTGGATATACTAGATTTCACCTAGTATTTCAATTCCATGTGTCTGGTTGCAGCTGCCTAGAGGGCTATGTAAGGATTAGAGACTGCCAGGCTCAGTTGGAAAGAGGAAGGTATTGATTAGTGATGTCTGCCTTGAATGTAGTATTTAGTAGTGGTGGTATGTGTTTTGAGTTTTTACCATTTTTTCTCTAACCCTACTAAGAGGCACCACAGGGCAATTATGTTTTCATATTACACACACACACACAAATACACATCTCACTTGAACCAAATCATTGATGAGACCACAGGCATGGGTTCTATTCCTTTTTCTGATGATTTAGCTTCAGTTAAGTCATATTTAGGCTCCCTGACTCATGTCTTAAAACCAAGAGGAATAGAGAAAATGGTGTGTAAGTGACTTATTTTAAATATATCACTGCTTCAGACCCAGATGTTCTAAAAACTTGTTCACTTGCAGAGGACAAGGTGCTAAATTATAGCCAGTTACCACCTAATGTAGTATATCATTGAGCCCTAAAATGTTACTTTTTTTTAGTAGCCATGGGCTAGGTGTAGAGAAATATGTATGGGAAATTATGTAAACTAAATCTTAAGTCAGTTTCAAAAGTTTAATTTTTATAATTATAATTAGTTATACTTTTATAACTAATATTTTTTATAACTTCTCTAGGAAGTTTGACAAAATTATGCTTTCAAAATATCCAAATGAAGAGTGGAAGAGCTACAAAACAGTATTTTTAGAATGCTAGGTAAAGATGGGTGACATTCATCAGATTTCAAGGTTCATCTTGACCTGCTGCCTCTCGGGACACTGATCAAAGTTTCGTGAATCCTTCTGATGCGGAGTTACTCATTAGGGTTCTCAGCACATAATTATGGACTGTCAGAAGATTTCAGTTTTGTGTAGTAAATGAGTAGCATGCCTGCAGCTTGCTGAGGTGCTAGCTTAATACCTCATAAGATAGGTTGTTTTTCTTATCTCTCAAGACCTGAGAAAACTGGTTTATATCTTGCCCACCCCATCTCAAATGAAGATGAAAAGTTGAAGACTTAGCCTTCTTTAAAGGTTTCTTTCTTTTTTTTTTTTTTTAACATCTTTACTGGAGTATAATTGCTTTACAATGTTGTGTTAGTTTCTCCTGTATAAGAAAGTGAATCAGCTATATGTATACATATATCCCCATATCCCCTCCCTTTTGCATCTCCCTTCTACCTTCCCTATCCCACCCCTCTAGGTGGTCACAAAGCACCTAGCTGTTCTCCCTGTGTGATGCAGCTGTTTCCCACTAGCTATCTGTTTTACATTTGGTAGTGTATATATGTCAGTGCTACTCTGTCACTTCATCCCAGCATACCCTTCCCCCTTCCTGTGTCCTCAAGTCCAGTTTCTATGTCTGCGTCTTTATTCCTGTCCTGCCCATAGGTTCATCAGAACCTTTTTTTTTTTTTTTTTTAGATTCCATATACATGTGTTAGCATACGGTATTTGTTTTTCTCTTTCTGACTTACTTCACTCTGTATGGCAGACTCTAGGTCCATCCACCTCACTACAAATAACTCAATTTCGTTTCTTTTTATGGCTGAGTAATATTCCATTGTATATACGTGCCACATCTTCTTTATCCATTCATCTGTCGATGGACACTTAGGTTGCTTCTATGTCCTGGCTATTGTAAATAGAGCTGCAGTGAACATTGTGGTACATGACTCTTTTTGAATTATGGTTTTCTCAGGGTGTATGCCCAGTAGTGGGATTGCTGGGTCATATGGTAGTTCTACTTTTAGTTTTTTAAGGAACCTCCATACTGTTCTCCATAGTGACTGTATCAATTGACAGTGCAAGAGGGTTCCCTTTTCTCCACACCCTCTCCAGCATTTATTGTTTGTAGATTTTTTGATGATGGCCATTCTGACTGGTGTGAGGTGATACCTCATTGTAGTTTTGATTTGCATTTCTCTAATAATTAGTGATGTTGAGCATCCTTTCATGTGTTTGTTGGCAATCTGTATATCTTCTTTGGAAGAATGTCTGTTTAGATCTTCTGCCCAGTTTTGGATTGGGTTCTTTGTTTTTTGATATTGAGCTGCATGAGCTGCTGTTATATTTTGGAGATTAATCGTTTGTCAGTTGCTTTGTTTGCAAATCTTTTCTCCCATTCTGAGGGTTGTCTTTTTGCCTTGTTTATGGCTTCCTTTGCTGTGCAAAAGCTTTTAAGTTTCATTAAGTCCCATTTGTTTCTTTTTGTTTTTATTTCCATTTCTCTAGGAGGTGGGTCAGAAAGGATCTTGCTGTGATTTATGTCAAAGAGTGTTCTTCCTATGTTTTCCTCTAACAGTTTGATACTGTCTGACCTTACATTTAGGTCTTTAATCCATTTTGAGTTTATTTTTGTGCATGGTGTTAGGGAGTGTTCTATTTTCATTCTTTTACATGTAGCTGTCCAGTTTTCCCAGCACCACTTATTGAAGAGGCTGTCTTTTTTCCATTGTATATTCTTGCCTCCTTTGATCATATGTGATCATATGTGCATGGGTTTGTCTCTGGGCTTTCTATCCTGTTCCATTGATCTATATTTCTGTTTTTGTGCCAGTACCATACTGTCTTGATTACTGTGGCTTTGTACTATAGTCTGAAGCCAGGGAGCCTGATTCCTCCAGCTCCATTTTTCTTTCTCAAGATTGCTTTGGCTTTTTGTGTTTCCATATAAATTGTGAATTTTTTTGTTCCAGTTCTGTGAAAAATGCCAGTGGTAGTTTGATACGGATTGCATTGAATCTGTAGATTGCTTTGGGAAGTATAGTCATTTTCACAATGTTGATTCTTCCAATCTAAGAATGTGGTATATCTCTCCATCTGTTTGTATCATCTTTAATTTCTTTCGTCAGTGTATTATAATTTTCTGCATCCAGGTCTTTTGTCTCCTTAGGTAGGTTTATTCCTCGGTATTTTATTCTTTTTCTTGCAGTGGTAAATGGGAGTGTTTCCTTAATTTCACTTTCAGATTTTTCATCATTAGTATATAGGAATGCAAGAGATTTCTGTGCATTACTTTCATATCCTGCTACTTTACCAAATTGATTAGCTCTAGTAGTTTTCTGGTAGCATCTTTAGGATTTTCTATGTATACTACCATGTCATCTGCAAACAGTGACAGCTTTACTTCTTCTTTTCCGATTTGGATTCCTTTTATTTCTTTTTCTTCTCTGAGTGCTGTGGCTAAAACTTCCACAACTATGTTGAATACTAGTGGTGAGAGTGGGCAACCTTGTCTTGTTCCTGATTTTAGGGGAAATGGTTTCAGTTTCTCACCGGTGAGAATGATGTTGGCTGTGGGTTTGTCATATATGGCCTTCATTATGTTGAGGTAAATTCCCTCTATGCTTACTTTCTGGAGAGTTTTTATCATAAATGTACTTTGAATTTTATCAAAAGCTTTTTCTGCATCTATTGAGATGATCATATGGTTTTTATCCTTCAGTTTGTTAATATGGTGTATCACATTTATTGATTTGCATATATTGAAGAATCCTTGCATTCTTGGGATAAACCCCACTTGATCATGGTGTATGATCCTTTTAATGTGCTGTTGGTTTCTGCTTGATAGTATTTTGTTAAGGTTTTTGCATCTATATTCATCAGTGATATCAGCCTGTAGTTTTCTTTTTTTGTGACTTCTTTGTCTGATTTTGCTATCAGGGTGATGGTGGCCTCGTAGAATGAGTTTGGGAGTGTTCCTCCCTCTGCTATATTTTGGAAGAGTTTGAGAAGGGTAGGTGTTATCTCTTCTCTAAATGTTTGATAGAATTTGCCTGTGAAGCCATCTGGTCCTGGGCTTTTGTTTGTTGGAAGATTTTTAATCACAGTTTCAATTTCACTGTTTGTGATTTGTCTGTTTATATTTTCTATTTTTTCCTGTTTCAGTCTTGGAAGGTTGTGCTTTTCTAAGAATTTGTCCATTTCTTCCAGGTTGTCCATTTTATTGGCATAGAGTTGCTTGTAGTAATCTCTCATGATCCTTTGTATTTCTTCAGTGTTAGTTGTTACTTCTCCTTTTTCATTTCTAATTCTGTTGATTTGAGTCTTCTCCCTTTTTTCCTTGATGAGTCTGGCTAATGGTGTATCAATTTTATTTATCTTCTCAAAGAACCAGCTTTTAGTTTTATTGACCTTTGCTATCATTTCCTTCATTTCTTTTTCATTTATTTCTGATCTGATCTTCATGATTTCTTTCTTTCTGCTAACTTTGGGTTTTTCTTTTTGTTCTTCTTTCTCTAATTGCTTTAGGTGTAAGGTTAGTTTGTTTATTTGAGATTTTTCTTGTTTCTTGATGTAGGATTATATTGCTATAAACTTTCCTCTTAGAACTGCTTTTGCTGCATCCCATAGGTTTTGGGTTGTCATGTTTTCATTGTCATTTTTTTCTAGGTATTTTTTTTTTTCCTCTTGATTTCTTCAGTGATTTCTTGGTTATTTAGTAGCGTATTGTTTAGCCTCCATGTGTTTGTATTTTTTACAGGTTTTTTCCTGTTATTGATATCTAGTCTCATAGTGTTTTGGTCGGAAAAGACACTTGATAGGATTTCAATTTTCTAAATTTACCAAGACTTCATTTTTCACCCAATATATGGTCTATCCGGGAGAATATTCCGTGACCACTTGAGAAGAAAGTGTATTCTGTTGTTTTATGATGGAATGTTCTATTAATATCAGTTAAGTCCATCTTGTCTAATGTGTTGTTTAAAGCTTGTGTGTTCTTATTTATTTTCATCTTGGGTGATCTGTCCATTGGTGAAAGTTGGGTGTTAAAGTCCCCTACTATTATTGTGTTACTGTCAATTTCCCCTTCTGTGGCTGTTAGCTTTTACCTTATGTATTGAGGTGCTCCTGTGTTGGGTGCATAAATATTTACACTTGTTATATCTTCTTCTTGGATTGATCCCTTGATCATTGTATAGTGTCTTTCTTTGTCTCTTGTAATAGTCTTTATTTTAAAGTCTCTTTTGTCTGGTATGAGAATTGCTACTCCAGCTTTCTTTCGATTTCCATTTGCATGGAATATCTTTTTCTATCCCCTCACTTTCAGTCTGTATGTGTCCCTAAGTCTGAAGTGGGTCTTTTGTAGACAGCATATATATGGGTCTTGTTTTTGTATCCATTCAGCCAGTCTTTTGGTTGGAGCACTTAATCCATTTACATTTAAGGTAATTATCGATATGTATGTTCTATTACTATTTTCTTAATTGTTTTGGGTTTGTTTTTGTAGGTCCTTTCCTTCTCTTGTGTTTCCTGCCTAGAGAAGTTCCTTTAGCGTTTATTGTAAAGCTGGTTTGGTAGTGCTGACTTCTCTTAGCTTTTGCTTGTCTGTAAAGGTTTTAATTTCTCCGTCGAATCTGAATGAGATCCTTGCTGGGTAGAGTAATGTTGGTTGTAGGATTTTCCCTTTCATCACTTTAAATAGGTCCTGCCACTTCCTTCTGGCTTATAGAGTTTCTGCTGAAAGATCTGCTGTTAACCTTACAGGGATTCCCTTGTATGTTGATTGTTGCTTTTCCCTTGCTGCTTTTAATATTTTTTCTTTGTATTTAATTTTTGATAGTTTGATTAATATGTGCCTTGGCATGTTTCTCCTTGGATTTTTCCTGTATGGGACTCTCTGCACTTCCTGGACTTGATTCACTATTTTCTTTCCCATGTTAGGGAAGTTTTCAACTATAATATCTTCAAATATTTTCTCAGACCCTTTCTTTTTCTCTTCTTCTTCTGGGACCTCTATAATTCGAATGTTGGTGCATTTAATGTTATCCCTGAGGTTTCTTAGACTGTCCTCAATTCTTTTCATTGTTTTCTTTATTCTGCTCTGTGGTAGTTATTTCCACTGTTTTATCTTCCTGGTCACTTATCCGTTCTTCTGCCTCAGTTATTCTGCTATTGATTCCTTCTAGAGAATTTTTAATTTCATTTATTATGTTGTTCATCATTGTTTGTTTGCTCTTTAGTTCTTCTAGATCCTTGTTAAATGTTTTTTTTTTTTTTGCTTGTTAAATGTTTATTGTATTTTCTCCATTCTATTTCCAGGATTTTGGATCATCTTTACTATCATTACTCCAAATTCTTTTTCCGGTAGACTGCCTATTTCCTCTTCATTTGTTTGGTCTGGTGGGTTTTTACCTTTCTCCTTCATGTGCTGCGTATTTCTCTGTCTTCTCATTTTGCTTAACTTACTGTGTTTGTGGGTCTCCTTTTCGCAGGCTGCTGGTTTGTAGTTCCCATTGTTTTTGGTGTCTGCCCCCAGTGGGTAAGGTTGGTTCAGTGGCTTGTGTAGGCTTCCTGTTTGAGGGGACTGGTGCTTGTGTTCTGGTGGATGGTGCTGGATCTTGCCTTTCTGGTGGGCAGGGCCGTGTCCAGTGGTGTCTTTTGGGGTGTCTGTGAACCTAGTATGATTTTAGGCAGCCTGTCTGCTGATGGGTGGGGTTGTGTTCCTGTCTTGCTAGTTGTTTGGCATGGCGTGTTCAGCACTGGAGCTTGCTGGCCGTTGGGTGGAGCTGGGTCTTAGCGTTGAGATGGAGATCTCTGGGAGAGCTCTCGCCGATTGATATTACGTGGGCCGGGTGGTCTCTGGTGGTCCAATGTCCTGAACTCGGCTCTCCCACTTCAGAGGCTTAGGACTGACACCAGGCCAGAGCACCAAGACCCTGTCAGCCACATGGCTCAAAAGAAAAGGGAGAAAAAAAGAAAGAAAAAATAAATAAATTAAATTAAATAATTAAAATAAAAAAGAATTATTAAAATAAAAAATCTTTACAGTAATAATAATAATTTTAAAAAGAGAGCAACAAAACCAAGAAACAAATCCACCAGTGATAATAAGTGCTAAATTCTATACTAAGATAAACAGAAAAATCAGAAATTAGTCAGTCGCATAGAGCAAACCCCAAGTCTACAGTTGTTCCCAAAGTCCATCGCCTCAGTTTTGGAATGATTCATTGTCAATTCAGGTATTCCACAGATGTAGGGTACATCTGTTTTATTATGGAGATTTAATCCATTGCTCCTGAGGCTGCACAGAGAAATTTCCCTGTCTCTTCTTTGTTTGCACAGCTCCGGGGGTTCAACTTTGATTTTGGCCCCGCCTCTGCATGTAGGTCGCCCTCAGGCATCTGTTCCCGCCCAGACAGGATGGGGTTAAAGCAGTGGCTGATTAGGGGGCTCTGACTCACTCAGGCTGCGGGGAGGGTGGGGTATGGTAGTTATAATTGGAATGTGGGGCTAGCCTGGTGATTGCAGAGGCCAGTGTGATGTTGCGACAGCCTGAGGAGCGCCGTGTGTTCTTCTGGGGAAGTTGTCCCTGGATCTTGGGACCCTGGCAGTGGTGTGTTGTTCCCAGGGTGGGTGTGTATAGTGACCTGTGCTTGCACATAGGCTTCTTGGTGACTGCAGCAGCAGTGTTAGCGTTTCATGCCTGTCTCTTGTGTCTGAGCTGATAGCCGTGGCCCGCACCCATGTCTGGAGCTCGTTTAGGTGGTGCTCTGAATCCCCTCTCCTTGCGCACCCCGAAAGAATGGTCTGTTGCCTCTTAGACAAGTCCAGACTTTTTCCTGGACTCCCTCCCGGCTAGCTGTGGCTCACTAGCCCCCTTCAGGCTGTGTTCACACAGCCAACCCCAGTCCTCTCCCTGGGATCCGACCTCCGAAGCCTGAGCCTCAGCTCCTAGCCCCCACCTGCCCCGGCGGGTGAGCAGACAAGCCTCTCGGGCTGGTGAGTGCTGGTCGGCACTGATCCTCTGTGGGAATCTCTCTGCTTTTCCCTCTGCCCTCCTGTTGCTGTGCTCTCCTCTGTGGCTCCAAAGCTTCCCCCCTGCCCACCCCCTGTCCCCGCTAGTGAAGGGGCTTCCTAATGTGTGGAAACTTTTCCTCCTCCACAGCTCCCTCCTAGAGGTGCAGGTCCCATTCCTATTCTTTTGTCTCTGTTTTTTTCTTTTTTCTTTTGCCCTACCCAGGTATGTGGGGATTTTCTTGCCTTTGGGGAAGTCTGAGGTCTTCTGCCAGCATTCAGTAGGTGTTCTGTAGGAGTTGTTCCACATGTAGGTATAGTTTTGATGTGTTTGTGGGGAAGGTGATCTCCACGTCTTACTCTTCCACCATCTTGAAGTTCCCCCCCTAAAAGTTTATTTCTAAAAGGAAGAAACACAGCTTCTCATTTTATCCCCCATTCCTTTGTTCCATCTTCTTTTGAATTGGAAGCATAACAAATTTTGTTTTTATACTGGAATCTTGATTAGGACATATACGTTTTTCTCCTATCACGCATAGTTATATACAGTAAGTGTTAGTAAATCAGTGCTGATAATCACTGCCATGCTTCAATTGCTGCCTGCATGATACTCTTACTCAGGGATGCAATTACTTCCCTTGGTTTTGACAAAGATTTCAACTGTGATATTCACAGAGCACAAACATATCCTAAGACACTGTAGTGCATTAGAAATCTTTCCAGAGGAGGACTCAGGCTTCTGCCTGGGGCTCCCATTCTGACTCTCTCCTCTGTTTTTGGTTGTTTATATTTAGATATTAGCTGATTATGCACATGAAGTGGCATTTAAGAAGCATGAATCATTCTATCTAGTGATCATAATTAACAGGGATTTCTAGGAATATTTTTGCCTTTATTTTCAAGTTTGAGAATATAAAGAAATGGAGGGCAATTCATCGTTAGTCATTTTATTGGTAATGGTGGTGGAGGCACTTGTTTATAATAGCTTCAAGAGGGAAATAGAGGTGGTTAATTTACTATAGAATTTTATTGCACACCTACTATGTTCAGCTCACTGTTGAGAATACAGAGATGCATCAGATACAGAGCCTGTCAGTGAGGAGTTTATAGTCTAGTTGAGGAAGTAGATCAGTCAGGATAGGCTGGCTGCTATACCAGACCCCTAAATATCAGTGGCTTATACACTGAGCTTATTTTATTGATATTTATTTCCAGTCAAAGTATATTTCCAAGTTTGGGGCTTTCCTTGTTTCATCCAGAGACACTTGCTCTGTCTACCTTTGACTCCATTGTCTGGCAGATCTACAGTATTCTCTCCATTTAACTAGATAAGGAGCAAAGGAAAGGTAGATTATACATGGGAGGTCTGAAAATGGGTAAGTCCCTTCTATTCACGTCCCACTGGCTAGAAATGAGGCACATGGTCAAATGTTGGTGCAAGGGAGGCTGAGAAATGTAGCCCAATTTACTGAACAGCTGACAGCCTCTGCCACCAGAGATAAGAATGTGCAACAGAGGAGAAAGTGTTGGATGTGGTAAGGACAGAGTGGGAAAGCCCGGGAGAGAGGAACTCGATGCTTAAGAATATTTTGAAAAGAAATCAAGTGGGTCATTTTGTACCAGTTGTGTCTGGCAGTCACATTCCCACATAGCATGGTAATCCTCAGTGCCATGTTGGAATTTGAGAGCCTGGCCTGCATTGAATATGAAGCTTGTTGTATAACCCAAGAACAGCTAAGGGATCCATGGTGGCCAGTCAGTTCTGAAGCAGACTCTACTGTCCTGACCAAGAGCCAGCCAGGCAAATCTGGAAAAACGCCCTGTGGGGTGGAAACCCTGCCTATGGAAATACAGTTGCCCTATGGAGCTGCGTGTGTAAACAGACTGTGAAAGACAAACAGAGCCACCTCAAATAGCCTTTGTTCCATAGACTGTTTCTTCAGAAATGAAAGGAGTATGAAGGTTGTATGATGTAGCATAGGAAGATCCAACAGAAGGACTTGTTGTAGGTATTGCTGCTGACCAGCCTTGCGTCATTTGCCCCTTGCTTTTTCTCAGCCTCGATATTTGCAATATATCCTAACGTCCCTAGATTTCCCCCCATTGGCGACTATGGAATTTCAGGTTTCAGCCAACTATGAGATATGTCTTATTCAGGGCCAGGATTAGAGTTAGAAATCTAAGGCGGTGCCAAAAGCTCATCAATCAAGATCAATAAAATTTTACTGTAAGATTTGAAGTAATCAATATTAATACAGAAAAATCCATAGTGGACAAAACATCAAAATTTTAAATAGAACATTATTACTAATTTTTCTTTCTGCCTCAGCTCCTGCATGACTCAGCACTGTACTCTTTGTGATCTTGTCTTTATTTAAAATCTTAATATTTTATTCATAGTGGATTTTTTTGTAATGATATTGGTTACTGAATATATTGCAGCAAAGTATTACTTATCTTGATTACTGAGTTTTTGGAGCCCCGTTAAATTGTGTATCTAAGGCAGATGCCTCCCAGCTAACCTTAGTCTGAGCCCTGGCCTACTTACTTCTGTGTCCCCAGTGTATAGCACAATGCCTGAGATATAGTAGATACTCAGGAAATGCCTACAAATGCAGGAATGCTGGAAAAAATAATGGATAAACTAACAGATGAGGTGTCTTGAAATTGGAATACAGGATAGTTTTGGAATTACAGTGCACCGTTTCCAGGCGAATCATAAGGCCAGTTTTCACAGATACCCAGTACGCTCAGTCCTTAGGTCTTAGTAGCAGGCAGATTCTTGCATGGACATTTTTACAACAGCATTTTTCCAAATGCATCCTTGTTTGTAATCTTAAATGATTGTGCATATTTTTCATCTTTTAGGATGAGAGTATTCATAGTGTTCTGTATTTTATCAACAAATATCTGTGGAATACCTAGTTTTTCTTTTTTTCTTCTCTTTCATTATTAGTTTTTTTTTTTTTTTTTTTGGTGGGGCAATGTTTATGTTTATGAGCAGCTATGAGTCATTGAATTTTCCTTGTATGTTTGTTGCTTCTAATGATCCCAGCAGTCTTTTGAGGTAGTGTCTTTTGTTTGTTTTTATTTTTTTAAATCCTCTTTCAAAGGCGGAAATAGAAGCTGATCTTGGTTTTGAGTGGTAAAGCTAGGGTTTCAATTTAGGTTTGTCCGGCTCCATAGCCCATGCTCTTCCCAGCACTGAGGACGTGCCTGGGAATAAAGACACTTCCTTGGTTGTGATTTGAACTGTGTCCCAAAGGCAGAGGAACAGGGTGAGGACTTTTAAACTGCCCTGACCTCTGCTGATTGGAGAAACTTTCCTGGAGAGGCAGATAAGAAAATCCCATCAATGGAACAAGTTGCTCCAGGTCTGCAGAAGTTTCAGGATTGCTTGGTCTCCCTTTTTTGCTTTCTTCACTTTGGTTTGCAGATACTGCAGTTTAGGAAAGCAACATACCTTCCAGAGCAAGCACAGGGCAAGCATCCAGGGAGTCTTTCTCCTAGTCAGGCTTTGACAGGGATTTTAAGCAAGTCAAACTCTCTGGGCTTCAATCTTTTCTTCTGTGAAGAGGGAATAATTCTAATACCTGCCACTTACCACCTTTATTGACAATTGTTGAAAAGATATAAAGAAAAAAGTATTTGCAAGTTATAAATGTTACCTATACAAAATTTGAATGTTTGGAATTTGTTCCAAAAGCAATATGACCCTCTTTTGGGGGATCAAAGAAGGTAAAGACATAAGCTTAAACAAACTGCAGTGGGACATGGGTGCAGGAAAACCACCTTTAATATGAAATATATTGTTTGCATTAAACTGCTTTACATTTGAAGAGTCTGAGTATCACAAAGACTTGGTTCAATTTAACAATTTCCTAAAGAAACAAGACTACATTTTTAGCAAATGGCCTGGAATTTTTTTTTTTTTTTAAAGAAAGGAAAGCTTAATAGTTTTCTAGGGGGAAATGGAGGGCATTTCAAAGCACAGATTTCTCTTATTCAGGACTTTCAATGCCCTCTCTGAGCTCTAAAGTAGCTAAACACATTTTTAGTAGCTTCACTGAAAGAAAGTACAGCCTGGAGCCAAGAGCTTTCATGCCAAACTTTAAGCTAGAGCAGATTTTTTAAGTCATGTTAGAAACCTCCAAAAGAGGAGGGATTATAATGAAAAATGTTGACCTGTCCTTAACTTAACAGCAGGAATGGCAGCAGTACAATAATAATGATTTCTCTACTGTATTACTCCCAGCCTGGCTGAAAAGGATCTCTTGGTTTCCTTTTGTGGTCAAAAGATGGAGCTATAAATGGGACAGCTAGATGTATATCAGGCACCCTGTGGCAGGAGTCTTATGCACTGCTGGAGCTATTATTGGGGCTACATAGATCTCCAGAGAGTCCTGGGGCCACGCAAGAAGAATTACATGGTTACAGAATCATAAGATTTGGAAGGGAACTCAAGTTGTCTGGATCAGTGGTTGCTAGACTGGGTTCTACTGAACCCAAGAGTTCCACAGAAGGATGGGGCAGGGCAGGGCAGGTGGGAGCAGGCTCTGTAGAAGCTTCTGGTGGAGTGGAACCATGCAAGTAGGGGCAGGATGCTCCATACCCCTATTTTAGCCAAAGCAGATTTGCTTTTTATATGCTTTATATATAGTTTGGCATGAAATTATATTTGCAAAAAGGGTTGCATTGATAAAAATAATTTTAAGACTACTGATCTGGTATAACTTTCTCTTAGTCCAGGAATTTCCTTTACAATAACCTAGAACAGAAGTAATTCCTTCTCAATTTACCTAGCTCTAGTGATGGGGAACTGTATCAGTCAGTCAGGGCCCACTGAAAAGACCACAATCACACCAGTCATTTTAACAGAGAATTCAATGTAAAGAATTGTGATTCTTAATAATTCCAAACAATTTTTTTTTTTTTTTTTTTTTTTTGCGGTACGCGGACCTCTCACTGTTGTGGCCTCTCCCGTTGCGGAGCACAGGCTCCGGACGTGCAGGCTCAGCGGCCATGGCTCACGGGCCCAGCCACTCCACGGCATGTGGGATCTTCCCGGACCGGGGCACGAACCAGTGTCCCCTGCATCAGCAGGCGGACTCTCAACCACTGCGCCACCAGGGAAGCCCCTAGTTATTTGTATTTTAAACTTATTTTCCAATTAAAATATATTTCCTTTTGTAATAAACCGAGAAGTAATCCGGTGCACAGATTGGAGTTTAAGACTTTATAGGTATCTTTTGACTAACACATAATGGAATTACAGTTTCCCTTCATCTGAAAAACATAGTTCTATTAAGACAACCTAAGATTGCACTCTTTTTTTTTCTTTTTTGCAATTATATTACTTTGTTTCTCCATTGTAAGGTTTTAATCATTTAAAATTCAATATTTTTTTAATATGAGGATCATCGTTCTCATGGGATAGTAGGTAGAACCTATTAATCAAGCTTTCCTCACCCTCTACAGATCTAAAATGTATTTTTAATCAACTTTATTGGATTTTAATTTACATTCAGTAAAATGTACTCTTTTTTAAAAATTTTATTTATTATTTATTTTTGGCTGTGTTGGGTTTTCGTTTCTGTGCGAGGGCTTTCTCTAGCTGCGGCAAGCGGGGGCCACTCTTCATCACGATGCGTGGGCCTCTCACTATTGCGTCCTCTCCCGCTGCGGAGCACAGGCTCCAGACGTGCAGGCTCAGCAGTTGTGGCTCACGGGCCCAGTTGCTCCGCAGCATGTGGGATCTTCCCAGACCAGTGCTCGAACCCGTGTTCCCTGCATTGGCAGGCAGATTCTCAACCACTGTGCCACCAGGGAAACCCTAAAATGTACTCATTTTTAAGTGTAAAGTTCCATGAAATTTGATTAATGCATTCACCTGTGAAACCGCTACTCCAGTCAATATGTAGAATATTTCCATCACTCTGCTACGTACCCTTGTGTCAGTTTGCAGCCAACGCCTCTGTCAACTTTGGATTGAGATAACCACTTCTTTGCCTTCTGTTACTGTAGATTAGATTTGCCATTTTAATCATTTGACAGAAATGGAATCATCCAGTATGTACAATTTGCTCCTAGCTTCTTTTGTGCAGTATAATGTCCTTGAGATTCATTTATTATCATATATTGAAGTAGTTCATTCCTTTTTATTGCTGAGTAGTATTGCATTTATATAAATATATCATAGTTTGTCTGTCCATACACTTGATGGGCATTTCAGTTGGGGCTATTGTGAATAAAGCTTCTGTGAACATCCTAAAATCTTTTAAAAACCTATATCTAAGACTATGTTAGCTCCTATTTAATATCTTTTATGTGGTTTATTTCCATCATGTCAGCTCATGTCAGCCTTTTAAAAGCTAGTTCTATCATCTAATGTATTTGTCATTCTTCTCATCATGTGCCAACTACTTGTTTGATGAATATGGCTTTTATATCTTCATTGTGAAATTGCATCAGTAGAAAGATTGCTGGAGCAGTCAGGAAGCTATAAACCTCCTCCTGTGTGTCTTTGAGAAAGTCTCTTAAACAAAAACTTAAGTGTCTGTATCTGGAGAATCAAGAAGATTGCTGTAGATGATCCTCTTAGATTAGCTTTAGCTCCAGAATTCTGTGGTTTGGTAAAAATGCCTGATTACCAAATAGAGGCAAAATCACATTTACCAAGATCGTGTTTACTTTGTAGATGACACAGATGACTGAGACCAGGTGACTGAAATGTAACTAGATCCTATGTGTGATCCTATGTTGATGATTTTAAATAATGCTATCTAAGAAAATGTCTTGGTACAGGGATAGGGCCCTAAACATGGCTCTTCATGGTGATGGCATTTCCAAATCATTGGAATATGGAAAACAAATCTCCTATGATGTAATAAGGGATCAAGGTATAAAATATAGACCATAAGAGAATATAATCCAATTGGGTAACCTCCATATCTGACAAAGGAGGAAAGGAGTTTAGAGATTGACAGCTGATAAGAAATGGAGAACTGGGACTGAAATGTGGCCGAATCTCTCAGGGTTATGGGGTTTGGTAACACCAATCATCAAGAAAGAATTATCAGGAGTAGTTGAGTGTATTTAGAGGTATATAAGCCACAAAAGGCTTAGAAAATAAGTGTTTAGAAAAGAAAACTAAATTCCTGGAATTTCTTTGACAAATCCTGGGTGATGAGGATGCCCAGTCATGGCTTAGGTGGAGCAGTTTCAACCTGAAACCAAAGTATTTGGGGAGACCTATATTGAAATGGCTCTGCTCCTCTGGAGACTCCTGATTCATGACATTGATTATCCCCAGTCTGGGGCTAGCTCAATGGTAAATTAGCAAGAAGACTCTATTCCCTTGGATTGGGGAGGAAGGAGGAACCAGCCAGCTAGAAGGGAGATGGAGAGATAGAAATGCCAGAGAGTGGGGCAAAATGATTGTAGCATGCTCCTTATGCAAATTTGAGTGAATAAAACTGTAAACCTGCCCCTTGGCTCTCAGTTTGAATAATGGTATTCTGCAAGTTACTTCTTCAATGACTATTTTGTGTTCTGCATTTTAAGCAGGGGTTTATGTACTTACACACATCAGACACACACAGTTCAACCACTGAGCACCTCCTATATGTCAGGTGCTGCTTCATATACCTTGCATGTTTTGGTTTACTCAAACTTCCCATTAATTCTGTAAAGTAGATGCTCATTATTATTCCCATATCATGAATTAAGAAACTGAGGCAGAGAGAAGTTAATTCCTTTGAGGAGTAAGGATTTGAACCTTGGCAGTCTGACTCCAGGATTTACATTCTGAACCACCATGTTATGTTGCTCTATACCTTGTATGCCCTGGTCAGGATTGGGGAAGAGTGCTGTGTTCCCCAGTAGAGGCCATCCTGAGTTTCTGCTTTGTGGCTGTGAATTGTATTTCTCAGCCAGCTTTGCTCATGTTGTCATACCCTGAGAGTCTGTCTATCAGCTTTTTCAGCCTGGGAGTAGAGAAGCAGTCTCCTCTTATGAGTGAGTCTCAAAGTGTGGTAGTTCATGATTTTTTTTGAATGACCTGGGTGCTCGTTCTTAGGCCCCACCTAAGATCTTCTGAATCTGAAACTTTCAAGGTGAAACCTGACAATTAGAAGGTGTAACACATTCTTGGGTGATTTGGGTGTACACAGAAGTTTGAGAACAGCTGTTTAAGCATCCTGTATTTAGATGATTTTTACATCAATTCTCTTTTGCGTGATCACTCTTGTAAATCAGTCCAGATGGAATGTATCTCTATCTTCACTGTACTATAGAAATCTGGTGGTGAGGGCTTCCCTGGTGGCGCAGTGGTTGAAAGTCCGCCTGCCGATGCAGGGGACACGGGTTCATGCCCCAGTCCAGGAGGATCCCACATGCTGCGGAGCGGCTAGGCCCGTGAGCCATGGGCGCTGAGCCTGCACGTCTGGAGCCTGTGCTCTGCAACGGGAGAGGCCACAACAGTGAGACCCGTATACTGCTAAAAAATAATAAGAAGAAGAAGAAGAAATCTGGTGGTGGGTATTAGAGGAATAGGTGTGCAACACAAGTGTAGTGGTTGCAAGGTTACAAAGCTGGTTTCCAATTTGAGATTGGTAGCCATTTGAAAAAGAAAGAAAGATACTTAAGGGGCCGATATTTAAAAAACAAAGCAATAAACCCAAGTGGAAAATGATCATAAATACATGCATCATGCTTTATGGCTAAAGCATATAATTTTATTTGAGTTATTTTACTACTAATTTGGCCTTTCAGTTCTATTTGGGGCTGTATGTGAACTTTACACTGATGAGCATGGCTTTGTTAGGCTGCCCATGTATATTACAAGGTTCTCTTTTAATTCACTCTACTCTTAGAGAAGAAACAAACTAAACAGTCACAACAGCAGCACAATAATATAACAACAAAAAAGCATAGTCCTTTCTAGAAAGCCAGTTCTCTTTTTATGTGCAGAAATCTCTGTAATAGGCAGGATGTCATTAAAAAAAGGTTCATGCTTGGCTAGACTTTTCAGTAAATTGTAAAGAGGAAGAAATGTCATGTTTTATTTACAGTGAATGTATTTCATACATAGGAACTAAATTTTGATAACTCAATAATGGCTATTTAAAATGTCCCTGGAAGTTTTACAGAAAACTCTTCTCCTCCCCTTCTGAAAATTAACTCAGTAGTGCCCAAAGGTTACTGATGGATTGGAGACACTCTGACTCCATTGTCATGGAAGAGTGGACCTGCCATGAAAGTACCCACTCACCATGTTGGGAACATTGTATGATTTTCCTTGTGCACTTGTCAACTAAGGGCTTTACAGCCTGGCCCTTTTCACAATAGTCCAAACTTTGCAATGGTTGTGAATAACACAGAAGGCCCATCTTTGAAGGATTTGAGTTGTGTGTGAGCACATGTTCTGAAATGGTCAAAACTAAATATTATTATCAAGATGAACTCTTCTCAAGAGAGAAGATGAGTAGCTTGAAAGCACTCTTTGGAGGAAAGAACCACTGAGAGAGGCACAGAACTGGAAATAAAGGATGAGGGGACTATTTCCATGATTAGAGAAAGCATCCCTCCACAGCTTTGCCTGGCCTTCTCTGGCATCTGAGACAATAGGATGACCCAGCAGGTGGGTATATATAGAGCTCCATCCTTTATGTTGTACAGAGCTGTGGGCTTCGTTCTCTGGCCAAAGGGGTGTTATCAAGGCAAGTAAATGCAACATGTTGCTTTTCTTCTTTGGGTGTGTTTCTTGATGTTGTGTTATCTCTTGCTTTGTGATGGATGAATTTTTGTGGCTTTTATGAAACTCTTAGGGTGACTTTTTAAAAGATATATTAAGAAAGTACTTTAAAATTATAAAGCCACCTTAGTAATTCTCCTCCCAAAGAATAAAAATGCCAAATTAGGAATTGTGGACTCCAGGGAGTATGACAAAGGGAAACTGAATTTTATCCTTTTCCCTCTGGTTGGTTCTAGCAGTCCTGGGAGCAGATACTAGTAGTAAGATCTCCTAAACGGTAACAGTGTTGGCAGCTGTCACTTAAGCTTTTTCATAGTTCTTTGTTCCTTAACACATGCAGATATCCATGTACTCCTTTTAAAAGTCAAAATCTGAGATCCAGGAAAGAAAAGGAAACATTGGTGGAGACTTCAAGGTCATGGGTGATTTAGAAATAGCTTATTTCGTACCCTGATTCTAATCCAACCCCAGCACACTCTGTTGGCAAAGCTAGTATCAAGTTTATTTTCGGGATAGTTATAACTGATATTACTTTCAATTTCCATAGAGTCATGTCTGGATTGTTTAAGGAGTTCCTCTGTAGTTTGAAAAAAGAAAGAGAAAAACAGCAAGGTTTAGATTAAGGACATCTACTTGTGATTTTATTTTCCTTATTCATATTGGCCCAGTGGTTACATAACAGATTGCTGCTATGAATATTTCCCGTCACATTGTATCTTTGAAATGTACCTATAGGCATTTGAAGCCCATGCCTCCCAATGATGCATTGTCTCCTTATTTAAATTCAAGGAATGTTTTGTGACCATTGCTGATTCCTGAGTGGGAGCTTTTGGTGTATTAGCATGCTTTGCAGTTGAAAGGCCTTATAGATCTCTTTGCATAATATTGGTCAAATCATCATAAACCAATTTTAAAGGAAGAAAAAAGATCCCAGTGGTGAATGGAAAAAATAATGACAAAGAAACCTGCTTCCTGTGAGTGTACATGTGCATATCTCTGAGTGCTAAAGTACAGATATATAAAGCAGAGGGTTTAACCTTGCCACCATGTTGTGAAGCTCTTTTCTATCTTAGCAGGGCTTTTCTAGCTGGCCCATAAAAGAACTCTAAAAAGTGTTCTCATAAATAATTGGAGGTTCACTGGCACTAGATTAATTAATTACTTAATTATTTGAATATTTGAGTGCTGATTACTTGCTTTGGTATATAAGAATTTGAATATGTGGGGCAGAGAAATAATTTTACCCATTCTCTTTCACCTGGGTGTGTGAGAGAGAATTACATAGAGCTTACACATAAACACACACACACAAACACGAGTTACCGCCGCCTATCACCTTCTTTGGCGTCTTTTTTGATACCAGAGGGTTTAGACAGTCAGTAGTCGTGTCTGGGGATATAGTCTTAGATAGCTGAGAGATCTTACTTAACAAACAAAATTTCCCAGGAAATAGCCCTTATTTGTCAGTTTTCTCATTATTCTTACTTGGTGCAAATCTGAACTTATGCTAAGTCATTATCCATTAAATCGTTATACTCAAGAGAGAGGAACTCAGTACAGAATGGATCTATATGGAACTGTCTTATAAGGAGGGGATTTGAAAATTGTAGAATCTGAAGAACTTTTCTATAAAGCTATCTCAACTATGAAATATCAACTTTAGCAGAGATAGTGAGGGCAGAATTAAGATCCAATATGTAAATTACCTTGAATGTAAATAGATTAAATGCTCCAACCAAAAGACACAGACTGGCTAAAAGGATACAAAAACAAAACCCGTATATATGCTGTCTACAAGATACCCACTTCAGGCCTAGGGAAACATACAGACTGAAAGTGAGGGGATGGAAAAAGTTATTCCATGCAAATAGAAATCAAAAGAAAGCTGGAGTAGCAATACTCATATCAGATAAAATAGACTTTAAAATAAAGACTGTTACAAGAGATAAGGAAGGACACTACATACTGATCAAGGGATCAATCCAAGAAGAATATATAACAATTATAAATATTTATGCACCCAACATAGGAGCACTTCAGTACATAAGGCAGCTGCTAACAGCCATAAAACAGGAAATCGACAGCAACACAATAATAGTGGGGGACTTTAACACCCCACTTACACCAATGGACAGATCATCCAGACAGAAAATAAATAAGGAAACACAAGCTTTAAGTGACACAATAGACCAGATAGATTAAATTGATATTATAGGACATTCCATGCGAAAGCAGCAGAATACACTTTCTTCTCAATGCACATAGAACATTTTCCAGGATAGATCACGTCTTGGGGCACAAATCAAGCCTTGGAAAATTTAAGAAAATTGAAATCGAATCAAGCATCTTTCCTGACCACAACATTATGAGATTAGAAATCAATTACAGGAAAAAAACTGTAGAAAACACAAACACATGGAGGCTAAACAATATGCTACTAAATAACCAAGAGATCACTGGAGAAATCAAAGAGGAAATCAAAAAATACCTAGAAACAAATGACATTGAAAACATGACAGCCCAAAACCTACAGGACGCAACAAAAGCAATTCTAAGAGGGAAGTTTATATAAATTCAGTCTCACCTCAAGAAACAAGAAAAATTTCAAATAAACAATCTAATCTTACACCTAAAGCAACTATAGAAAGAAGAACAAAAAAACCCCAAAGTTAATAGAAGGAAAGAAATCATAAAGATTAGAGCAGAAATAAATGAAATAGAAGTGAAGAAAACAATAGCAAAGGTCAATAAAACAAAAAGTTGGTTCTTTGAGAAGATAAACAAAATTGATAAACCTTTAATCCAACTCATCAAGAAAAAAAGGGAGAGGACTCAAATCAATAAAATTAGAAATGAAAAAGGAGAAATTACAACTGACACTGCAGAAATGCAAAGGATTGTTAGGAGACTATTACAAGCAACTATACACCAATAAAATGGACAACTTGGAAGAAATGGATAAATTCTTAGAAGGGTACAATCTCCCAAGACTGAACCAGGAAGAATTAGAAAATATAAACCGACCAATCACAAGTAATGAAATTGAAAATGTAAGTAAAAATCTTCCAGCAAATAAAAGTCCAGGACCAGATGCGTTCACAGGTGAATTCTGTCAAACATTTAGAGAGCTAACACCTATCCTTCTCAAACTCTTCCAAAAAATTGCAGAGGCCACCATCACCACTATTATTCAACATAGTTTTGGAAGTCCTAGCCACGGCAGTCAGAGAGGGAAAAGAAATTAAAGGAATACAAATCAGAAAAGAAGAAGTAAAGCTGTCACTGTTTGCAGATGACATGACACTATACATAGATAATCCTAAAGATGCCACCAGAAAACTACTAGAGCTAATCAATAAATTTGGTAAAGTTGCAGGATACAAAATTAATGCACAGAAATCTCTTCATTCCTATACACTAACAATGAAAGATCAGAAACAGAAATTAAGGAAACAATCCCATTTAGTGTCACAACAAAAAGAATAAAATACCTAGGAATAAACCTACTTAAGGAGGCTGAAGACCTGTACTCAGAAAACTATAAAACACTGATGAAAGAAATCAAAGATGACACAAATGGATGGAGAGATATACCATGTTCTTGGATTGGAAGAATCAACATTGTGAAAATGACTATACTACCCAAAGCAATCTACAGATTCAGTGCAATCCCTATTAAACTACCAATGGCATTTTTCACAGAATTAGAAAAACAATTTACAATTTATGTGGAAACACAAAAGACCCTGAATAGCCAAAGCAATCTTGAGAAAGAAAAACGGACCTGGAGGAATAAGGCTCCCTGACTTCAGACTATGGTACAAAGCTACAGTAATCAAGACAGTATGGTACTGGTACAAAAACAGAAATATAGATCAGTGGTACAGGATAGAAAGCCCAGAGATAAACCCACACACCTATGGCCACCTAATCTATGACAAAGGAGGTAAGAATATACAATGGAGAAAAGACAGCCTCTTCAATAAGTTGTGCTGGGAAAACTGGACAGCTACATGTGAAAAAATGAAATTAGAACACTACCTAACACCATACACAAAAATAAACTCAAAATGGCTTAAAGACCTAAATGTAAGACTGGACACTCTAAAACTCTCAGAGGAAAACATAAGTAGAATACTCTCTGACATAAATCGCAGCAAGATCTTTTTCAATACACCTCCTGGAGTAAAGAAAATAAAAATAAACAAATGGGACCTAATTAAAAGCTTTTGCACAGTAAGCAAAGGAAACCATAAAGAAAGTGAAAAGACAGCCCTCAGAATAGGAGAAAATATTTGCAAATGAAATAACTGACAAGGGATTAATCTCCAAAATATACAAATAGCTCATGCAGCTCAATATCAAAAAAACAAATAACCCAATCAAAAAATGGGCAGAAGATCTAAATAGACATCTCTCCAAAGAAGACATACAGGTGGTTAAAAAGCACATGAAACGATGTTCAACATCACTAATTATTAGAGAAATGCAAATCAAAACTACAGTGAGGTATCACCTCACACCAGTCAGAATGGCCATCATCAAAAAACTTACAAACAATAAGTGCTGGAGAGGGTGTGGAGAAAAGAGAACCTACTTGCACTGTTGGTGGGAATGTAAATTGATACAGCCACTGTGGAGAACAGTCTGGAGGTTCCTTCAAAAACTAAAAATAGAACTACCATATGACCCAGCAATCTCACTACTGGGCATATACCCTGAGAAAACCATAATTCAAAAAGACACCTGTACCCCTGTGTTCACTGCAGCACTATTTACAGTAGCCAGGACACGGAAACAACCTAAATGTCCATCAACAGATGAATGGATAAAGAAGATGTGACACATGTATACAATGGAATATTACTCAGCCATAAAAAGGAATGAAATTGGGTCATATGTAGAGATGTGGATGGACATAGAGTCTGTCATACAGAGTGACGTAAGTCAGAAAGAGGAAAACAAATACCATATGCTAACACATATATATGGAATCTAAGAAAAAAAAAAAGGTCATGAAGAACCTAGGGGTAAGATGGGAATAAAGACACAGACCTACTAGAGCATGGACCTGAGGACACAGGGAGGGGGAAGGGTAAGCTGGGACGAAGTGAGAGAGTGGCATGGACATATATACACTACCAAACGTAAAACAGATAGCTAGTGGGAAGCAGCCACATAGTACAGGGAGATCAGCTAGGTGCTTTGTTACCGCCTGGAGGGGTGGGATAGGGAGGGTGGGAGGGAGGGAGACGCAAGAGGGAAGAGATATGGGAACATATGTATATGTATAACTGATTCACTTTGTTATAAAGCAGAAACTAACACACCATTGTACAGCAATTATACTCCAATAAAGATGTTAAAAAAAAAGAAAGAGAAAAACAAATATTGTATATTAATACATGTATGTGGAATCTAGAAAAATGGTACAGATGAACCTATTTGCAGGGCAGGAATAGAGACACAGACGTAGAGAATGGTCCTGTGGACACAGAGGGGGAAGGGGATGGTGGGATGAATTGGGAAATTAGGATTGACATATGTACACTACCATGTGTAAAATAGATAGCTAGTGGGAACCTGCTGTTACCACTAGCACAGGGAGCTCAGCTCAGTGCTCTGTGATGACCTACATAGGTGGGTTGGGGGCTGGGCTGGGAGTGAGGTCCAAGAGGGAGGGGATATATGTATACATATAGCTGATTCACTTCATTGTACAACAGAAACTAATACAACATTGTAAACTAACTATACTCCAGTAAAAAAAAAAAAGCCAACACGTAAATTATATATGTATATGATACAATACAATGTGTATTACATCTATGTGTATACATATATATAACGTTTTGAGTCAGAATCACTTGACTGTCTTATTACAGATACATGCAAATGTAAGCTGGACCGAGTAGAATGTGCATGAAATGGCTGCCTGTGCACCTTGGTACCAGGTTCTGTGGGGCTCTGCCTGGATCCGACAGTGATGACACAGATGGCTGGAGCATATTCAGAGCTTCTCTTCCTGTCACCCATAGGCTTCTCTTCCCAAATGGAAATTTTCAGTTACACTTCAAACTGGAGAAGGCAGAGTGTCCTTGGGGTTGGTTTTCTTTTAAAATCTACTGAGGTATTTTAGAATGATTCCCAAATCTTTCATAAAAGAGCTTTGGCAAAATAGCAAAACAGCTGTAAAACGCTCTTGACTAAATTTAATGGCTTAATTTCCCTGCAAGTATGCACTGTAGAGCAAAAAGCACCTCTCCACACACACTTTCATTTCAAGGTACTTTCTGCTTCAATCTGGAGGTAGGCATGCAGTTGGCAACAAACCTTTTGATGTTCTGGGGAAAAAATAGCCTACTTTTTGGCAGATAGTCTAAAAAGAAACTTTAGGTTTTTTTAGATCGTAAGTATCTGTGAGAGCCACTGTGGGCTCTTACAGACCCGGACTGGACCTTTAGTAGGCTTGTAGGTCCATGCGCATTTACATCTATTAATGATTTTTATTTGTAATTATCTTATCTTTAATCCTGCTTTCTCCTGGGGATAGCAACTGGAATATTTATGAGCCTGAGGTTTGGAATGGCTGAGGCGCTATTCCAAGTTTAGCTGCCAGCTGGGCAGCTTCTGCAGTGGTTTTAGGCGCAGAGGCTGAAGAGGACCCAAAGGAGCAACCTCCAAGTCTTGAAATCTGGAAGACAAGGTAGCCAATTAATTTCCCAACCCTAAAGTTTTAGAGCTGGCTCGTATCTTAGGAATCTACTCTGCTCAGTAAGTTCCTATATATTCAACAGGGCATTTTTATTGAGCCTTATCCGAGGCGCTAAAGGCTTTGTAAAACTATGCGTTTTATAGTATTCTGCTAATCCCATGCATTTATTGGAGCTAATGCTATTGGCTGAATGTGTACAAGTTACTTACTTTTCTGTGCCTTAATTCTCAATGAGTGAGACCAGGGGGTTGGATTATAGATGATTTCTAAAAATCCCTTATTTTTCTGATATTCTTTAATTAATGATTAGACCTGGATTTATTGGTCAAGTCTCCATCGAGAAGTCGGATAGACCTGTTAAGTACACACATACTCACACACACAGAACAAAAACCCCCAAAAACCTATAGTCAAGAAAGAAAAGACTCCCTTGACAGCACTCTCTTTCAACGTTTCATATTACGACTAGTCTTGTCTCCTTCTGCTGGTCTTATGGAGGCAGATATAGGACCATGTAGACTGACGTACTTTGCGGTTAATGACAGGAGGAATGTCTTCTCTGAAATTTTAGCTTTGAGTCCCAGGGTTTTGTCTAATATTTATTATTTTGTTTCTGATTATACAGATTATACTTCATCATTGTAAACAAATTGGAAAAGTACAGAAAAATATAAAGGAAGAAAAATAGTAAATCCATCACTCAAATACTTAACATGTTTTGGGGTATAATGTTGGCCTTTTTACTTTGCATACATATAATATTTCTTTGTCCTTTTCACCATTTGTGATTTGGAAGTTGTTACTTTTAGGTTAAAATTAATTTTATAATTAAATAGTGTGCAACTTTTTCTCTGGTTGTCAAAATCATGAATGAAATACTCTTTTGATTTTCCATTTGGGCTACATAAGAAATATAGCATCTTTCGCCAACTTCCCTGAACTTTAGAATGAGATTATTATAACGATTTAAAATTTTGGGGGTTTTTTTTTTTACATTTTGCTTTTAATACTTTTAATTCAAAAAATTTGCCTTTTTTATTATCTTATAAAATGTCATTTAATTTTAATTAGAAAATTTAGTTTCTGAACTCATGCTTACTACCAGCCTTTTCCTACTAATACTTCTCCATTTTTGAGCTCTTAATTTTGAGTCCTTTCTCTACCAGTTGGAAGTTGTTTGAGAACTCTTTTCAGGAAGGATATATAGTGTAATGCTTTCTGACTTTATACACCCTGAGAATTTTTTCTGTTATCTTTACCTAAGAATGATGACTACAGGATATTGAACAACTGTATCATAAGCTTTTTCTTTCACAATTCAGTGGTTATTGCTTCATTTTATTTCTAATTATTGTGAAGGAGAAGTCTGGAATCCATCTATTCTTTGCTAGTGATCTTTTTTCCTTGCTTTGATGCTTAATTTTTTCTTGAAATGAGGCGTTATTAATTTTTTTTTCTCTCCTAGAATCCAGTCTGCTATACCCTATCTTAATTGTGGTTTTAAATTTGGCAAATCTGTTTTATCTCAATACTGTCCTTGCTCTAGTTTTGTATATAAAGTACCAACTTGAATCTAGTTGAAAAGACAAATTGGAAATTCTCAGAAATATTCTCTTGGTTCTTTAAGCAAAACTGTTTCACAAGAATGCTTTTACTTTGATCCTTTGTGGCTGCTTGCTTCTTTTGGCAACATCTTTTTACAGCACTGTCTAAACAGCATCTTTTCCTGTGTTCTTTGCTCTTACTCTCTCCTTTGTTCACTCCTATGAAGAAGCTTCTTTGTTTATGCATTGTTAGAGTGTTGAGACAGGGCATCAGGCAGGGTCCAGTCAGGAGACAAACCTTGACAGTGTTTTGAAGAAGAACAATTTAAAGTATCACTAACCAATCAAAGGTGTTAAGTGCTAAAAAGGATAAGAGGATTCTGAGGAATACTTGAGTGGTAAATGCAGGGAACAGTTGCTTCCTCTAGGGCTGAAGGGGACTAAGCAAGCAAGAAACTAAGAATTTAGAAGCGAGATTCTCCTCTTGTCCAATCAAGGTTGAGAATTAGACCTCATTGGAAAGGGTGTGTTTGCAGCTGTGTGGTGGACAAGTTCACTGGGTGTTAGCTGACCAGAGCTGTTCCACATGAAGCCCCTGCCGGAGTGCCAGCTGACCACAGCTGTTGAACAGGAAGTCACCCACCATGATGCCAGTGGGCTGGGGCTGGTCCACGGGATGATGTGCACTGGGGTACTAGAGAAACTCCCTAGAAAATTAAGTACCACTGGGCGTCATACACACTGCTGCAGGAATGCAATAGAAGCAAGAAGAAAAGCACACCAGAACTAGAAAGAGAAGCCCCTTCTTCCACTATGCCTTGCAGTGGCCTTCCAGTTTCTTCTGTTGACAAAGCCTAATATTTTACCAGCTGGCAAAGAAGAAATGCTTACAGGGTTCAGCTTTAGTTTTACTAAGCAGAGCAAAGAAGGGTGAACTGGAGTTGACAGTCAATAAGCTGCTAACTGACACAGATGGTCTCTCTGAGGCACAGAGAGAGGAAAGAAGGAAGAGTTTTTAGTATTGTTTATATTATCTGGTAAGAAATCAAGCAGCCTGGAGTAGCAGGGAGAGAGCTGAAGCCATAGCATTGGCGATGAGGAGCATCAGCTTTGTGCTGTTGAGCTTCTTTGTCATTCTTTCTTGACCACCAAGAGGAGGCTGGGACCGTGCTCTTGTTCTGCAGATGGTACAGGTATCAGCATCAAGGGCAAACTGGGAAACCAGAGGGTTTCCCACCGAGGGGGCCTCCCTGCCTGGATGCTTCTATAAATCCTGCTAGGGTTCAGATAAGTTCCCAACTGCCCCACAATAATGAGTGTTAATGAGTTTCTGCTGGAGCCTCTCCGACTTCTGGGCCAGAGAGTTGTATATAAGGTCAGCCTTCCCTACAGACAAATACCATTTGCTCTTTTATTAAATAGAAATACCGTGAAATTTCTGGTGTGTGAATGTAACACTTTCTAAATTCCTTAAAGGATGTAAATTTTCCCAGTTTTTTATATTCTTTGGGTCATTTTAATGAGATTATGGAAGGAGGCAGAGTTATATGTATACTTATACACCTGGAAGTCTTATATTTTTAATGTGCCGCAAATCTGTTTTCCTATACTTGTTTTAACCGTATATTAAAAAGTCCAGTCTTAGTCTGTATTTCTTATGCCCTTTCTAATTGAATTTAGAACTATGTGACATTATTTCAGGGCTAAAAATATATTGCATGCTTTAACATTTAATTTTTATGAGTGTCATCTATACATACAGTGTAGCCAAATTCTAGCATCTTAAACGGACCTCTTCACCTGGAATATTCTGTGCTTGTCAGTTTAGTTAATTAGCATCACAGTGATTTATGGGTTGAGAAATATTTGGGTTTTGCTACTTTTTTTTGCTGGCTAGTAAGAAATTTATAAGGTTAATACAGAGAGTTCTATTTTAGTAAACCTGTTTACTAATTGGTAGAACATGACATTTGTGTTACTTAATACATTAAGGCAGAGAGGTGGGAATTTGTATAAAACAAACAAATTTGATATTAAAGTTTGAAAATGACAGAGAACTTCTCACCTGGGCTGTTGTGCAGTATTGGTATGAAAAGATTCAAAAAGTAAAATAAAAAGTGGAGGGCTCTATATAGCATGTGGAAAAAATCCCAAATATTGTAGTACTTAAAAAAATAAGCCATTCCACTTGTCCTTGACTCATTCTTTGTTCAGTATCCCCTGATGCTCCTCTTTCTATCTGGTTTGTGTTGCTGGTGGCTCTTTACAAGAATGGCTCTGAGTCAGGGAAAACCTGAGAAGGGACCCAGAGGAGACTTTGTCCCAAGGAAGGGTCTGGTTTGCAAACTCCACAGCCTGAAGGAGTTCTGGGAAAAAACAGAAATTCAGACCTACAGAAGAAAAAATAGCCAGTTCTATATTCTTGATGGGACATGGGATTAAATGTATTGTTTTAAAATTCATTAATAATTTTAATTTGAAAATATTTTATTAATAAAAATAAATTATTTTATAATTTCCAGAATCAGACTTTTTTCCTTTTCTAAAAAATTAGGAACAGTGCCAGTTTTAATCTTCAGGTGTCTCTGCTCTACTCTTAGACACATTGATAGTGGAGCACTACTCATGTCTACTAACAGCACCCTGGGGGATTAGGACCCATCAGCACCAGGACTCTGGGACCCAGTTAACATGACCACATGTTCTCTTGCTAATTTTTTTTCATCTAATTCATCTTAAATTTCAGTTTGTAGCCCATTTCCCTATATGAGAAAATGGAAATGAAATGGGAATTAAGTAGCTTCCTCTCTGACATTGGTTAATTTTATACATCTTTGAGCAGAGGGTCTGAAATTGAGTGTGATAGGAAAGGGATGAACTAAATGGGGATGTGGATCTTGCATAACCAATGTTATAAATCCAATATGTATATTTTATGGAATAAAAATTAGAAATGCAGAAAATATGACAGTCAAGGAAAACCTTGAACTAATGTATAAATTTTATGTAAGTAATATCTCTGTGCTTTGTTGTGTAAAAGCTTTACGTTTTTGTTAGTCACATCCTTCAATAGCTTCTATTATTTGTGGATTTTTATCTTATTTAAGAAGGTCCTTTTCTCCTAATATTAGAAAAAAATTCTCTGGTATTTACTTCTAATACTTAAAATTTTTCTACTCACTTTTATCTCTTTATTCGTTGTAGAATTCATTTCTGTGTATGGTACAAGGTACAAATATAGGTTATTTTTTCCCCTCAATAAATATAAGTTCTCCCGGCATCACTAAGGTCTATCTTTTTCTACTGAGATAATATGCTACCTTTAGCATAAACTATTCTAACTTTTGCCTTATTCTGTTACTTGGTTCTCTCATCTGTTTCAGTGGTCTAGTTGTCAGTTATTGTAGAGACATTTCAGAGTTTCCAAAAATGTCTTATAGCTTTAAAATATGTTTTGACATCCAGATAAGATGTTTCCTCTCATTATTAGACTTGTTCAAAATTTTGTTGACCTTACAGATTTTCCTTTCAATTTTAATGGGCCTCAGAATCAGGAATTTGATAAGTTCCATTAAAAATCTTGTGATTTTGATTGAAATTGCATTCAATTCACAGATAAATATTTAATCTCACTGTTTAGATTCTGATATTTTCCCTGTTTCTTCATGTCTTCCTTTATGTCCTGTAGTAAAGTCTTATGATTTTCTTCACATACATATTTTACTTCTATCAGTAGGTTTACTATTGGACACGCACACTGTCAAATATACACACACACACTCTGAATATCTTCACCTTTCAATTGGTTGGTTGTGTGTAGAAAAGTTAATTTTTTCTCTGATGACCTTGTGTATGACCAACCTATTAAACTCTTATTTGCCTTAATATTTCCTTTCAATTGATTTTTCTAGATCTTCTAGGTATTCCTTTCTAATATTTACATCTCATTTGTTTTCTCATTTAATTACCTAATTTAGGACCTTTGATACATAGTTGAGTTCTTAGTGGTGAGATGATAGCAAACCTGCTTGTCTTTCTTCGGATTTTAGTGAAGGTGCTTCTAATACAGTATCATTTTTAGAATTCTTATTTTTTTGTTTTTAAATCATGAATTGGGATTGAATCTTATCAAGAGCTTTTTAAAAATCTATTGAGACAATCATCTGGTTGGATTTCTGATTCTGTTAGTGTACTGAATTACATGAATAGATTTCCAGATGTTTATTCATTGTTCATTCCTGGAGTAAACAATTTGTTGTGGTAGGATTTGGTTTTCAATAATATTATTCTTTCCTGCACCAACATGCCAAATATATCACCCCACCTTCCAGGATAATTTGTTACGTACCTCTAAAAGTCTCTTCCACACCATATGAGTTATCCATTGTATTACATGTTTTATAAGAGAATTTTACTAAGTGGGGAATAAAAAAGAAGAATAAGTAAGAAGAAAGGATAAGTCTCATACATTTTGCTCCTGGGAATATTGTAAAATGTACAAATCACATCCCTAGACAGACCTAAGATGGTGTTGGCTCAGAAACACGTTTTTCTTTTGTGCTTTGTTTTTTGCAGAAATGGAACTTAATTTATTAATCATCAGTATATTAATCTGATGAGGGTAAAGATTCAAATGATGTAAATGACTTTAATCTGATGAGGGTAAATCTGATGAGGGTAAAGATTCAAGTGATGTAAATGAGTTTATTCCAAGTGCTTAGTCAACATAACAACAGTAAGAATTTGTGTCTCTTGTACACTGTACTTACTGTATTCATAGCATTCTTAACATACACCATCTAAATTAATCTTCACTGCAATGATGGGGGCAGGCAGAAGAGTTATTATCACCCCATTTTATAGGTACGAAACTGAGGTTTGGAGAAGATTAGTGACTCAACTGAGGTCACATAGCAAAGGAGTGATACGGTTAAGACTAGACCCCC